>NW_006778610.1:1167279-1176583 GCF_000442215.2 Lipotes vexillifer | reverse complement strand
CTTTCCCTTCCTTTTCCATCTCCCACACCCAGCTCAACAGCAGTGCTGGTCCTTCTAACTAAACAAGAAAAGTTTTTGTTTTTGTTTTTTTAATGGACACAGTCATTACTCAGCTTAAATTGATTGTCACCGTAGGATAATGTTGCTCTAGAATTATCATAATCTGGCTTTTAAACAAGAGAATAGAAATCTAGGTTTTACATGCAGAATTTCTGATTTTGAAATAATGGTTCAAGTTTTGAGGGGAAAAAACCTGAAAACTGAAAAAATATGCTCTTGGGCATATCTAGGCTGTAAGTTTGAAGTCTCCATTTCTACTCCAGTCAGTGCTCAGTTCATTGGTTATGATTGTAGGTGTTAAAAAACAACTGCTACTTCTATACGTAGAAAACCTTTGATTCCACAAATTACAAACTTCAAAAAAATTTAAAAGAAAAACATAAGGCATCACAAAAAGCACTGACTTCAGTAATTAAGAAATTAATTTAAGAACGATATGTCTCTAAGGTTCTTTGTTTTTCTATTCTGCCTCTCCAATCATATTGCTTATTCTTTTACTTCATTTGGCGAACTTCCTTAGGAACACTGAAAGGTTAG
Source organism: Lipotes vexillifer (assembly GCF_000442215.2). NCBI lineage: Eukaryota > Metazoa > Chordata > Mammalia > Artiodactyla > Lipotidae > Lipotes > Lipotes vexillifer. The sequence goes on along the minus strand of NW_006778610.1, from coordinate 1,175,986 downwards.
TTAAAAACACAATGGCAAGGGTTGCCAAAGGGGAGGGGGTGAGAGGAAGAGAGAAATAGGTGAGGGAGATTAAGAAGTACAAACTTCCAGTTACAAAACAAATGAGTCACGGGTATGAAGTGTATAGTGTGGAGAATATCATCAGTAATAATGTAATAACTTTGTACAGTGACAGATGGTAGCTAGACTTACAGTGGTGATCATTTTGAAAAGTATAGAAACACTATGTTGTATAACAGGAAGTAATACAGTGTTGTAGGTCAATTATACTTCAAAAACAAACAAACCAACCAACAAGCTCATAGAAAAAGTGATTAGATTTGTGGCTACCAGAGGCGGAGGGGAGGGGAGGGGGGAATTGGATGAAGGCAGTCAAAAGATACAGACTTCCAGTTATAAGATAAGTAAGTACTAGGGATGTAGTGTACAACATGATAAATACAACTGACACTGCTATACATTACATATGAAAGTTAAGAGAGTAAATCCTAAGAGTTCTCATCCTCAGGAAAAATTCAATATCAAGCAAAAAATTAAGGCTTTCTAATTTTCAACATCCCATTATTTGGATTGTCTTGGGGGTGGCACAGTGCACTTCACTGAAGTAAGCAAATTGTTTAAGAAACTATACCAGGTGGAAAGCAAACTTCAATTAACAGTAGAAAGGAGGGCCCTTTAAACAAGCAAAAACACTTGGGTGGTGTTTACAAGTTGGCAAAAGCCATCCTGTGGTCGAGAAGCTGATAAAGTCTTGAATGAGGGCCAGTGGGGTCTCTAGGCAGAGGGGCGGCCTGTGCAGAGACTGTGGTTCTTCTTAGATGTCTCTAGCAAGCCTGAGATAGGGGCAGTGTAGATGCATAGGAAAGGGAGAGGGAAAGGAACAGGGAGAAACATTAAGAGAGAAAGAAGAGAGAACTGTAATCATAGCTACTATTCAATAGCACTTACTATGTGCTGGCTTTGTTTTTTGGTTCTTTTTCTTTCATTTCATCCCCTCCTCCCTCCCTGAGTAAGCCTACAAGGTAAGTGTTAATATTTTCATTTTATAGATAAAGAACCTGGGACTCAGAGAAGCTTCTGTACAGGTTAGACAGTGGTGGAGCTGATGTTTAAATTGAAGTCTGCCTGACCGCAAAGCTATTAATCACTACAGTATATGGTCCTCCCAGTGTCTTTTATGGAAAGGGAAATAAGGGTGCCCCAGAAGTTCCCTCAAAGACCTGTTGGCAGCTCCTGGACTGGGCCATAGGTGTTAAGATGTTAAGAACATCTACCTTGACTTTGGCTGTTCCAACCTTGAGATCGCTGGAAGTCGATAAAAAATGGCTGGTGTGTCCCAGGGATTAGTTTTATAGATTGCCTAGCACTTCATGCCAAGAGAAGCAATTCCATTTCTCATGTGGCCCCATGTGGTTCCAACTCCCTTTCCTTCTTTGCTGTGCAGACACGCACTGTGGAGTGTAAAAAGTGATTTGGTGGCCAAATATCACAGTATGGATGGAAAACCCTTATGCAGAAGCAGCTGTGGGCTTCTTGGTATTATTCTTTCTTCTCTGTCTGTTAAGGAAGCCAAGTGAAAATGGACTGTCCAGGATGATAGGCAGTTTATGTGTGCAGAACTGCACACATCGACTAGGTTTTTGGTAGTTGGATAGTAGCTTTCCAGATAAAGCCAATGATATTCAATTATGGATGGAGATCTTCAGCATTCAGGTTCTATTTTTCTGACTCCCCAACACAAAACCAAATAATGGTTCATCTCTGCTTGTGACTTGACTTCTCTTTTGCAAAAACCAGGATGCCCAAGTTTAAGTGGTTGATACTTTTTAAAGATTTAATTCAGCTTTATTTCAAGGCTAAAAGCCAAGTTCATCATGACCAAAGCATAGGCTGAAAAAAGGGGTATGTAGCACATTAAAAAATTTGATTATGAGAAGCAGTTAGAACTTCCACAGTCTTAGATTTCCTGCCTTTTTTTTCCCCCATTGCTGAGTTTTAGATTCTTGTGTATAGATAATATATCTTGCATATCTAGATGAAAATTTTGCCAGAGAACCAAAACAGTCACTATTATTAATCCCCCAGTATAGATAAAACCACAATTAGTTTGTCTTTTTTTTTTTTTTTTTTGGTTGGGTATTTATTTCTGTTTATTGCTGTAGGTGGCAAAGATTAAACAGTACTGTTAAGTAAATTTTTAAATGTACTGAACATTTATTCTTGGTCAGATACAATACCAAGACATAGTCCCTGCCCTCAAGATTCCTATAGTACAAAGGAAGAAACAGGAAAATAAACTGACGAATACCATGCAGTAAGCTGAGTAGTTATGACCCCTGCTTTTAGGTGGCTGCTGCTGCTCCTTCATCCCAGTGAAAGTGTCTACTTCACTCACAAATGACACACCCAAAGGCTGAATCTTCCTGTGAACACGTGTGTCTTACGGGAAAGGGAATCGAGGGAGGATTTAGGGGTCAGGAGGGAGCTAACTTGATGTACAAGACATTCTTCCAGGCTCGAGGTAGGGTGTGGGCACAGGAGCCCGCGTTCAGAGGATGACTTCCCGAGGATGGAGGCTCTTTGCCTTGTCTGGAGCAGCAAAGCTGCTGGAGAGAGATTTCAGTCAAGACTGATATACAGGTGGAGCATTGTAACATTCATTTTAAGCCAATTAAATAGGGTAAGAAGGACAAGGAACACCTCTGAGAACTTTATGATTGAAATGGTTTCCCTGTTCACTGAGTAGAGAGAAAGATGGGTGATGAAAGGAGAAGCATAGTTCTCAGGGTGTAATTTTCAATTTCAGAGCCAGAGTGAGTAATTTATAAAGAAGAGTAAAAAAAAAAAAAAAAAAAAAAAAAAAAAAAAAAAAAAAAAAAAAAAAAAAAAAAAAAAAAAAAAAAAAAAAAAAAAAAAAAAAAAAAAAAAAAAAAAAGAAGAGTAAAATAAAGCCAATTTTTGCCCCCCAGAACAAAGCCTAGCTAGTTCAACAAAGCGAAGGGTGATTTTCTACACATTTACTCCACGTAGAGATGTATTATTTGGAGCACTTGCTAGAACTTTTTCACATAGGTCTATTTGATACATTTGCAGAAAAGTGGTTTTCGATGTATGTTTCATTGGCCAAAAAGAAGGTTGTATTTGGCTTCCTAAAAGGTGGTTGTGTGTGTGGAGATGAGTGGAGGAAATTGTCATATTTTCGGTTATTTTAAATTTAATGGATAGAATCATGCACTGCATTCAAAGGCTATGTAGACCATCGTTTTCTGAGAAATTCACCAGATAGATGTTATGTGGTTATATGTGAGCACACCTGAAAAGGATTTTAAATATTAAAGTCTGAATCCAAAACTATTCTTTAACGTTTTAAGTTTTTCTTAAAAAGACTCTTAAGACTGAAGGATAATAATGTTTAGGAGGTGAGCTTACCAAAGGCCCAATCAGTGAAGCCAGATCTACATGAAGCCCCAAATCAGCTTCTGCCTGGAAGGGTCTTAGAATTGTCTTAAATGAAGAGGAAAATTGTCCATAACTGCAAGTGGAAGTAGTCATTAAGACAGGCTCAATCACCACCAAGATAGATCACTTTTAAACTTAAATGTGTTTCATTATTGGACACTGTAATAAACCAGCACTGAACAGTGAGATCACTTAAATTTACCAGATAGTTCACTTCCTGAGAAACTCCTTGCCTTGCCTTTCTCTCTGTCTCTCAATACTCCAATACCTGATGCAACAGATGCTACAGAACCAACTAAGGAAAACTCGTCACCCCAGATTTGATCATATATGGGGAGTATGATGTGATTGCCAAAGCCAACAGGTTTATACTTTCCCAGAATATACTTGTGCTATCAGTCACTAGGGTATCTTTGAGTCCCTGTGGGTGAAGGGGAGGCAAAATTTTACCTCTGCCCATCTTAGGTTTTCAGCTGGGTCTCTTTAACAAAAAGACAGATTGACAAGAGAAAAGTCGTTTATTAATGCATGCAGTAGGCATCATGGGAGAAACTTAAACCGAAAGTAATTCAGAATGGCAGCTTTGAGTTGCAGCTTATATAACATCTTCAACAAAAAACATTAAATTTGTAGAGACATGACAGACACAGGAAGGCAGTTTTAGGCTTCCAAAGGCAGCAAACTGGGAAGGTAAATATATGGGTGGAAACTAATGAGGTAAATTCGTAGATTTCTCTGTTGCCACCTCTGGGCTGATAAGAGTCTGTCTCCAGTGAAAGGAGAGTTTACATCCTGCTTTTAGGCAGAAAAGGGAGAGGTTTTCTCTGCTTTTGCTACTTCTTCATTGCCTTCAGCTCAAAATTATTTTTATGTCAAAGAGGGATATTTTGAGGTGACATATTCTGGTTTCCTTTTAAGGAGCACTTAACAAGGGCCTTCCCTAGCCAAAGTGTGTCTTTAGCCCCCTAAAAATATCCTCTTTCTTCTGGCGTCCTCCCTACTAGTAACCACAATTTCTGTTACTGAAGTCTCAACGACGGAAAATGGTCCCATGCCTTTTTTATCTTGAGATTATATTATACTTACAGAAGATTTACAAAGATAGCCAGAGTCTCTGCCCTTAACCCAGCTTTCCCTAACGTTAGCCATTCTATATATCACCGTCTTATTGCTGTCTGAATTTACATTTCCGCAATGACTACTGATGTTGAACATCTTTTCATATGCTTATTTCCACCCATATATCTTCTTTGAGCATCTGCGCAGAAACATCTCCCATTTTTAAAAAAAATGGGCTGTGTGTTTTCTGTTTGGGGGGGGTGGGTTTGAGAGTTGTTTATATATTCTGGATATAAGTTAATTATCTATATATAGTTAATCTATATATTAATTTCTCCTGGTCTTTGGTGCACTTTATTTCTTTTTGCATATTCAAGTTTTAGTCTGATTTCATATTCCTTCTGCCTGATGAACTTCCTTTAGCATTTCTCATAGAACAGACCAGCTGGCAGTGAATTCCATCAGTAGGTGTTTGAGAAAGTCTTTCTCCTTTAGTTTTGAAAGTTATTTTCACAGGCTATAGATTTCTAGGTTGATGATTTCCTCCCAGCCCCGATACCATCATCACTTTAAAGATGTCTCTCATTGTCTTCTGGTTTACTGGTTTCTGATGAGAAATATGTTGTCATAGTTCTCTTTCCTCCTCTCTGCATGTAATGTTTCTTTTTCTTCTAGTTGCTTTCAAAATTTTACATTTGTCTTTTGTTTTCAGCAATTTGAATATGACATTTGAAGATGTGTGTGTGTCTGTGTGTGTGTGTGTGTTAGTATTTATCCTGCTTGGTTTTCGGTTTGGCATCTGTAATTAATATTGGAAAATTCTTGGCCAATTTTTCTTGAAATATTTTTTTTTGCCCTGTTCTCGCTCTCTTCCCTTTTTGAGTTTCTAATTACGTGTATGTTATAAATGTTTGATATTGTCCCACAGCTCTTAATTATTTTAGTTTATTTTTCACTCTTTTTTTCTCTTTGGGTTTTAATTTGGGTAATTTATATTGACTTCTCTTCAAGTTAATCAATGCATTCATTGGTAGAGTTAAGTGTACTGATGGGCCTGTCAAAGTCATTCTTTAACTTTGTTAATGTGCTTTTCATTTTTAGCATTTTCATTTGATTGTTTCTCTCTCCTGATGAAATTACTCATCTAATCTTACATGTTGCCTACTTTTTTCTTCAGACCTTTTAACAGATTAATCACCATTATTTAAAAATTCCCTATCAGATGATTTCCACATCTGTGTCATACCTAAATGTGGTTCTGATTATTGCTTTGCTTTGTGTCTTCTTTCTTTCCTTTTTGGATACCTCATAATATTTTTTGAAAGCTGAATGTCTTGTATAAGATAGGAAAGACTGAGGTAAATTGTTTTTATGCCTGGAAATAGACACACTTTTCCTTTCATTAGGTCTTTAATGTGGGCATTGGAGTAAATCTAATGAGCAGTTGGGCTGGTTTGAAGTTTGTTGTTGCTATGGTTACCCTCAATGCCCCACAGGCTTCAAATGTGGATGCCTTGTGTTTAATCTGAGAGTTTGGAGAGCAGTGTCAGTTTGGCCCTGCACTGTAAGTCTTCCCTTTCTACTTTACCTCAGGAGGATCTCTTTGTACATTCTTGCTCCTTTGATGTCCCTCTCCCCACAGTATTCTTGTTACTTGTCATTTGAACTTTTTCCTTGGTGGTGGAGGACAGTGGAATGGAACATCCTCTATTGCTATAACTAAATCTCAGTCTTAGGTAGGGTCTTAGGAGTATGGCCTTCTCAATTCTCCTACCCCTTCTCTGACTGTAATTTGGGGCCTAGTGTGTATTCCTGCCCCTAACATAGGACTAACCTTTTGTCTTTTTCTATTTCCCTCCTCCCACTGCAAGTTTTCATCTGTGTCCTAAGGAAAACATCATTGTTATTCCCCCCTTCCCCAAAGATCAAGACTTTTGTTCCATAGGGAGACTGGAGAAACCGATGAGGTGTCCTGCTTCTCCCACAGTGCTCCTTTTCTCCTCTCCCAGGTTTGCATTAAAATTGATATTTCTTAAGACTTTTTCTTTTTTGTGGATGAGCATCCAGTGGGGTTTATAGAAAAAAAAAAAAAAACATGCTGCGTGGCGTGGCAAAAAAAAAAAAAAAAAAAAAGGAATTTGTATATATTTTTTTAAAAGGGGGGTTTTAAAAAAAAAAAAAAAAAAAAGGACTGAGGGTATGGACTCTCCCAGTCTCTGGCTCTCAGCTGTTTCATGCTGTCCACCCAGTCCTGTCCTGCTTTCAGCAATTCATCAGTTATTCTAGCTGAAGCCTCACTGGTGTGTGGTTGCTTTTAACCTGGGTTAGTGAGTGCTTATGTCTCCTCTCTGCCAGTAGGTGCCTGTTTCTCTTAAAATTTTGAGCAAGTTATCTGTTCTGCAACTGCAATTTCCCGATAGGTTAAAAAAATGTCATGAATTTGAAGCTAGTTTAGCTGTTTTTCATTGCAATGCTGTGGGTAGTATTCCTTCCAGCTAAGCTCAGCAGATAAAATACAAAACACCCAGTTAAATTTGAATTTAAGATAAACAATGATTAATCTTTTAGTATAAATATAATCCCATAAAAAATTTAAATTTAACTGAGTGTACTATATTTTTATTTGCTAAAACTGGCAACCCTACTCTGAGCTCTCTGTATCCTGGTGCAGAAGTAGAATTCCCGTAGTTTTTCCTTGTTTGTTTGTTTTGTGTGTGTGAAGTCTCATCACAAGCAAGTTCCATATTTAAAGAACATTTTAAAACAAATGACGTTTTAAAAACGGAGCTGAAACAAAATATAATAATGAACACAAAGGTATCAAGTCATAGTGACATTTGAGGTTTCAACGGAGAGGATATTTTTACTTGAGTTTTTTAGCCTTTCTGCTACCTTCTGATCGTACCCTATAAGCTGGACTAAAATTTAGGTTTGGTGAACAGTTTCATTTTTTCCCGCTTATTCATTAATGATGTGATTTTTCTTACTTTGGGATCATGGAGTTCTCTGAGAAGCTGTTGATAATTATAAATACTCTCCTGAGAAAAAATTGTATAACACTTTCCACTTATGATTTCAGAGGTTCACATGACTGTAGAGATCTTTTACAAAACCTTAGATGAGGCAGAGAGGGAAGAAATATTGAATGTTACCTCAGCCTATCAATGTCATGTCAGACATACTGGGCTGTGCTATGTATTGTGGAATGGATGACAGCATACTGATTACTGTGAGACTGGAATATATCTATTTTGGTCAAGGGGATACTTATTTTAGAAATAGTTTCATTTAACCATTATCTGCATGAGCCAGTGCTCCATTTGCATTTTTATTTACTTCTGTGTTTGACACAGCTATCCATTACACGGAGCAGCATTTTTCTTAAACTTCCAAAGTGCAGCAGACACACTGTGAAGCTGAACTTGGATGATCCATCAGTGTAGACAGCCCCGTTTCATGTTCTGGAAGTTTTTCAGAGTTATGTGCTTATTTCCATATGTACCACAACGGCATCTCTCCTCTTTCCATATATTTTAATAAACTAAAATATAGTGGTTGGGTCACTGGGACAAAAGGATGGCATAGAAACAAAACAATGTAACCTCACTCTATTGTTCTTTAAGTTTCTTGTTCTAGATGGTGGGTTGGAAAAAAATAGTTGGCAGGCTGGCCCTCTTTTTATAAATAAAGTTTTATTAGAACACAGCTACACAATTTGTTTACATATTGCCTCTGGCTATTTTCAATCTACAAGGACAGAGTTGAGCAGTTGCGACAGAGACTGTATGGCTCACGAGCCATATTTAGTATCTGTCCCTTTAAGAATGAGTTTGCCGTTTCAGACAAAGGACAAAGAAAGATAAGAAAAGAACAAATTTATACATGACCACAAGCTGTTGTGCTACTCATTTAGTTTCCACAGCAAGGTTGTTGCTATGTGAAAAAATTGCTTATTTATACTTTAATTCTTTAGAAGCCCCCAAGTTGCTCTCAGAGGCAATTTCAATAGCCTCTTTAGACTAGTTTGGAAAATCTCTCCAATTCTCCCTTCTACTTTAATTCCTCATTAGTCTTGGGATAAAAAAATCGAGTAGAGTTGAGAGCCAATCAACTTGCTTTTGGGGATAAAAAGTAAGCAGAGTTGAGAGAGAGAATTAAAAGTTTTATCTCAGCATGAGATCAGGAAGGG
>NW_006778610.1:1129012-1167240 GCF_000442215.2 Lipotes vexillifer | reverse complement strand
GGGAAAGAGAGAGCTATGTAATCCAAGAATAAATACATTTTATTTAGGAGTCTTTTATCATTCTTGGAAATTTTGCCAATGATTTTAAATGAAAACTAATTTTCTTTCTTTTTTCTTTCTAAATAAGGAAATGCTGAGAGAGGCATTGCATTTTTCTTAAAAAAATAGATCTGTGGAATTTCTTGAAAGGTCAGTTGTAAAATGCTCTCTCTCACACATAGATATACACAGACACAGACAGCTTTTGCAAAAAATATTATCTGGATTCTGGGGCACAGACCATGGGGTTAGGATCTGGGATTTGGCCTTCTTTCTGCGGAGAGCTGTCAGGCATTATACAAACTCTACAGGAACCAGTAATGTTTGGGAAACTGCCTGAGATAGACTGGATATCTCAGAGTTTACATGCAGTTGTCCAGATACGATTCTAGCAGTAATCAGAGGTGTTCTTTTACTCATATTTCTGTAAAAATAACAAAAGAATAAACTGGGAGCCAAACCACACTATGAAATTAACTTAAATATATTTGCTAGAGGTCTTCAGTTGGTGTACATGATAGGCAGATGAACTGCAAACATCTCAAGTTGGGCCACTACATTTTGATCCAAGAGGACAGTGTATTTGAGTTGTAACGGAGTGTACATGCTGTTGTAGCAAAGTCTGTCAGAGAGAATATTGGGCGGAATAGGTTTTGTGCCTGTGAGGTGAAAATGCTATGAAAAAGAGATGAGAGACATGTGTAATAATAAGCCAAAGGAAGAGTATATGTTTACTGGGTTATGCTAGAAATTTGCTTCTTCAATATATAAGAAATAGAACTATCAATATTCTAGCAAGTCCTTGACCTGGTAACACCATGCTAAGAGGAGACAAAGTACCTTAGCTTGGGTTCCCACACCCCAACCAAAAACAGAGCCTGAGACGAGAGCTTTAGTAATTTCTCTCTGAGAAGTGGTTAACAGGTGGGAGGGAAAGCCAATAAAGGATGCATAACTGACTTGGTCACCACTGTGAGCACCTGGTGCTTGACGGCACTGGGGCCTTCTGGGGGTCTACGTAGACTGTCAGAACCATCCTCTGTGCAGCAGCAGAGGGATGATGATTCTGCTGGCTCCTGTCCTACATGGGTCTAGAGTTGCCCCATAAGGACTAACTCCCTTGTGCTTCCAGGTAGCAGAACTGGCCATCCCAAAATAGGCCTCTTTGGCCTAAAGAAACTATGAGCTGATTACTTTGAGGAATTACAGATAAAGGAGAAACTCTGAAAACAAGAGTAGTAATACCCCTTTCATAAGGGAAATTTACATTAGAATGGGGGCCTGTACCAGGAAAGAAGATATTACCAGAGATCACTTTTTCCCCTGAGAGACTTATCTGCAGGGCAGGGCAATTTTGGTTACCAAACTTTTCCTCTTTTCACATTCCAGTGAGTTACCTTCCCTCACTTGAAGCCCCAGACCCTATCTCTCTCCTTAGCTCAGGATGGCATAAAAGCCTCAATTGTCTGGCAGCCTTTGGAGTTTCATATCTTTGTGGGGTGTACATAATCAACATTATTTTTCTTTTCTCCTGTTAATCTGTCTTTTATTATGCGGGAGGGAGGGTCTCAGCCACAGAACCTAGAAGAGTACTGGGAAAATTAATTTTCCCCTCTTACACAGGTTTGTACATGTGTAATGGTGAGCAGGTTCCCACAGGAGTCCTATACCTGTAGTGTCAGAAGTTTCGGGGCACGAAGTGCAAAACAAACAACTAAGGGGAGGTGCTGTCAGCTTATACCTGTGAGAAGCCAGCTGCCGTAGCCACAGCTGGAATCAAAGTTTGCTGTGAAGATATTAGGCAGGAAAGGGAAGTGTATATTAGAGTTCTATATTGCTGTCTAATAAATGACCCCCAAATTTAACGCTTGAAACAGCAGTATTTATTATCTCCATTTCTGTAGGTCAGGAATCAGGTGTGATTTAGCTCAGTCCTTCTCTGCACTGAAAAACTCTGGATGAATATACTAACATACAAACAATGGAGGTTATGATCAAGTGGATGTTCACCTTTTCCTCAACTATTCTGAAACTTTTTGAGATTTTTTTGTAAATCTCTTAATAAATTTATGTAATCAAGACAAATATATAGTTAAAATATATCACAGTTGCTTAAACACTGTTTAACAGATAAATATCAACCTCCTCAGCCAGGTACAAAACACACTTCCTGATCTGGCTTCCGCCTATGCCTGGCCTTATTTCTCATAATTCCCTCTCTGCAAAGGCCACATTCTAAGGAGCAGAACTATTCCCTGAAGATGCCATTCCCTCTGTCTGGAATGCCTTTTCTCTCCTGTTTACTAAGCAAACTTTTATTTATCCTTTAAAGCCCATCCCCAAAGGTGGTACCTCAATGAAGCCACATCTGATTCCCCAGGCTTCATCCTCAGACCTCCTTGGGAATGTATCTTTTATAGCCCTTTTCCCATGGTATTTTAAATCTTTCATCTCTCTCCTTCTGGATGGTGAACACAGGAATTCTGTATTTATTCTAAATGTTTCCTCTACAATTGGAAAGCCGATACTCATATGTTTATATGTTTGTTTATATGTTTGTATGTCTTCCTGTGCTACTATGTTAAGAACCATTTAGCTCAAGTGATACAAAGAACACTGAGTGACAAAATTATAAATTAAAAGGAATAAATGTTTTTCTATCTTTTCAAATTGTCTTTGTTGTTGGATTAGTTATCCGAAATTTGAAATATATTTCTAGGAGTTAGTTTACATGGTAAGAGAGTAAAGGAAGAAAGAATGGTAAAATATAAAACCAAATAGGTCTACTGTATGATCCAAGGGTGACTTTAAAGTCTTGCTATACCCTGGAAATTTCTTTTCATTTAACAATTTTGGATATATTTATGTAAATATATGTAGTTTAAATTATAGCTAATTTTCCCCTAAGAAACTGAAGGCATCGAAGAGGGAGCTGGATTCTGTTTCACTAAACCAAGCTGACATCTCTGGTTCAATCCCAGAATCTTAAAGGCTACAAAGAGATAGAAAACAGCCCAACCTGCAGCTCAGACCATGAGTGAGTTTGTCAAGCTATACGTTAACAGCAAGCTCCACTGGGTTTATAAACTGCCCAAACTTGGCACACACTGGACTCAGTTTTATTCCTAGTCTGTTCACACTTCAACATCATGTTCTAGAATAATCCAAAATATCATGCTTAGGAAGAGCAATATAGTCTATGTAGTGGTTCATTGGGAAATAGCTTCTCCATGTTTTAGTTACCTTTCTTCCCAAGGCATGACAAATGCTTCAGAGACAGCAAATAGGAACCCAGAAATAGTGCCCACACTTTACTGTTAAGTACATATTCTCCTAGGCTAAATTCACTTCTCCTTAAACCTAAAAGTCAGAATTGCTAACTTTTAGAACATCTCAAAATGAGAGGACAGAAGGCAATCTGCGCTGTTTCGCATGTTAAGCTTTAACAGAGTAAAGAGACGTGTCTATTTGGCCAGTGGCTGCCAGTGCTAGACAGTGCTAAACCCTAATGTGGAAAAGTATCAAACAAGACAAAGAATTAGAGGGAAACAGTACAGTTCCTCATTAACAGCTAAGTGCCAATAAAAATGGAAGATCAAAATGAAAATGAATCAAAAGGAAATTGTCTGCCCATAAAAATCACTGGGGAAAAATAGACTGCTAAATCATACTGTCATTTCTTTATACTCAGCTCTCCATTAGGAATGAAAAATAATCCAGTTGTACTAAAACTTTTCTTGGAAAATCTTAGTACCCATGCTGGTTTTTTGCACACCAGCCCCCTGCATGAGTCAGATCCATTCCCTGCTGTTCCCTGCCCTACTCTGGGCTGTAAGACACTGACGCCTAAGCACACTATTACCAGGGCTCCTTGAAGAATATCCTTGGCCAATGACAGGCACCACCAGGAGATAGGAAGGCAGCATGACAAAGGGTAAGTCATTTTTTTCCTGTATCCTGCCTGCTTTGGGCTGTTTTCTGGCATCGGGTGCACCCCTCCACCACTAGAGGTCCTACTGTATGGGCCCTTCTCCCTGGCTCTTTTTCTCATTGGGCTTCTCAATGCTGATATCTCTCCTGCCCCTTCCGGTCTAGGCATGATAATGCCTTCCTGTATTGCTAGTTCCTAAGAGATTCCAGCATCGTTTTTGGTGTCTCTTCACCCAGCCTACACCTCTGTAAATGGTCCCTTATGAAAGTCTTTTTTATCATGTGAGTTGGATTCTCTTTCTCCACGGGAATTCAGTGATACAATTCTCCTCTGAGTCCTGAGAGGTAAACTTACTCCTGAAGCATCAAGACACCTGATTTCGCATCCTTAACCCTCCTTGCTCCCACTCCTGCTTATTGGCTTCAGTTGCATAAGAAAATGTGCTTGTTGATCGTAAGTACACTAGTGTAGTTCTGATGAATTCTACTCTTTAAACTCTACCCTGACTCACCCCTACTGACATCTTAAAAACGCCTTCGGTCACTTACATCTCATCATAGTGCTGCCCAGAGCACCAAACCACAAGCAAGTTTTGCTCTGGAGCTGATCTTATGCACAAGATGGTTGGGCAATGGTTGTCTAAAGGCGTGGGAAGGGCGACGTGTAGGGCGACATCATGACGAGGGGTGCCCAAGTTGAGAAAAGTGTGTGAGGAAATCCTCTTCTAACCCACACTGAAAATTTGTTTAAGTGACACTTCAGAGAAAGTATAGAATCTTGCTGCTGGAGGGGATAGAATTCATACAGTCCAACGACTTCACTTTATAGGTAAGAAAACTGAGGGTCAGAGAGACCCTCTGAGAGACTAAGTGTCTTACTACAGAAGCAGGACTAGAACTCCAGCTGTCTCTGCAGCTTTTGTTCAATAAGATCTTAGTGTGATCTCATATACTCATGGTCTATGGAGTGGACAAAGTAGTGTGCCAAAGTCTGCAGCAAAAACAATTTATATTGATCAAAGAGAAAAACAATTAGGAACTGATTTTTATTTTAATTTTTGGATGCCAGAATTGCCATGGGATAGGAGATGAAACTTTAATCTCATAATCTTGCTATATTTTAAGATGGCTTCTATCGAGGAAGAAAGGAAGGGAGGGAGGGAGGATCTAGTTTATTTAAGACTAAACTTCCTGAGAAATCAAATGTCTACATCTTACATATATTAGCTCATCTGCCAGGTAGACACTGTCTCTCATCAATGACAAAACATGCCGAGTTTGCCCCTGACTCATTCAATATGGCTTCAAAATACAGACTAATTTTTCAGTCATCCTTTAGTCTAAAGCTATGTTTTCCTTTTCATTCAAGTTTTCATGTTCATTTGCAGAAATTTTAAACCTACTTTCCACTATAACACGTGACCCCTCAATGTCTGAGCAGTATCATGTAGTGATTAGTTCGTGGGTTTGGAATCAGACAGACTGCATTTAGGTGCCCCTCTGACATTTCCACTAACCATGTGACTTCAGGAAAATACAAAGCCTCTCTGGCCTCAGTTGCCTGCTTTGGTAGTCAAACGGGGATGCTAATAATAGTACTTACCTTTTAGGGATGTTGAAATTAGAGTTTTAAAAGTGAAGTCATTAATAGAGTGCCTGGGGTATAGTACATGTATGATATAGAATAATTATTATTAGTGGGAATAATTGTTTATAACTACAATCTTCTCTCTTCTCACTTAATTTCCCAGTTAATATTAAAAAAGCAAAACCTTTGCTGCAAAAATGTATTTCATTACAGAGATGGTATCTAGCTCAGAGGATTAACTGCTAATGATTTAACCTAAATTTTATACTCTACACAAGTAATAATAGTAATTAAAGAGCAGAGTTGCCTGATTAGATTTAACATTTTTTAAAATCATATCAAAACACAAAGGGTCCATTGAAAATGTTATCCAGAGGAAATTACCTTTGCCTCCTGTGTGGCTAAGGGAAATTTGTTTTTCCCTGAAACTAATTCTGTGACTTATTTTATCTTGTATTAAAAGTTTTAAAGGCTAATAAGAAAATTGTCCAACAAGGCAAGTAGTGGCTTGGAAGATTGAAGTACAAATTTTCATAAATCAGACTATTTTCTTTCTCTCTTCCCATTATATCCAGATAACCGAATAAAAGTTTTGACTTTCTTTTGGTAAATGTTCAACATAATGATTTAGTTTTTGAACTTCAAACAAACTAGATAAACCCAACAGAAGACATAACTAAAGTCATTGCAAAGATAATTTCTCAGTAGTTACCAGTTACCATGGAAGTTCAAGGAATCACTTCTGAGGTCCCTTTTAAAAATATATAAGTAATGCCTTTGTTAGAATGATCAGTTAAGACTATTTCATAAATACCATGAATAATATAAAATTTTAATTTCTTTTCGTTGATGTTGCTTGCACCATGAACAATTTTAATTTGAACTAGTAGAAGTTACATGTGTAACCTCTTACCAGGTGGCCTCTTCCAGTTGGTCAAATCAACAAGTCAGTCCAGTCCATCATTCTAAAGACTTCTTAGGGGGCTTCTCTGGTGGCGCAGTGGTTGAGAGTCCGCCTGCCGATGCAGGGGACATGGGTTCGAGCCCTGGTCTGGGAAGATCCCACATGCCACGGAGCAGCTAGGCCCGTGAGCCACAACTACTGAGCCTGCGCGTCTGGAGCCTGTGCTCCGCAACAGGAGAGGCCGTGATAGTGAGAGGCCCGCGCACCGCGATGAAGAGTGGCCCCCACTTGCCACAACTAGAGAAAGCCCTCGCACAGAAACGAAGACCCAACACAGCACAAATAAATAAATAAAATTAAAATTAAAATTAAAAATCTTTGCTAATCTAATGGCAAAAATAATGTTTCATTGAAAAAAAAAAAAAAACATCCCAGGTGATTCTAATGCATGGCCAAGTTTTAGAACCATTAGTTTAAAAAAAAATAAAAATAAAAAAAATAATAAAGACTTCTTAGGAATCTCCCATTATGTTTTTTTCAGTCCTAACTTTATCCTTATTCCTATTTCAAGATTCATACATGTCAGCATATAGCATCTTTATTATATATTCACATATTAGTCAGAAATACCCTTCTCCATTGAGGGTAAGTGTGGAATTATGATTGGTTGCTTTCAAATAAGAAGTAAACTTTCTCCTCAAGGTCAGCAAATGGGGTTTGAATTTTTTCCATTACCGACAGTATCAGAAAGGATTAGGTTCTGCTGCCAATAACAGAATATTCAGACAAAAGTGGCTTCATCACACAGAAGTTTATTTTTCCTAAATGTTCAGGTAGGCATTTGCTGGCTTGGTTTGGTACCCCTAGGATATCTTGGCCCAGATCTCTAAGATACGCTTTTTTTTCTCCTCATGAGTCGAACATGGATGCTGGAGATACGGTGATCATTCTCATTTCCTGGCAAAAATGCTTTCTCAGAAATGCCACTTAATAATTTCTGCTTCTATCTCATTTGCCACCTTCGTCTGTGAGGGAGGCAGGAAGATAAACTCTTGGTAAGAAAAAAGGAAGGAAAGAATAGATGTTAGATTGCCAACTTGTGTTTCTGCCACCCCATTCAGTCTTAGTTGATGTTAATTTTTCTATCTAGACCCTTCTAGGATATTAGAATTCTACAAGAGTCCTTACTTAAAATCACTTCCATATTTGACAGTTATTCTTACGTACTTCTTTGTTTTCTAAACTCTGCTGCCCATTTTTATAAGCTTATGTTCTCCTCAACATCTTAAAAAATGAAACAAAACAAAACAAAATAGACAGAATGTCAGTGGAGAAGGAGAAGGACCAAACATGTTGCTTAATCACAAATGAAAAATAAACTGGCAAAGGGACCAAGTGCATCCACTGTATTGGATAATATCTGTGCAGTGGGATATGAGTGACTAATACGGATAAACAACAGATCGTTCTACCAGAGCCCTCAACAATTTCCTCAGGGTTGGAGGGGACAATTGCAACTGTTTGCATCTCTTGGCCCTCCTGCTTCTTCTGATTTGACCCTGCATTATATGTATTTTGGGTTAGTTCGGCTTTTGTGTGTCTGATGAAGCAGGCTGCAATTCCTGAGCTCTAAAGAATGATTGAATCTTTCTTGCATTGTTAAATTCAAGCCAATGAATATGTGTGTGTGTGTGTGTGTGTGTGTGTATCCATGAAGAAGCCAAAACTAATCCAAAAGCAACTACAAAGATATTTAAATAATTTCCAAGTGTCAGAGAGTACCTCATACCTGAAAATTCACTGTTAAAATGTGAATTGGGGAAGTCCGGGTAAGGTGGGAAATAGATCATTAGAATCAAGAAAACTGAACTGCTGGGTTGTAATTAGATGTGGCATTTGCCATACTGGCTTTACATACACTGAGAGCTCTGTGTAAGGCTGAGGCTGTGACAGGACAAACTCTTCCCTCACATAATAATTTTTAGCTTTTAAAATCTGTAGTAGTTGGAGCTCTTGTTTTACTGGCAATGGCCTGATACATGTAACAGTAAACTATACCATAATAGGGCTTACAGTTCTTATGGGAGATTTTAGGGATTTAAAACTGAGTTCCCCTAGCTCCACCTTTCATTGGCCTACATGCTGGTGTCTATTA
Organism: Lipotes vexillifer; assembly: GCF_000442215.2. Lineage (NCBI taxonomy): Eukaryota > Metazoa > Chordata > Mammalia > Artiodactyla > Lipotidae > Lipotes > Lipotes vexillifer. The sequence goes on along the minus strand of NW_006778610.1, from coordinate 1,158,624 downwards.
CTTCCATAAAATAAGAAAGTGATGTTCCTTCCCACCTAGAGTTCTGTTGTCAAGCTGTGAGATGACTCACAGCAGAGAGGTTAATGCAGGTCAATAAACACCATTGTGCTTACAGGAGAAGATGCCATTTCTGATGACAAGAAGCTCTCAGTGAGTAAATGGTTGTCTTTCCAGCAGACACATGACTCTAGATCTGAGTAGTCTAGTCTCCTTAGTGAAAACTTTGAGAATGCAGTTATTCTTTTTAGTTAGAAAAGTTAGTTATCACTAAAAGCTAATGTGGTTTAAACTGACCCTAGCACATGAAAAGATGCTCAACAGCATTAGCCATCAGGAAAATGCAAATTAAATCTACAATGAGAGACTTCCTGTTTTTGATCTGGTATAAAATGAGCTTAGAAGTTGTCACTTTGTCCTAACAACTGGTAAGAAGTTGAACAAACTGAAAAATCAACAACTCCTATTAGATCTGCCAGAGAAGTGAGATCATAGGAAAAACTGCAGCCCCCAATATTGGAGAGATAGACGGGAAGATACAGAGAACTACAACTTATTGGTGCAGGTATCCATGAGCAAAAATCTCCCTGGGACTCAGTACCTGTGTAGGAAAACCTGAACTGTAATTCACAAATTGCTGGAGCTCAGTGTGGACAAGTGTGAGTTAAAAACTCCAGGGTAACACAGTTAGAGGGGGACTCCAACACTTTTGTGAGTTTCACTTCCAGGAACTCCACCATGTTTTTACAGTGAATACCAGAGAAAAATCCCTTCGTGCTTCTGGCAGGAGAAGGGGAAAAGTCACCATTTTGAAATAGCCAGAGCATTCTGTTCTTAACAAAGCCTGTCCTCAGGAGAATCTGTGTTATCAGAGTCTAACCTGCTGGGGTTTTATCAGAGCCTATAGAACTCCCAGAGGATAATACAGGAGAAGAACTAGATGATTTGGGGTATGGCAATGACTTTTTAGGTACAATACCAAAAACATGACCCATGAAAGAAAGAATTGATAAGCTAGACTTTAATAAATTAAATTCTGCTCTGTGAAAGACAATGTCAAGGGAATGAAAAAATAAGCCACAGACTGGGGGGAAATACTTTCAAAAGACACATCTGATGCAGCATTTTTATCCAAAGTACACCAAAAACTCTTAAAACTCAACCATAAGAAAACAGACTGCTAGATTAAAAAAGGGGCAAAAACCTCTTAACAGACACCTCACCAGAGGAGATACGTAGATGGAAAATAAGCATATGAAAAGATGCTTCACATCATATATCATCAGGGAAATTTAAATTAAAAAACAATACAGTAAGTCCCCTACATATGAACGAGTTTTGTTCCGAGAGCACGTTTGTAAGTCCAATTTGTTCATAAGTCCTACAAAGTTAGCCTAGGTACCCAACTAACAGAATCGGCTATATGCTACCATACTGTAATAGGTTTATAATACCTTTCACACAAATAATACATAAAAAAACAAGCAAACACAAAAAATAAAGAAAACATTTTTAATCTTACAGTACAGTACCTTGAAAAGTCCAGTAGTACAGGACAGCAGCTGGCATACAGGGGCTGGCACTGAGTGAACAGGCAAGAAGAGTTGCTGACTGGAGGAGGGAGAGGAGGTGGGAGATGGTAGAGCTGAAGGATCGCCAGCAATAGGCGACGGAGGGCAAGCTGCAATTTCACTCACGCCTGACGTTGATGGCACAGGTTCTGGTTCCTTGCTAGATTCAATTCTATCTACCCACTTGAAAAAACAATCCAGTGATGTTTGGGTAGTAGCTCTTTTTTTCTCATCATAGATGACACCGTAGCATGGGATTGCATTCTGAACGGCTGCTGTAACCTTCATGTACTGTTCTACTTTCAGGTCCCGTGTCTCAAAAACTAACAGTGCCTCCTCAAATAAAGAAAATCCCCTGCCATTTCCTGTATCGTGAATCTCTTCAGTTCTTCAGTTACTTCTTCTTCTTCTTGTCTCTCTTTGTCCTTTCTCTGTGCCTCCAATTCCGTTAAGTCTTCATTAGTAAGCTCCTCGTGTTGCACAACAAGGAGTTCAGTGAAGTCGTCCTCCTGCAGATCTAGCTTGAAATGAAGATGCTGTACTACTGTACTCTATACAGTACCGTACAGTAAAGTACACAAAAGCACAACCACTTGTAGAGGATGCATGCACGTGACAATGTACGCTGGACATGGGAACTAACTTATGTGATTGGACATGTAAACGCACGTTCACATCTTTGAAAGTTCTCAACTTGAAGGTTCATATGTAGGGGACTTACTATAATGAGATACTACTACATACCTATTAGAATGGCTCAAATCCAAACCAGTGACAAACAAATGCTGGCGAGGATGTGGAGTGACAGGAGCTCACATTCATTGCTGGTGGGAATGCAAAATGGTACACAGCCACTTTGGAAGACAATTGGGCAGTTTCTTACCATATGATCCAGCAGTCTTACTCACTGGTATTTTCCAAATGCATTAAAAACTTATGTGCACACAAAAACCTATGCATAAATATTTATAGCAACTTTATCCATAATTGTCAAAACTTGGAAGCAATCAAAAGTCCTTCAGTAGGTGAATGAACTGTGGTACATCTAGATAACAGAATATTATTCAGCACTAAAAAGATATAAACTATCAAGCCATGGAAAGACATGGAGCGAACTGAAAATACGTATTTCTAAGTGAAAGAAGCCAAACTGAAAAGGCTACATACTGTATGATTCCAACTATATGACATCCTAGAAAAGGCAAAACTACGGAGATGGTAAGATTATTGGTTGCCAAGGGTTAGAGAAAGAAAGGGATGAATAGGCGGAGCACAGAGGATTTTTATGGCAGTGAAACAATTTTGTATGACTCTACAATAGTGGATACACGCCTTATACATTTGTCAAAACCATAGAATGTACAACACCGAGAGCGAACACTAACATTCAGGTGATAATGATGTGTCAGTGTAAGTTCGTCAGTTGTAACAAATGTACCAGTGTGGTGTAGAGACAGTGGGCATATGGAAACGCCAGAATCTGTACTTAATTTTGCTGTGAACATAAAACTGCTCTAAAAAACACAGTTTACTAATTAAAAAAACCAGTGAGCTATCCCTACACATCTATCAGAATTGCTGAAATAAATATTGACAACACTACATGCTGACAAGAATGTGGAAAAACTGAATCATTCATACACTGCTGATGGGAAAGTAAAATGATACAGCCATTCAGGAAAACAATTGGGCAGTTACTTAATAAACTAAACATGCAACTACCATGCAATCCAACAATTGTCCTTTGCCCTCTAGGCTGTTTATCCCAGAGAAATAAAGACTTGTGTTCACACGAAAACCTGTACACGAATGTTTACACCAGCTTTATTCATAACAGTCCCAAACTGGAACAACTCAGATGTCCTTCAATGGATGAATAGTTAAGCAAATTGTGGTAGATCCATACCATGGAATACTACTCAGTAAGAGAACTGAGAACAAATTATTGATACAAGAAGTAACCTGGGGGCTTCCCTGGTGGCGCAGTGGTTGAGAGTCCGCCTGCCGATGCGGGGGTCACGGGTTTGTGCCCTGGTCCGGGAAGATCCCACATGCCGCGGAGCGGCTGGGCCCGTGAGCCATGGCCGCTGAGCCTGCGCATCCAGAGCCTGTGCTCCGCAACGGGAGAGGCCACAACAGTGAGAGGCCCGCGTACTGCAAAAAGTAACCTGGGTAAATATCCAGAGAATTATGCTGAGTGAAAAAGCCTATCTCGCCTATCTCCAAAGTTTTTGCACACTGTATAATTCCACTTATATAACAGTTATCAAAGGACAAAACTTAGACATGGAGAACAAATTAGTTGTTGCCAGAGTTTAAGGAGGGAGCAGGGCATGAGGGAAGAGATTGTGTGAAAAGTACAATAGGAGGAATTGATGGAAATGTTCAGAATATTGACTGTTATCAGCGTCAAGATCCAGTTATGATTACTGTAGTTTTGCAGGATGTTCTCACCTGCAGGCGGCGGGTGAGGGGAACTAGGTACAGTGTACACAGGACCTCTCTCTGCCATTACAACTGCAGGTGTCTATAATTATGTGAAAATAAGAAGGTTTAAAATAAATACATGTAACACATTAAAACTTTACAACGTTTTCTTAAAAAACAATCAAAAACCCCACAGCTGTCCTCAGAAGCGATTTGGCTTTAAAAAATTTTTCTAGCCAAAAGGCTAAAGACTTTCCTATGTGAATTTTTAAAGAGACTGGTCATCAGAAAAAAGAGAAAGCAAGATGAGGGAGATGAAAAAAGATGGAAAGCATGTGTAGTATTTTGCATGGTCCATTCATGCAATAAATGCCAAACTGCCAAGTCAGTTATAGAAGAAAGGTTACTAAATGGGAAAATAGGTACTATGTATTAATACGTTAAAACACAGGTAGAATTATATAAATGTTGTCAGATATGTATGAATAGTCATAACTTCATTTGACAAATCTGGCATATTCCACAAAACAATGCACTAAGCATTTCTGTGCCAAGTAGTGGGTATAAAACAGTGAGCAGAAAAGCTCTTACAGCACCTGTCTTCATGGAACTCAATCTATTGGATGCGTGGACGTTTTTGCTCTTCTGTTTCCTTCAGCATACTCTGTTAAGTTTCATGTGGGATCCAAAGGACATATTTTATATAGTTTGTGACCTTAAAGTGATTATAATTTTGGGTGCAGGGACAAGATTCATAAACACGTAATAAAAATCAAAGAAAAGTAGAATATTGGGCATATGTCCACATTGATAGAAGGTTTCAAGTCTGAGACATCACCTTGAGTGGGTGTGGAGGATGCTTAACTCTGCTGAGGGTGCCCAGACACTTCACGCACAGGTCAGTAGCAGCAAAGGGAAACAGAGTCTCCTATGGTTGACTCTTGGCCCCAGTTTCTCTGTGTAGCCAACACCTCACTGATTCTTCTAAACCAGATCTATTGTTTGAACATCCTTGCTCTCTGTGACTGTTCCCCTCCTAGCTGACACTAGTGTCGCATTTCCATGTTGTCTGTACACTTTTTGAATTTGAATTTCCAGAGTCTGAGCCCAGTTCCCTTGTAAGGTTCTTCACTCCCTTTCCAAAGGAATTGGTAAAAGTGTTTGACTTTTTTTAATGTGTTGGTGACCCCACTGAGCACATTAAAGCCCTCTCGGTAAGTAGACCTAAGGATAGCCCTGGAATTCTCTTCCAGCCCTGATTCTCTAGTGGCTGATAAAGACATTCCCCAAAGCAGTTATGACAACATGGAGAAGCTATGGGAAATGATGTGTTTCCATAGTGGCTTATGAAAGGGGAGTCTTTCATTCAAGAGCACAGAAGATGCCCCATGTAGGAGTGAGTGTAGGACACGCTGTTGATAATGTCATTAAGTGAACTCAGTGTAGACTTGCAGAAATAGAGTGTTACTGCCTGGCATAGCCACCACTGTACACTGGCCAGAGGAAGACGGCATTTCATTTGATAGTTTCTATGTATTCTCTTATTTCGGGGATTAACAGACACTTGCCTCCACCTCTGTTAAGCACTTAATGAACTAAGGCCCTCCCACTACCAGACAAAGACACAGTTTCTACTGGCTCTCAGGACTCTAATCACTTCTACATACCTCCACAACTCAAAATTCCATGAGGACCATAATTTTTTGGACACTGTTCTGCAAATGGGTGGAAATTGTTTGCAATGTGTCTCACTCAGCAACTCAGGGCAAACTGCTCTGTGTTCTGTTTTGTCCTAGTCTGTGGAATAAGCCTTAATAAAATTCACATGCCCAAGACCTGCGGTTGCCTGTGAAACTATTTCATCCAACAGTGAAATATTTGGATTGGCTGACGTGGGCTACCAGCTGGCTAAACATTGGTGGGGCTGGGTGTATTGAAATGGCGTCATTAGTAGACGTTGGCATACACTTTGTGGAGATACAACCACTATAACAGGACTGTGTCCAGCAGAGAATGGGAAATATTTTAAGGGAGGCGAAACCTCAAGCTTACAATATTTATAAAGTACTTTGCAATTGCAAATGGATTTTCTAAAGAGTCATTTTTCTCCCTTTCAAAAGTTTACTTGTATATCCAACATCATGATACCCTGATATAAAAGTAAAATAGTCCTCTAAGGAAACAATGGTGGTTTGTTAGGGGCCCCAGACCAAATTTCCTGAGAGACCATTTTACTGTTATTGTTTAAGTTATATTGACCTGGGGCTCAGAAAATGCAATCTCAGCAGCAGTCTTTATTCTTTCTACATGTTAGCTGTCTCCCATGACAAGCCTTTAGGGTAACAAAAAAATGTACATTGAAAACTCTCATTGTTTGTTTTTCCCGAAGTTCCTTATAAAATGTCAGTATCTTTGAAGGGGTTTTCCTTGAACTGAACTCCTGAGGTTGGAGATTTACCAGGTTGATTTAAGAGTTTGAAATCCTGGAGTGTTTCCATAAAATGAGGATTTACAGTTCATAAATATAATGACAAAAGTGTGAAGATACACTTTTGTTCTTGAAAAACTATTGGAACAAAGGTACTTTTCATAAAAAGCTTCAGTGCTGCCATTTCCTTCAGACAGAAGTCTATTCTGGCTTCATGAAGTGGCTTTTTATTGCCATTTGTTTGATTTGCTCTCCCTCCCTGCTTCATGGGGAGCCACTTCCTCCTGAAGGTGTGCAGATGGAAAGAGGAATTGAATTCTGGGGCATTTAACCAGTGATGAGCATAAAGAAATGAAAGGAAAACATGTTGCAAGGTAGAGCACATTCCTTCTGTTTGTCTCATCTCTACCTGGGTTCAGCTTTCCAGATCATTATAGTCTGGTTTTCACACTTATTCTCAGATAGGTAGCTACATTCCTTCTTGCATGTGGCAGCAAATGACTCAGTTATTAATTGACATTAAATTGGCTACTATGACTAACTGTTTGGGGAAAGAAAAATATGCCACATTCTGGCCTTACCCAATGGTATGGGGAACAATGAGGAAATTGTGTCACTAACGGACCTTCTCAGTGGATGATAGAAGTGGTATGAGACTAGCTGTTGATGTAGCTCTGCAGAAAAAGACCTGTGTTGAACAATACCAATGGATTCATGAGTCTGGGGAAAATCTCTGGACTTTCTTCCAATTTAGTTGTAAATTGAGCTGACATGATTTCCAAACTCAGGATGAATGTTGGAGCTTACCTTGAGGTTAAAGAAAGAACAGCCTTCCTTCTTTATCCCAATGTGCTTACTTTAACCCAATTCTTAGAAAGGGAGAATCATGGTTCTGTTCTTCTCTGACTAAACGTTCTGCTCTATAAATTTCTAGCAACCCAGAAGGAGGAAGGGAGTGTTGTGCTCCCCACACCCCTTAATGCTGATGTTTGGTTAGAATTGGAAACAACTTGATATTGTGAAAAGAGCACTAAACCGTGCTCTTTGTGTCAAAGGAACTATGATCTAGTCCTGAATTCACCATTGACAATAATTGACTGTCTTCAAAACTGGGATGCTTTGAGGGTGAAAGGAACTGCTATTAATACACCAGGACAACAGGCATAAACCAAGACTGCCTTGGGAAAACTGAGATGTATGGTCATTCTACTACTCACAGTGTGTTTGGGCAAAATAGCCCACTTCCTTAAAGTTATAGTTCCTCATCTGTAAAACGGAAATAATCCTATTTTATAAGATTATTGTAAGGATATAATGAAATAATATGTGTGCAACTGTCTTGTGAACTGTGAACTATGAAACCGTATCCAATGCAGGTGAAATCATGATAATTAATTTTATCAGCCGTAGCTGTAGAATGCTCTCAAAGAAGTGTCTATGTATTTCTCCTTGGACAGGAGCAGAGATTTGAGAGCAGCAATTGCAGAAATAAACCCAGATAAGATGCGGTTTCTAGGTTAATAAAGGAATATTGAAAGAACCAAAGTAGAATGCTCTATTTTTGATAGTCTTTTCCCTTTAAACCGATATAACTTTCAAGAAGAAGTAGGGCCTAGTGTGAGAAGAGGACTGTGTTTGGGGAAGTGTTAGGAAATGTTGAAGATCCTGATAACAAAGTTAGACAAGTCTGTTTCTGTGTATATGCAGAATCTGACCTAAAATATAAAGGTCTGACATTTTGCAGAATTAACTTTGCTCTTAAGTTATTGCAGCCCTGGTGAGGAAAACTCAAGGACTCTTGATCCTTCTCATGTCGTAATTCGATGTTTTTTGGTCTGACTTTGCTGATCATCTTCAGGTCCTCTACCCCATTGTGTTAGTTTGCAGGATTAGAAGGAATCACGATGCCTTTTGTAGAGCTCCTGCCACCACACTGACAACTGTGTTCATGGTCCATGTAGCCTAACCTCCCCCACCATCATCCAGCCATCTGCTCAACCTACTTGGCCATAGTTCTCCATTAAGCAACTGGAGGCCAGTCATTAACAAACACCTTCTGTTGGCTTACATGACCGTGACCAAGAAACTTCTATTGGCAGTTTGAGGTCACACAAGACACTTGACTTTAGTGTGTTTTATGTAAGAAATTTCATTCACAGGCACGACCATGTAAGCACTATACACATGTCGATTACCTGTGAATAATGCAAGGTCCATGGGCGTGTATACACAGAACGGCTCTTTTGCCAAATAAGGAGTTTCTAGCCATGGAAGTTATCCCTTTAAATCATCAAACACATATTTTGGAACATCTTTTAAGTTGAGAGTGGGGCTAGTTAGGTGATCGGCACAGATTTGTGTTCCGTCTCCATTGAATACAGTTCGGTGCTGGGAGGCTGCTGCCCATTCAGGATTTCCAGCTCTTAGATTTCTAGCACACCTGACATAAGTGGAAACCAGTTTCTAGTTCTTGACAGTGAAACATGAATAGAGGTGGAGGTACCTTCCTCCAGTCTGATCCCCATATACTGGTTAAATCTCAATGTCTCCAAGATCCTGGAGGAGGGAGGGTCCGGAAGGTGAAAAGAGCCTGGACCCTGAACAACCGTGTGGAAAGCTACTAAGCCAAGGAAATTAATGTGAGAAATATAATTCTATTGTGTTAAGATTTGAGAGGTTATCTGTTAGAGAAGCTACTATGATCTTAAGTAACAAAGTTAGGCACTGGGACTTTATTTACAATTTGTTCACAAGATATTTGAGATAACCTACAAGAATACGAAATTTAAATAGAATATAAAAAATAAAAATGGGAAAATGCAAATTAAATTATAAGACCAAAATCAGTGGTGATTTAGAACAGAAATACTCAGCTGAGCCACAGATTTGGCTCTTGAATTCCTGGAAACCAAAGCAACACTAAAAATAAATTCTTAAAGTTATATGATTCATATTGTCCATAAGAAGAGAGCATACTAATTTCTGAGGCAAAGCAAAAAATTTCCTGACACTTCAGTTTAAAAAAAAAATTGTTTTATGGAGTGTCATGTAGAGAATATGTTCATTGAATAATAATGAATGATGTCCTCAACCATATCTCTTAGTACATATAAATAGTGACATTCTTGTAAGGTGTTGGCATCTACCACAGGGCAACTTGTCAGTGTGATTTGGCAGTGGGGCTAGTTAACAGAGATAAATAAGACATGTACCTTGAACTAGAGAAACTCACTTTCCCACTTTAAGTGGGAGAGAAAGATATGTTGCACAGTAAACATCAATACAGAGTAATAAGTATGGAGAGAGAAGTATTAATCAGCATGTTCTGGTCAGTTTTATAAAGTTTTCTTTCCTTCTTAAGTCTGTTTTTCTTTGGAGCATTTATTTTTCTTGGTTTTATTTATTTTACTTCAACAACATACATTTTCCAAGATAAGAATAAGGAACTTTCTAGATATTTTAGTTACTCCTAAGGTTACAGTCTCTGGAAACAGCACAGAGGGAAGATGAGGAGGGGTAGGCAGAGGCTGCAGAAAAGACATAGGCTTTGGTTCACATAGCCCTGGGTTGAATTCCAGCTGTCACATTTATTAGCTGTATAACCTTGGACAAGTTACTTCACATCTCTCGGTTGTAATTTGCCAGAATGAGACAATAATACCTGCCTCAGAGATAACGTACGTGAAGAGTCTGATACTTCATCCAATCACAACTGTAACCAATCGTCTGCAACACTACTCTGAATAAAAGATAAAAAACCTAAGCTTTACTTAAATATTTTCCTCAAATCTTGCTTTCAACTTCCTTTTAGAGGAAAGAAGTGAATGGCAAAAAAAAAAAAAAGCTTGTCTCTTGAATCTCTGCATATATTCTTTGGTCAGTTCAAACCCAACAGTGTTTCTCAAAGTGTGTTCTTCAGATCACCTGTATAAAAATCCTCAGAAGGGTGCTTGTTGACACTTGCTCTTGGGTTTCACTCTCTTATTGAATCAGAATGTTTGGAGAGGGGCAGAAAACCTGCATTTGAAACAAATTCTCCAGGTAATTGTTATTTACATTGAAGTTTGAGAACCATTGCCTTAAACCACCTGGATCTGAACTACCTTAGAGAGAATGGCTACTGGCAAAAACATGTTTATCACAAAAGAAGAGTCATTATATTCACCAAACTGTTTTTATGAAGGTAGGAACATCCTTTCCCCATATTGTTTTAATATTAGTATTAAATATAAAATATTAGAATATAAGCAGTGGAAGGATAAGTAGTCATGAAAAGAGCTGACTGCAAACGACTGAATTTTCAAAAATATTAATTTGATGTATATGCATGCATAGAGATTATTGTACATAAATAATCCTCATAGTTGATGTAATTAGCTTTACTTTTCAGTTTTAGCCTTTTTTCTTTCTTCAGTAATTCTGCTGTGTCTATTTAGAAGCATCAGCACAGGCTGTTTTTTTTGGTATCTTACATAGTTAATTCTCATCATATACATTTGTAGTTATAGTCAGTTACTAGATGAAAAGACTGGTCCTTAGGGAAGAGGATTTTTAAGGCTTGAAGCTTCAGCTGAAAGAAGTCATTGTATATCTCAACCACTCCACTGCCTCCCATCCTCATAAACCAATTTCTGATCATTCCTATATTTACTAAATTGTTTCAGAAATGAATTCATCATCCATTTCTGAGCTATTCTCCATGATCCTACCACTTGACGACCAAGTTAGATAAATCCAGTAGTGAATTATATAGAATAATTACAGTGCTTCTTGTCAGAATATGTACAGGTGAGAAGACAATGGAACAGCATGTCTAAAAATATCTTTCAGAAATGAAGGCAAATTAAAATAGCCAAGATGTGGAAACAACCTAAGTGTCCATCAACGGACGAATGGATAAAGAAAATGTGGTATAACAACTAGATAGAGAGAACAAAGTAGTGGTTACCAGAGGGGAGGGAGTGTCAGGGGGAGGGTGAAATGGGTAAAGAGGATCAACCTTGTGGTGACAAATGGAAACTAAATTTTTGGTGGTGAGCAGACTATAGTGTATACGGAAGTAGAAAGATGGCTGTATTAGTATTCAACAAGATAGGGTTCAGAACAGGAAATATTACCAAGGATAAATGGGGACGTTTCAAAATAACAAACAGGTCAATACATCAAGAAGAAATAACAATCCTAAATTTATGTACACCTAATGAAAGGACATTAAATTTCATGAACCAAAACCTGAAAATACTGAAAACAGAAATAGACCTGAAACTACTGAAAACAGAAATAGACAAATCCCAATTATAGTTGAAATTTCAACATTCTTTTCAAAGAATTTGATAAAACAAAAGGAAAAATTAAGTCAGGCAACAGAAGCCTTGAACAAAACTATTAAGCGGTTTGACTGGTCATTTATGGAATACTCCACCCTAAAAAAGAAAAACACACATTCTTTTCCAGTACACATGGAACATTCATCAAGATAGACCATATGCTAATTCATAAACCAAATCTCAACAAGTTGAAGAGGATTAAATTGTACAGAATATGTTCTCTAACTACAGTGAAATTTAGTAGAAATTGCTAGCAGAAAGATATATGAAAAAAAAATTCCCCCAATATTTGGAAATTAAAACATTTCTAAACAACTCATGGGTCAAAAATCAGTCACAGAGAATTTACAACTAAATAATAATAAAAGGCCAATATATCAAAATTTGTGAGATAGAGCTAAAGAAATACTTAGAAAGGAATTTATAGGATTAAATAATTTTATTAGAAAAGAAAAAACAAAATCAATGATTTAAGATTTCACTTCTAGAAACTATGAAAAGAAGAGCAAATTAAATGGAAAATAAGCAGAAGGGTGGAAATAATAGTTGAATAAATGAGTTAGAAACCATAAAAAGCTTGTTCTTTGAAAAGTCAGTAAGATCAATAAAATTGATTAGTTTCCATACAGATTGAAGAAAAATTCACAAGACACAAATTACCTGTATCAGGGGTGAGAAGAGAGAGCATCACGAATGATCCTATAGAATTTAATTAAAAGGATAATAAAGGAATACTTGAAAACACTTATGCCAATAAATGTGAAACTTAGAGGAAAAGAAACAATTTTTAAAAATATACTGCCAGAGCTTACTTAAAAGCAATAGATAACCTAAATAGTCCTATAATCTCTAAATAAATTGATTTCATAGTTAAAAACTTTCCCATCAAAAAATCCCCAAGCTCAAATGACTTCACTGGTGACTTCTTCCAGTTAATGAAGAAATTATACTATTTTTACTCAATCTTCCAGAAAATAGGAGGATAGAGTATTTTCTAACTCATCTTAGAAGGCTGGAATTACTGATACTAAAACAAGGCAAAGGCAGAATAGGGACAAAATAGAGAGTCCAGGTACAGATATAGACATACGGTTGATTTTTGACAAAGTTGCTAAGATAATTCAATGGAGAAGGAATAATGTTTTTGACAAATGGTGTTGGAACAGTTAGGTATCAAATGGAAGAAAAATATCCTAACGCCATATATAATTATTGATTTGATGTATCATGGTTCTAAACATAAGAGCTAAAAACATAACACTTCTAGAAAAAAGTAGGAGAAACTTTTCTGACCTATAGGTGAGACAAAAATATCTCAGGACATAACTGTAAACTGTAAAATACACTGTAAAAGAAAATGAAGAAGATACCTCATCAAAATTCAAAATTTTGCCCTACAAAACTTTTGGCTTTGTAAATGGACAAGCAAGCCACAGACTGGGAGACAGTATTTTCAAAACATATGTCTGATAAAGGATTCCAACCAGAATATACAAAGAACACTTCTATCTCCATAACAAGAATAGAAACAAATCAGTTAAAAAGTGAGAAAAAAAATTTGGACAGACACTTCTCCAAAGAAGATATAGAAATGGAAAATAAACATATCAAAAAATGCTCAATATCATTAATCTTTAGGAAAATGCAAATTAAAACCATGATAAAATGCTTGTTCTCATGCACTAGAATAGCTGAAGTTAAAAATATTGACAATATCCATTGTTGGCTAGGATATGGAGCAACTGGAACTCTTACATATCACCAGTGGGGATACAAAATGGTGGGAATGCAAAATGGATAAAGTTAGGTAGTTTCTTAGAAAGGTAAGCAAACACTTCCCATATGTATTTTCTCAGGAAAAAAAAAAAAAAAACCTATGTCCACAGAAAGACTAGTATGTGAATGTTCATAGCATTTTTTCACAGTAACCTTGAACCAGTTGTGATATATCCATACTATTCAGCAATAGAAGGGAATAGACAGCTGATGCAAAAAACACCATGGATAAATCTCAAAAGCATTTTGCTGAGTGAAAGAAACTAGATATAAAATAGTGGGCACTGTATGATACTGTTTACCTTAAATTCCATAAATGATGGAACTACAGTGACAGAAAACAGATCAGCTGGTGCCAGGTACTGAGGAGAAGAGGGAAGGGTTAACAGCAAAGAGGCGGAGGAAAGGTTGAGGTGATGAAAGGACTTGACTATGGCAATTGGACCATATAGTCAAAATTATTGCACATTATTGTATGTAAGTTTTGCCTTAGTAAAGGTTATTTTTAAAAAAGAACCCAAAAAACTGGTTAACTCCAGTGTTATGCAGGGGAAAATAGCTTCCCCTAGAATATCTTTTTGTGCCTGACAGTAAAGAACTGTGCAGAGAATACTGGGGGGGATGTCAAAAGGACCAAGGGACCAGTCCAAAGGAAGGGACTCCCACTGAGCAGGTCAGAGACAACTTGAACATCAAAATAAATAATGATATACTTCATGTGCATAAAGTGAGACTTGACCAATCCGCACTGTTATAAATAAATTAATGAAAAAATAAACCAGTGGGAGGAGTAAATGGAACACTTCTCTTTATAGCTAAATGCCATGCAAGTAAAGGTGGAATGGTGGTATTAGAAAATCATCAGTGGGCAGTAAAACTAAAAGTTTTACAACAGACAGGATATTAATGTAGTCTCAAAGTGTCCCACCCCTCCTAATCGTTCTTAATTATAAAGGGAAAAATGGTAACTTCACAGTGGAGAAAACTGACAGACACCATGTTAACTAAGTGATCAAAGCTAGTATGGCCAATACTGGGACAGAAGATACTGATAGCATCTTCTGAGAAGGATGCAGCAACATTTCCTTGCAAAAATGCATAACCTGAATCTAATAATTAGGCAGTACCAGAAAAACCCAAATTAAAGGACAGCCTATTAAAAAAAACTAGGATATATTCTACAAAAATGTCAAGGTCAAAAACGAAAGGCTCAGGGACTAGAACTCCAGATTAAAGGAGACGAGGGAGAAATCACAGTAAAAATATGTTTTGATCTTGGGTTGGATCAGGAAAAAAAACCTATAAAAGACATTACTGGAAAATAGTAGCTATAAAATAGCTATAAACAAATGAAATTGTAGGCACAATTTGAATATGGACTATGAGTTAGATAACAGACAGTATTATGTGAACATTAAACTTCCTGATTTTGATAACTTCACTGTGGTTATATAAGAGAATATCTTTGCTTTTAGAAAATGCACACGCAAGTATTTAGAGGTAAAGGGGCATGATGTTTTCAACCTACTTCCAAATGGTTTAGAAATAGTATGGATACAGATGGAGAGAATCATAAAGCACTATAAACAATTCATGAATCTGGATAAGACATCTATGGGAGTTCTTTGTAATAGTATATTACAACTTTCCTGTAAGCTTTAAATTATATCAAAATAAAATGTTGTAAAAAAATAATAACCTGGCTTAAAAGGGTCTGGGTCTCTTTTTAGATTCATCTTTCATTCTCTTAATAACTTGACAGCCATCAGTTGAAAATCTGTCATGTGTCAGGAATGGATCTAAGCTCAATCAGCTCTACAGAAACAAAGCTCAATGCATTGCTTCTAATGTCAAGAAGTGCACTCCCTAAGAAATATAGAACTGGGATAAGTGATGTAGCAGAGTTGGTCCAGGACAACATGTGAGACATGAGAGAGGCACTAAGCAGATTTGGGAGGCAGGGAGACATCAGGGAGGAGATGACCTTTGAGCTGCGCTTGGAAATTGAGTGGGAGTTAACCAGGTGCAGGAGGCTTCCAGGCAGAAAGGGAACAGATACAAAGGAATAAGTTCAAGTTCAAATGAATGTGTTCAAAGAAATGCAAGTTGGTTTGTTATGAATGGTCAGGGAGAGGTGAGCAGAAGCAAGGTGAAACAGGAGCCCAGAGAGCAGCCAGGGTCAAATTATGAGCATCCTCGATGCCATGTTGAAGATCTTTTCATTGTACCCCGAATGTGACATTTTTGGAAGATATTCAAGTGGAGATATCCTTCAACACAGAAGAGTCTGCGGGGCTTCCCTGGTGGTGCAGTGGTTGAGAGTCCGCCTGCCGATGCAGGGCACACGGGTTCGTGCCCCGGTCCGGGAGGATCCCACATGCCACGGAGCGGCTGGGCCCGTGGGCCATGGCCGCTGAGCCTGCGTGTCCGGAGCCTGTGCTCCGCAACGGGAGAGGCCACAACAGTGAGAGGCCTGCGTACCGCAAAAAAAAAAAAAAAAAAAAGAGTCTGTGGCTCAGGAGGATAGTGTTGGGTTGAAAACTGACTTTTAGGAAACATCAAAGTACAGAGGTCATTGAAGCCATGGGGATGGCTGGACTCATGAAGAGAGAGGGAGTTGGAGCATGAAGAGAAAAAGATATCAGTATGATCCTTGAGATCATCAATATTTATAGGACACTAGGAGGGAAAGGATGCAAGTTCAGAAAACGAGGCCAAAAATCGGGAGGAAAACCAGGAGAGAATGAAATAGCAGAAACCAATTTTTAAAAAGCGGTGGGGGGATTTCAACAACAACAGCAGCAATCCACAAAGCTTAATATTAACACTTCTATTCCCAGATGAAAATCCCGTATATAGTATCTGAACTAAAAATTCATCTCCTCAGTCATCATCTACACGTTCCTTGCAACGTGACTTACTGAGCCCTGTGGATAAGTAGGTCAGCTACCTTTCCCCCCTCTGTTTATAGAACTTCATCAGGAAGAGTAAGGAAGTGTACCATCTGATTTCCAAAGTCTTTTCTGCTTTAAGTCCCTGTGATATTACAGATGCTTACTCAGGATCCAGGACTCGGATTTTTCTATGTTAATAGAAAACAAAGTTGCATGTGTTTCATCTGTACTGTGATGTGGCAGGAACTGCAGCTGGATGTGACTTATTTCCAAAGACGGCAGAGGCAAGGCTTTGGAAACATATTCCAAATAATTCTAACAGTCTGCAGTCATGTGAAACTTCAAGTGTTTAAAGGAACAGGAGAAACGAGTGCTATTTGTTAGGCCTGCTCGACCACATGGCTTCATTTACATCATTACGTTGGGCTGTGATGTGGGGCTGAGGTTAAAAGTTTAGTCTTCAGACAAAACAGGTGATTCAGATGGTGTCACACATGAAGGGCCCAGCCATATACTCTCACACAGACTGTTTCTGGTTTTTAAAAGAAAACTAGTTGTTCATCTACTTGAAAGTATTTGTATACACATGTCATTTGTGTGCTTTTCCTATCAGTTTTGCTCCAATAACTGTCAAATATGTGCTTTGTGTAAACCCAGTGCTGACCACTGCTGAGGAATAGAGAGATGAAAATGACACAGCCCCAGATCTCGAGGAACTTCCCATCTAACAAGGGCAGACTGACATAGAGGTGTGCGAAATGGGATCACTGCTATGGCAGGAGGGGAGAAAGAAGTCTTAGCTCACTGTGTCCCTTTGCAGACACAAACAGTACACCAAACCCTGAGATCTGAGTTGTAACAGCACAAAGCCTTGGAAGGAAGAGACAGTATGCATTTGAATTTGGCTATCAGCTAAAATATTAATTAGAGGTGATACAAATTTACATGAAGACTTGATATTAAAGGTGGGGTGAAATTCCATTCCCCCTTGTCCCCTTTCCCAAGGGAAGGAAGAGGAGCTTCTGGAAGGATAAGGTAATGTGGTTGCCGTTGGGGCTCTACTATTGTGCTCACCTGTGAGATTCTTCAGCTCCCCCTGTTTGTGCTGTTTATATGTGAAGGAAGATTCTGAAAAAGTAAGACATTATGTATTTAACAGCTACTTAAGTAGCTCTTATTCTGTGCCAGGTACTATTCTGATTCACAAAGAGTAACTAGATGCTTTTAATAAACATGTAAAAACTTATTATCCCCATTTTACAGGTAAAAAATTGAGGCATAGAAGGGTTAAATAATTTGCCACAGTCACATTTATTTTATTTCATTTTGTTGAAAGTTCTCAGAGGTGAAAATGGCCTAAGACATTGTTAAGAAGAGAAGGGGGGCTTCCCTGGTGGCGCAGTGGTTGAGAGTCCGCCTGCCGATGCAGGGGACACGGGTTTGTGCCCCGGTCCGGAAAGATCCCACATGCCGCGGAGCGGCTGGGCCCGTGAGCCATGGCCGCTGAGCCTGCGCGTCCGGAGCAAAAAAAAAAAAGAAGAGAAGGGGAGGACCTGGCAAATGACACGACAGATGGCTCAGTCCTCAGGCTTAGGATTTTGATGCCATCTTCAATGCCTCTCTCTCTGCTTTGTGTGCGCTCTTCAGAACTTACTGTTCCTTCCCTATGGTATCCCACAAAGCACTGCCCTTAGTCCTGGGCCACTGGGGCCCCTCCTCTGGGTCCCACACCTCAGGGCCCCCCTCTGGTTCCTGGAACTGGCTGGGTCTACTGGTGCCATTCTGGAGGGTGACCCAAGCCTGTAGGGGTCCTGGGTGGTCCCTGTTTCTCC
The DNA here is from genome assembly GCF_000442215.2 of Lipotes vexillifer. Classification (NCBI taxonomy): domain Eukaryota; kingdom Metazoa; phylum Chordata; class Mammalia; order Artiodactyla; family Lipotidae; genus Lipotes; species Lipotes vexillifer. Next base: position 1,140,372 of record NW_006778610.1, on the reverse strand, counting down.
CTTCAGGGCACCCTCCTTGTTCACTGAGGAAGTACAGACCACTTCCCACTCTTGCATCCTTTCAATCTAATGCAGATCACCTTTCCAACGCCACCTCGCAGGTGTTACATGCAGGAACAAAGCTGAACTGGCTCTTCTTCAAGCTGTCTGTCCCTTTCTTATCTCCTCACCTTTGCTTTTAATATTCCTGCCGCACTTCTGTCTCTCCCGTTTCTCTCCATTAAAATTGTACCCAGTCTTGAAGGTTTCACATGCTTCCCTTTCCCCAAACCTTAAGTCATGTGTCATAGCTCCTTCTTTTCATCTACAGTGATTATTTATAAAACTATACTTCTTTTGTAGATTTTTCGGGGCCTCTTTAGAAGCTGACTTAAATGGCACGAAGACTAAGAGGATTGGCCAGGGTTAGGGTTCAAATTAGTCAAATAGTCATTCATATTGGCAGAAACATTTTTACTGCTGCCAACTATTGACACTTACATGATTAGTTTTATTACAGAGAATCACAGACATTAAAGAGAATATGAAGCTTGTTCTTAAAGGGGAGCTGGTAACAGGAATAAGCTTGCAGTTTTCGAGATGAAAAGCCCAAATGCTATTTTGAGTAAAAACTAAGGACAAAAACAGTCTAAAGCAAGAAGGTCTAAAAATCTTATTAAATGCCATGCATCCACAAAGACATTTTTTTTCTTTTGGAAAAGAATAGAGTAGGAGAAAAGCAGCTTTCTATTTATTGCCTTTGTTGTCTTAAAAAAGCAAATTCTGCCAAAACTATAGCAGTCGTTCAGATCTTGGCATCTGTGATCTCTAACAGGTTTCAGATTTCCGAAAATGACTTGAAAGTCACGTGTCAGCCAACTAAGGGGGCAAAGGGAAATGCTGATAGGGAGTGAGTTTTATGTGCTTTCGAAATTCTGAGGGAAAAAATATGCAAAATGCTAATCAGAGAGCCTTCAATCTTTCATCTTCCCTTTAGAACAATGATTAAGCTCATAATGTCTTTCAGAGACTCGGGCAAAGAAAAAAAAGCTGGAAAATCAGTACAGCAAATGGCACACATGCCATGGGTGTGGATTAGACCGAGAACCAGCATCACTGAGAACATGGTATTTGGGTAACACTGTCCCGGGATTGGTAAACTTAGATCTGTTATATTTTTATTTTATTTTTTTTTTCTTTTCTTTTCGGTACGCGGGCCTCTCACCGCTGCGGCCTCTCCCGCTGTGGAGCACAGGCTCCGGACGCGCAGGCCCAGCGGCCGCGGCCCACGGGCCCAGCCGCTCCGCGGCATGCGGGATCCTCCCAGAACGGGGCACGAACCCACGTCCCCTGCACCGGCAGGCGGACTCCCAACCACTGCGCCACCAGGGAAGCCCGCGATCTGTTATATTTTTAGTCTGAAACACATTGAAACACAGGTGTGGATGTGAAGGCACAGATGCGATTAGAGCAGGCAGTTTGGTGATGAAGGTTCAGATACCTCTGATTTCATCTAGGTCCAGCCCACCTGTCACAGAGGAGGAAAAGAAGATTCCAGAACAGTGAAGTGACCTGCTCAAGTGAACAGGCTAGCTGGTGACAGGAACACAATTAGAATCCAGGTCTCTTGATTCTCATTGTCTCTTCTTTTTCATTAAGCTCCATTCAGCTTAAAAAGTAATGTTAGAAAAATAAAAATAAAAAAAAATAATAAAAAAAAAAAAAAAAAAAAAAAAAGTAATGTTAGAGCCTGAGATCCTATGGTTATCTTACTGTCAAAGATGAACAATTAGAAAATAGACCAAAATCGTATTTTCACTTCTACTGTGAAGGAACCCAACTTGATGGTTTAAGGAAGCCCTTATGTCAATGAGATATCAGGTAGCATGTGACGGTGCAATCGGATTGGGGGCTCGTGGGCCATTGGGTCATAATTAGCCCAGCTGAACTGCTAGCTACGACAACAGAAATATAAATAGGAGAATAGTCTCACGTTTTGCAGACTTTAGAATGTTTGTGTGTGTATGCATATATCATTTACATATAAAAGGTATTTGCTTTATTTCTTTTATTTTATTTTTGGAAGTCAGAACCTGCTATTTCCTGAAATCAGTAGTGATTGGAGGGGTGCCTGGAAACAAAATATTGCTACTTAGAAACATATCTTTGGGACATGGACTAAGGGAATGTGGAAAGAGCAAGGAAGTACAGGCCAGATAGTGATCAACTAGGTAATTTGAGTTTTCCAGGTAAATAGGTACATGGGACCTTGAAATATTTTTTTTAAAAGGTAATTTGACATTGTATTTATTTGTTTGAAATCACTTAGAAATTGATGTGTCACAGGAAACCTTTCAGACCTATGCAAGTACACCAATTGCAAGAATTAGACTTTCTTTTAAAAAAGCAAGGGAGTGTTTATGTGGTAGGGTATAAACTACAGATTTTTCAAAAAACTCTCCCCCAAGGCATTTTTGTTCCCAGCTCTAAAGCAGAAATCGAAGGAAGATATAAAACAGGGAACACAAAGATGTTTCTGTGCTGCTAACATGGCCCCCGGAGTCCAGCATGGGATCCATACTGCAGCAAGCTCATGTTCACAGAGCCAGGCAAGGACAGGGTGCTTTATTTTGTAGACAGCCCAGACGGTCCCAAAGAGATTAGCTCACACTAATAACAGTGCTTAGACCAAATAGCTCCATTCCAGAAGCCAATCCTAAAGCCCTCATGTCTGACCTCAGAAATGTCTTTTTATTTATTTGCATCCCTGCTCTCCTGAAATGGTAGCAAATGGCAAAAACCCTGGTCAAGTATATCCATGTAATGCTGACTTAAAGCAGGCGCAAGTCCAGGAGGGTGTGGCTCATATGCGTTTCTTTTGAAAACTAGGTTAGAAATGTGACCTAATGCTAGAAATGTCTGTAGCTCCCAGAGAGGAGGGAGCTGTGACAATCTGGTGCCGGTGAAGATGGCAGTTTGCCATCCTGACAGAATTGCTCAGTCAGCTTCCAGGACACGTTCCTCCAGTTTATTTTAGGAACCAGTAAACTACACTAGAGGGCAGACTAACTTAGACCTTTTTTCCCCTTCCAGTTTAATCCATTGTGTTTGACAAGAACCATTATATAAATAGAAATGTAGTCCTGCGAGTGAATCAAACTGTGGTGATGTTTCATTATCACTGATGGAGATTGTGCCTCTGCTGGTATTTCCTTACTTAACTTTGTCCTAGGGCATTTAATGTCTTAAACGCCTAATCTAGGTAAGATTTAAGGACAATAAAAACAACAAAAAGCCTGTGAAGGCAGTAGCTGGCATATAATTATTACAAGCTATCTTAATGGAAAACAAATACCACTGTGAGAAGGAGGTAATGACCAGGTACAAACAGAAACCTTTTCCAAAAGAAGAGGAAATACATGAGACATCATCACAGTGAGATAAATTGGATTCATTTTATGCTTAATATGGTGCTTTGTGATTTCTCATTTTTTAAACCATGAAATCTCATTTCCTTTTCTTTTATGTGACTGTGAAGAAGTCTAGGAACAAAGAGGACAAGCTGAGTGGAAATGGTCTGTTCCAGAAATAAGCTCAGATGGTCCTATACCACCTCAGATCAGCCTTTTTCATAATTTTAAGATATAGTAGAGAAGGGTGCAGAATTTTCAGACTGATCACTGGGCATAGATATTATGATGAAACTGCTTGATTGACACAACTGTTCACTAGTCATTCTTCTAATTTACCCAGCTAACAGGTATAAGAAATAAATATTTCTCATAGCTAGTATATTCAGGGTTGTCCAGAGAAGCAGAACCAATAGGAGATATATATGACATATGTTAATTTACATATATGATATATAATAATAGGGTAACCAATAGGAGCTCGATTGATCTGTCTATCTGTCTATCTACCTATCTATTTGCCATCTTCTTAGCTATCTAATTTATTATAAGAACTGACTTATGTGATTATAAAGGCTGAAAAGTCCCAAGATCTACAAGCTGGAGAGCTGATGGTATACTTCCATTTCCAGTTACTCATCCAGAAACCACCCTCAACAGACACTACCAGAATACTGTTTAACCAAATATCTGGGCACTTCATGCCCAGTCAAGATGATACATAAAATCAACCATTGCAGCTAGTCTCTTGTTGTATTTATGTCATGCTTTAGAGCTTATAAAGTGCTTTCATAAACATCTCTTTTGGTCCTTACCACAAACCTGTGAGCTAGGTAGGACATATTGCCATTAACCTTTTCACGGGTGATGACTGTGACCAAAAGTAATTATTAAGTCAGTGAATGATCTTCATGCCTTTTAAAAATTATGAAAATGAAGCATAGAGAGATTTTGTAACGTGGCAAACATATAGTTTATAACAGATCTTCCAAATCTTAGCCCTAGACCCTTTTGACTACATTTCACATTTATTTCAAAGTCTAAACAACAGCTACAAGAACAATCAAATCTCCAAAAGATGCATATTCTGACATAAAATAAAAATTTCCTTGGCCAAGCTTGTCCATGTTATAACGTACATAGTGTACCTGTAATAGGCTTGACATATTAGAATAAATGTTAACTTGAACTCATGGTAGTAGAGGTTAAAATGGGCAAGAAATAAATGGAATAAGTATGTCAGCATAATTAATAATCAAAGAGCTACAGGAACTGCCCCATACCAAAGACTTCTTCCCACTAATAACTCAGATTTGTCAGATTTCCTTTTCTTTGTTACTTTTCTCAGACAGCATTTTTTCCCCTCAATATATTCCTGGGACGTGTAGCACATTAAGTTTATAGGATGTTTTCATTCGGTGACCAGGGGCACCAGAGCACTTTAAGGGTGTGGCCTCTTAGTGGTGGCAGATGCTAAAAGGGGACAAAGGGTGCAGAAAAGGGAACGGAATGCTGAATTAGACAGAGTTTTCATTCTCTTGCTTTTGTGAGTATAAAGTAGCCATCCAGATAAAAATGTTAACTCATTCATTCATGTAACTTCTTTCTTTACCTGTAAATGAAAGTTCAGTGTAGTCACATCTTGCTTAGGGACAAGACCTAAAGTTGTCACATAAAGCAAAAATCATACACAGCCAAAATCACCCTTGAAAACCTTAAATCACCCTTGAAATGTAGTATATAGAGTTTTATAATCCTGTTTAACAATTTGTATGCCTAAATGTGTAATATATACTATATAATAAAAATGCATATGCAAATTTTAAAAAATAGACGCAAAAATTATATGTATTAAAACCCTAGACTCACACTCAGCATGGCATGATGCTCATGCTTGGAGGGAAGTGTTAACTACAGCTAACTGAGGCTCTCACATCCCATCCCATCTTCTCTCATTCCATGGCCCATGCTTATTCAGTGGAATGGCAGATTGAGTTACAATGTAATTTTCCTCTTTTAATATTTTATCTTGGCATAATTTCAGATTTACCAAAAAGCTGCAAGAACAGTGCAAAGAATTCCCCAATGTTAACATTTCAACCACATTTGCCTTATTCTTTTTTTCTGTCTCGTATTTTTGCAGTAGATTTTAAAAAACTGTTTCCCTTTATTTGTGCATGTATTGAGTTCACATATTTTAAGTGTACAAATGATATAACCCCACTCAAATTGCATCTCAGAGAAATTATGAGAGTAATTTAATTAATGTCACTGGTGTGCATTAGAATCTGACAAAAATGCTTAAATCAGAGCTCAGTGAAATAAAGATGCCCAAAATGTTGACCTGGCTAAGTAAATGAATGTTAACAACTGTAAAAAATGAAAAATAGGCACTTCACTGTTGGTAAAAGTGCTATTTGGACTGAATTATGAAAATCTTCACTAAACCAGAATAAAGCCTGCCTTTTTGTAATTTGCATCACTAATGTGCTATTACACATTCGTGTTTTTTTGTTTGTTTAACATAGAGATGCAAGTGACATGTATGAGCTCATGAATAATTCAAAGATCCACTGTGAGTTCTCACCTCTGATTTCCATTGTTCCTCAGCAGAGGAGGTCAGCTTTCCATTACTGTCAGAACTGGAAGAATTGTCACTGCAATATTATTATTATTAACATTATTACGAGTGATTATTGTGATTACAAGTGATTATTCTTACAAGTAATTATTAAGATCTTGAATTATCTGGTCTTCAAACATCAGGACACAACTCATGCATTTCAAAACATAACTCACTGCATCTTAATGTCTGTTAGCATATGAAGCTGGTCAGTAAGTTACTACCTGATAGAGAACTTGACCATCTTTGTGCTCTTGTACAGGCTTAGCATAGAAGTTACACTTTCTTAAACAATCTGTTTCAGATCATAGAAGACGCTAAAACACTTCTGAGAGCAGAGTAAGGAATATCCATAAAGGGACCCCCAATGAATAAGTCAAGTCAATTGAAGTCTGCTGTTCTTTTTAGAAACGACACTTTGTCAGCTGGTTGCCTTTATGATTTCAATGATATATTCAATACCTGCAGTATTGTTTCCAAATCGATGTACATAGAACTAATCTCCGTGACTTCCTTTGTTTATAGGATACTTAGTTTTACTTGTTAGCACATCTCGGCCCGTGCCCAACACCTGCACACCCCTACCCCACCAAAAACACAGAAAAGACGGAATGGTCAGTGATGGTTCAGAAGCTCACAGAGAAAAGTCTTTCAAATGAGTGCCTAGTGAACGTTGAGGAACACCAGCTGCTTGCTCTTATCTATTATAGGCTGTGGACATATAAGTCACTGAACCATAGTAACACTGTGAATAGAGTGAAATGTTTACTGTGGATATGGCACAGTGCAGGCACATCGTGGAAGGAAACTGAGGGCAATCCGAGAACACGGAGACAGGACATGGGTCTCAGCACTGGATCTGCCATTTACTAACTGTGTGACCCTGGGCATGTAACTTAAAGGAGAGGCAAGAGGAAGGACCGTGTCTTTAATGCAGCATTTACTGGGACAAGAACTTATCAGAAGTTATGCCATTTAATCCACAACACAGATGTTGTTAGCTGTATGCTATCTGTGGGGAAACTGAAGCTCAGAGAGGTTGGAACCTGTCACCTTCTTAGAGCGAGGTAAACTGGAGGGCAGGCCACCATAAAGGTTAAGGGTATGGGCTCTGAGTTAGTCGGACAGAGGTTCAAATCCTCTGTCCTAGCTCTATCACTTATTGGCTGTGTATTCTCAGGAAAATTATTAAAATAAGCTTTATTTTTCTCATTTCTGAAACGGGAACATAATCACTCTTCTCTCCCGGGGTTGTTGTGAGGTGTAATTAAGATATTGCACTCAACTGCTTATCTCAGTGCCTGAGCCTATAAAGAGTTTAATTCTTTTGTTACGTTATTATTAATTTATGACAGAAGTGGAGTTTTTCAAACTCAAAAGCCCACAGGAAACAATAATGACTCCCCTCTCTTCCCATATTATAAGCTTTTGGGGGAGCTGGTGAAATAATGTGAGGAAAGTATCTTGTAAATGGATGTGTATGCACACTTTTGCAGTTGTTCTATTTGTTCCTTATGAGTATGTCCTGGGTCTCTAGTCGCAATGTTAAGTTTCTGAAAAGCTGGAGTCATATTTTCATTTCTTCTAGACCTTGTGTTTCTAATTCAGATCTCTAAAAATGTAAAGTCCACAAAAAACCCTGATTCAGTAACTCTCACTGTCATTTATCTGCAGCACTTTTACTCAAATTAGAGTTTCTCAAATTAGAAACTTTTTATTTCGTATTTATCATCTTGGATGGAAAATTATATAATCCAATTTGTCTTATATAGAAGAAGGGTATTATTGAGACCCAAGAATGCCATGAGTCCAGCAATCACACTTTTATGATATTATAAACCTCCCCCTTCCACATGTCTTGAATATTGTTCATAGCAACAGAAATCATTTTAAAGGGGCATGTTACTATTTTTAATACCCACAGGTGTTTCATTCTTAAACTTCTTTCTTGTCCACACGAATTGCTACTCTTACCCAGTACTGAAATAAATGCATATTAATTTTTAGGGTCGTTTATTTTATTTCTGCAGGTACATATTAATTTTGGAGCCCAGTTAAGCCTGTCTAGACCTTAAATGCCAGCAGAGCTCTTAAACACATTTATTTTTTATTGTTTTTGTTACGTTCTTTATTATCAGAATTAATGAATGTAGTTTTTATAAATCTTATTACTTACTTACCCTGAAGGCTGAATTTGAGCGTGCTGTTCTGGTCTGCTGAGGAAATGGAGATTTAATTACAGATATTTAATTGCTTATAATGAACTTCATGGACTGGAACTAAATGAGCCCTTCTTACCCATTTTCCATATTTACATGCACTGTACAAACTCATCCTGGTCTAGCTTCCATTCTGTGCAACTTTCACTACCAACTCATGAATCATCATCTCCTGGGGTTTTGATGTCAAATGTACGTATGTTGGACAGTCATACAGGGACAGTCCCTGGCTTTTTAAAAGTATATAAAGGAAAAAATATTTTGTTTGAAAGCAGAAATCAAGGTTAAACTTAAGAGAAATGAATTCATGAGCTAAAGAGGAGGATAACCTTCATTTTGGAGAAAAAGCACAATTGGAATTTTGAAATCAGAAACGCCACTCAAAGATTCAAGTGAGGGCTTCCCTGGTGGCGTGGTGGTTGAGGGTCCGCCTGCCTATGCAGGGGACACGGGTTCGTGCCCCGGTCCGGGAAGATCCCATATGCCGCGGAGCGGCTGGGCCCGTGAGCCATGGCCGCTGAGCCTGCGCATCCGGAGCCTGTGCTCCGCAACGGGAGAGGCCACAGCAGTGAGAGGCCCGCGGAACCCCGGGGAAAAAAAAAAAAAAAAAAAAAAGATTCAAGTGAAATGTGGAGTAAAATGAAACTCTAATATCTAACCATATTTATTTTCAAAATAGTCAAATACAAAATGGGATATAATGAAATAGAGGGATTTTGGTGGTAGCAGAACATAGTATTAATATTAAACTGTAACAGTGATTGATTAAAGTTCAGTTACCGTTCCCTTTCACATTACTATTTTTTAGTGAAATGTTATGGAGAGAACTATATTTACTAAGATTTAATGAACTGAATTTCAGTAAAAATATTATTTTGCACTAGAAACACATTTATCCCGAAGTATAAAATAAACTTAAAATATGTATGTGATCCTGATGGCTGATAAGTGCTTTAATCTGAACAACTTTATGATTAAATTTTCACTTCAAATGAAAACAGGTATTCATATTTGGACTTAGAATCTGGATACCGTTTATATTGGCTTGAAAGCAGGGAGTTAAAAAAAACTAGTTTCAGCGAAACTGTCTCAATCAATATGACTCCCAATATGGTGCCAAATATACTGTAAATTCACAAATAGTTTTTTTTTTTTACTTTAAGTGTTCTTTGAATGTTATGTAACGTCGTGGTCCCTTTTCTCTGTCTTGTGCATGTTTCCTTTATTAGGAAGTCCATCTCCTTCTCTCAGACCTCACCCCTGGGATGTCCAAGAATCCCTCAGGGTGCTGGCTCAGGTCTTAGAGAGGGTCACCCTCGCCTTGGTGCTGGATCCAACTTCAGCTAGGCCAGGGAACCTAGGAGGACGATGAACTTCACAATCGTCTCTAGAGATAGTTGCTTCAGAAGGAGCTGCAGAAGATCTCAGGTCAAACTCATGGAGTTGTCCATGATCACCACTAAGACCACTTTTAACACTGCCCCCTGTTAGGCCGGAAGTGCTGACCCAGGGGCTGAGCTTTCTGGTCCAGTGGTTGCCACTGAGGCTGGTGTAAATTCCTCCTCTTGCGACAGTGGTTCAAGAATGTGATACTGGCCTCGGGCAATGGAGTAGCTCTTTTTGATAACACAACGATATTCTCGCTGGCTGTCTTGGGTGTTGGAACATGTTCTAGGGGCTAGTAGTTTATAAATGTGGGGTATCCATTCCACTTTGGTCCTCCTTGCCCTCACACTGCATGAACAGTCAGCCTTTATTCCCAACTCTCATGGGGATTTTATTTCAGGGCTCTCATTGCCCTTCCCTGTCACTTGCCATTTGTAAGGATTATCTCATTTCACCTTGTTAGGTTTCAGTATAAATCTTTTGAATCTTTATAGAGATTTATCAACCTTCTGCCCAACAACCTTCAAGATCTCCATCCAACATCTACAAAATATCAGTTCTGCCTGCCTGGATTAGCCTCTACAAATATTTTCATTGAAGCAATTGTTTTCATAGAAAATACTGTATTTCATGAGCATTTCCATTTATGAAATTACAGTGTTTTAGGTTTTGGATAATGATCAAGACTCAATTTAAAATTATCTCAAAGAATAGTAATTTAGTAGAAATGATCTTCATTTGAAAAAGTGTGATACCCTTTAAAAAATTCTTAGTTTGGGGCTTCCCTAGTGGCGCAGTGGTTGAGAGTCCGCCTACCGATGCAGGGGACAAGGGTTCGTGCCCCGGTCCGGGAAGATCCCACATGCCATGGAGTGGCTGGGCCCATGGGCCATAGCTGCTGAGCCTGCGCGTAAAAAAAAAAAAAAAAAAAAAAAAATTCTTAGTTTGTCTCATTGAAGAAAATTGTACAATATATTCTGGAAAAAATATGAAACCTAAATACTCATGAAAATGTACTTTGTCACATTTCATGCAATAGCTTTATTATTTTACTTTTTTTCTCATTTGCTATGAGGATGACAAAATGAATATAAACAGTACTCACAAAATTTGACATGTTCACTTTTTTGACCTTCAAAAAAATCAGTTAATACATGATAAATTTTAAAAACTAGCTCTGCATTACATGTGGTCTCTTGGACACAAAGCAAAATCAGTTGATGCTTTTGACAGAAAGGAACTGCAGACATAAGGGTACGGTAGGAGGCTCTCTGAGTGTCGTGGGCTGGAGGGGATGGGTTAGGAGTAGCTGACTTCAGAGTGACCGTGGGTAAAGATGTGAACACTTTCCTTCCTGTATGACCCTAAAAGATAGATGGAAGGCTGTTTGAATGTAGTCTAGCTTTGGATGATTTAAGATATATATTAACAGTCACAAAAATATTGAACAATATTTTCAGAGAGTAGGGAACAGAAAAACATCTCCACTTTAGTCTTTGACTCACCCTCAATGAGTTTCATGGCCATGACTACAAGATATTATGGCAGTCAGTGGCAGAAAGGGTTTGGGACATCTCAATACCATGGGGTTAAAGTCAGCTGTCAGCAGGTATAAGCAAAGTCAATATTCAAAACAGCACTTTTCATTAAACTAAAACAAATGTAAAATATGCATGCTTTCTTTCCCTTGAATAACATATTTGTAAAGAATTATTGGGCAGACCCTTTTTTTTTTTTTTTTTT
>NW_006778610.1:1109100-1122196 GCF_000442215.2 Lipotes vexillifer | reverse complement strand
GCAGCAGCAGCCTTAGCGTCTCCTGCCCGTCTCTGGTTTCCGAGCTTTTAGCCGCAGCTCGCGCCCGTCTCTGGAGCTCCTTTAGGCAGCGCTCTTAAAACCCCTCTCCTCGCGCACCAGGAAACACAGAGGCAAGAAAAGGTCTCTTGCCTCTTGGGTAGGTCCAGACTTTTCCCCGGACTCCCTCCCGGCTAGCCGTGGCGCACTAACCCCTTCGGGCTATGTTCAAGCCGCCAACCCCAGTCCTCTCCCTGAGCTCCGACCGAAACCGAAACCGAGCCTCAGCTCGCAGCCCCGCCCGCCCCCGGCGGGTGAGCACACGAGCCTCTCGGGCTGGTGAGCGCCGGTCGGCGCCGATCCTCTGTGCGGGAATCTCTCCGCTTTGCCCTCCGCGCCCCTGTTGCTGTGCTGTCCTCCGCGGCTCCGAAGCTCCCCGCTCCGCCTCCCGCAATCTCTGCCCGCGAAGGGGCTCCTAGTGTGTGGAGACCTTTCCTCCTTCACGGCTCCCTCCCACTGGTGCAGGTACCGTCCTTATCCTTTTGTCTCTGTTTATTCTTTTTTCTCTTGCCCTACCCAGGTACGTGGGGAGTTTCTTGCCTTTTGGGAGGTCTGAGGTCTCCTGCCAGCGTTCAGTAGGTGTTCTGTAGGAGTTGCTCCACGTGTAGATGTATTTCTGGTGTATCTGTGGGGAGGAAGGTGATCTCTGCGTCTTACTCCTCCGCCATCTTGGAAAGCTCTGGGCAGACCCTTTGAGGGAAGGGAACATCAAGCATTGCGTTATCTCAGGGATTTGGGGAAAGTTCAGTCAGGTTGTTGGAGGTATCAGCAGGGGAAGGAGACTGACTTTCACTATCTCTGGTTCTTCTTGATGGATATGTCATCATGGACTTGGAGTGATTAATTGGAGTGATTTTCACCTCATATTTCTTCGACTCCTTGCACTTGGGCACAATTTTACTGATTACTCTTGGCTCTGTGACAGCCTAAGATAGTTTAACACATCAAAGACACAGCCATTGGAATGGAACCCTGTTATTTTTTAATAGGAAGGGGCCCTAGTCATTGTTTAGAGCTTTACCTTTACTTTAGACCTAAGACGCATACAAGTTACTTGTTACAAGGATAGCAGGAACAGCTAACATTTATGGACATTGTGATAAGCAAATAACATGGACAATTTCATGTAATCCTCACGACGATCCTGTGAGGTCCCCAAAGGATCGTCATCCTATAGTCCTCACTTTACAGCAAGAAAACTGAGGCACAGACGGGTTTAGAATCCTGCCCAGAGTCACACAACTCAAAAGAGCAAAAGTGAAATGTGATCTAAGTAATCTGGCTGCAAAGGCAAAAGCTTAAATCTTATATCAATAAGATTTTATTTTTATTTGCCTTTTTATTTTATGAAAAATATTACATGGCAAATTAGTGCAGCCCAGGTCGTCTGCCTCCCAGTCTTCTGCTATTAATCATTTGATTGAGCAATGGTAATAGCCTCCAGTTTTAAATATATTCATTCATCTATATTATATATACACACACATTCACACATATAATCAGCAGTCCTTACTTCATTGTCTTGCCCCTTTCCTGTATCTTTCTTTCTTTTCCCAGCTTTACTGAGATATAAATAACAAATAAAATTGTATTTAAAGTGTACAACTTGGTGATTTATGTATATATTGAGAGATAAAGTTACCACAATCAGGTTAATTAACACGTCCATCACATCACATTGTTATGTTTCGAATGTGTGTGGGATGAGAACACTTAAAATTACTCTCTTAGCAAATTTTAAATATACAGTACAACATTATTATAGTCACCATGCTGTACATTTTGTATTTTCCTAAAGACCTTTGCCATGAGTTTAATTTACTCACCCTTAAGAATTTTGTACAACAGTTAATGTAAGTAACTGTTTGCAAACTAGGAGCATCTTTTTGTCCTTCCCAACCCCAATTCCCATATGTGAATTCTTTTTCCATTTGTTCCCCTTTCAACAAAAGGCTCTTTCTCTTCTGTGTATTCCCTTGTTGATCAATTACTCTCCCTCAGTCCGAACACAAAATCCCACACTCTTCCAAGTACCTCGAGCAATTGATTTTATTTTTTGTCTTACTTGTGAATTTATCATACAGAAAAGTGCATATACATAAGCTCCTTGACAGATTAATTACCATACAATGAAGCCACCCTGGTCAAGAAATCAAACATTGCCAACACTCAAAAGCCCTTTGTGGATGCTCCCTCATTACACGTTCCCACCTCCCAAAAGGTAACCTCTATCCTCAATGCTCTGTTGTTTATTTTTTTTTAATATGTAGTTTTACCAGCTGTGTATGCATACATTGAGTTTAATTCGACCAGTGTGATTCTCATTGTCTCCCTCTTTTCTTCATCTCCTTTAAGATGTCCTATGGTCTTCTTCTTGTCACCTTCACATTTCCAGTACAGAAACTCTCTGTTTAATCTTTGCATCATGCATATTTGTTCCGCAGTTTAATCAAAGTTTTCCCTCTACCATTGCGGTGTACATTCATCTCTTGTGAATTCTCTGCTTGTCTTTTTATTTTATTCATTGCTTAATTTTGTCATTACATCCTGTCATTCCCTAACACCATGAAAAGAAAGGAGAAATTCAGAAATGTGTTAGGGAAGGAGAAGTGGCAGGGTATGGCACTTAACTGTTTCTTACCTTCAGAGATAAGGACTTGAGTGTGGGTTCCACACTTGGTGGGCTCAGATCTCCAAAAGGCTGCATGTCAGCTGCTTGCATTCCTCCACAAAGAGCTGAATCAGTCCTTCCACACCACCCCACCCCATGAAAAATCCTAACGGAAAACGGAACACGTAATACATAGAACAAAACCTGGGAGCTCTTTGTGCTTATTAGAAAAGACCTATGATCTTCTCTAGCCAAAAACATTTCAACATTGGTCCGTTTAAAGAAAATGACTATGCAGCCATCCCAAATCATGTTTTGAAGACCATTTTATGATCTGGGGGAAATGCTCAAATTTCAAATTTTTTACAGTCAGTAGAAGAGCAGGACCCCAGACTCTATACAGAGCATAATCCCAACTTGGTGAAACAAATGCAAGGGGAAGAAATGTGGAGGAAAATATTGCAAAATATTACCGTGTTTATCTCTGGGTGGCGGTGGGATTCTGAATTATCTTTTACTTTGTTCTTTACATTTTTCTGGATGTGCAGGCTTTTCTATAAGGAGCATGTTATTTTCAAACCTGAAAAAAAAAATGTTGTGTTAAAAAAAAAGGAAAGAAAACGAATGACCTCATCAGGTAGCTTTCTGCCTATTCTCTGACAAAAAGAAACAAACAAAAACAAATCCGGGGAGAGTTATACAAGCCTCAGTGTTTGTCTGAGTCAGAACCCTGCTCTACAGTCATCATGGACCATCGCTCCCCCGGCAAGACAAAAGAGTGCCGCCCCGGAGAACAAAGTCCCAGAGCTGTCTGGGGTCTTGACCTGGAGGAGATGTTGTTTTGATTGCAGACATTTAGGCTGGCACTGCTTTGCCCTTTCTGTTCCCATTCCTCAGGTGCCTTGATCTGGGCACTTTGGGGCCGTCCTCAGCCCCCGGACTTTTCACCTTACATACCCCTAAGTGTTTCAGTAGGACCTGGGATCCGCGTGCCCCTGGTGAGTGAGGAGGCCAGGAGAAGCAAAGTGCTGCCTTATACTGCGGTCCTCGCCACCCCGCACCTGCGTTCTCATGCCTGTGAGGGACACGCGGGACACCAGGGCATAGGGCATGGCCGATTAAGGACATCTACTCTGTGGGTTCCTTTCTTCCTGCACTGAGCTCGCCCCCCGCCCCGGACCCCCAATCACTGGAGACTGCAAAACGATGGGCAGCGCCAGGAAGCAGCTAGAAATGTTGGGTCTCCGTGAAAGTGGGAGTTTGGGTTGCAAAGTTAATTGCAGTTTTCATCAGGATAAAGATATCCAGATGTGAGAGGGAATTAAGTCCTTGACCGTGCCATGGAACAGATGACTGAGCTAAAAGAAACATTTATTCTGTGAAGGAAGAAAATGAATACACCTGCATTATTTTCTGTCTATTCTCATGTTTCTCAAATTAAATTAAACCATCAAACAGGTTATACTTGCTGAGGGAACAAATGCAATACTTTACTCAAGAGTGTTTGATGTAAATTTCTTAATGAAGGAAGGATAAAAATACATTTACATGATATTTATGGATGTTGTAAGCATTGCAAGGGCTTACACAAAACTTCTTATTCCCAGACCTCTCATATAAATGTGCTGAATCCATTCGGTACATTTTATCCATAGAACATTTGTGAGAAGTTATGAGAACAAGTTTCAGGTGCGGCTTGCATCTCGTTACTTTAAAGTAGTACTTTATAAGATTTTTGACTGAATCGGAGAATTCTGGAGTTGGATCTCAAGGTTGCGATCATGTAGTTAATTTTTTATATGAAAAAAAGAAACACCGAGGTCCAGAAATAAATATATATACATACCCATTACGTATATATGACTTGAAACCTAAATTGAAGTTAATGGATTTTTCTTCACATTTTAAAATATCCTACAAGTTCAATGCTCTGTTATATCAATATTAATATTTGTCAATTAACTAGTTGGTAGATTTTTAACCATGGCAAAAAAATAATATTAAGCAAGAGAAGTAAAACGGGCTAAAAGAGAAAATATCTATCAGAAAGTGGAAACCATGGCTTGGCATATGAAGGAAATATGTTTTTATTGCTACTAGTTACACAGCATAATTTTTAGCAGTGTTCTCATCCCAGATGACAGAAATCACCATCACACACTAAATAAAAGCATGGGCTGTGGATTTAGAAAAGACAGAGGGATGAAATTTGGGCCAAGTCTACAGTGAAGAGGTTCAAATATCTTATAAAGGATCAGACCAAACTGGTCTTTCAGAATTTGGGACAGTTTACTTTTGGCAAAGTCCAGTTTCCTGTTCACAAGAGCAATGGCTTCAGATTATTTTTTGAACATCAAACAGGCGTTTTTTTCAGGACCTCATTTTGATGAGTTCTGATGGGTAATCAGAAATACATGGATTAGCTCTGCTTTCAAATAAACATGGGTTTAGCAATTAAAGAGAAGAAAGCTTGGCTCAGTGTGCTCTGAGTCATGCCAAACTCTAAACTGGGACTCGGCAGTTCAGGGTATGGGATGAGAACATATGGTTGAATTAGGCCTCCTCCAGTATTATCTTAATAACCTACAGGTCACCCTATTTTGCTCAGGTCTATCCTGGAGGATGAGCAAACTCTTGGTGCCAGAATATTAGGGACTGTCCATCAACAGCCAGCAACACTTGTGTGGCAGAGATTCGGGTGACTGATCCTGTGCCACCAATTCTTTGGGTTTAGATGTGTTCCCACAAACCTCATTAGCTTTCCGTTCACATGACAGTACAGCGTGGTGGGCAAGGGCATGGCTTCTGGAACCAGATTCCAATCCCAGATCATCCACTTCCTACTTGTGTGGCCTTGAGCATTTTACTTAACCCCTCTGTTTGCTTACCTATTAAATGGGAACAATAATACTGCCTGTTTTATAGGGTTGCTGTAATGATTTTATGAGGTAATAAACAAGCACCCAGTAGATGTAAGCCGTTATCGGTATCTATTTAAATTCTGAGAATTTGACTAAAATTTTTCAAAAATTTTGTCTCAGGCTATTAAGAACAGACATGGATGGACCTAGAGATTATCATGCTAAGTGAAGTAAGCCAGACAGAGAAAGACAGATATCGTGTGATATCACTTATATGTGGAATCTAAAAAACAATGATACAAATGAACTTATGTACAAAACAGAAATAGACCCACAGACATAGAAAAAAAAAAACTTATGGTTACCAAAGGGGAAAGTTTGGGGGGAGGGATAAATTAGGAGTTTGGGATTAACATACACATACTACTATATATAAAATAGATAAACCAACAAGGACCTACTGTATAACTCAGTGAACTATATTCAATATTTTGTAATAACCTATAAGGGAAAAGTATCTGGAAAACTATATATATATATATATATATATATATATATATATATAAAACTGAATCACTTTGTTGTATGCCTGAAACTAACACAACATTGTACATAGACTATACTTCAACTAAAATATAAAATAAAAAGAATAGACAGCACTGTTAACTCTAATGATGTGACACTTCCAGAGAGAGCTGGATTAGAAAAGCGTTAGCGCTTTGAAAGGTCACATTTGATAAGAGACAGATATGGGAATGCTGCTATTCTCAGCACTCCTGGGTAGGGATTTACATTCTTCAGGAAGAAATCAAATTAACTAGGTTTTACACTGTCAGCAAAAATATTGATAATGAGTTTAACAGGAGGAAGATATGGATTTTTCTTAAAGGCTGGTCTACATTAATAAAGTAGATGCTTGATATGCATTTAGATAAACATTTCCCAAAGTTTGTCCTATGGAACACCATTACTATAAGATGCACCTTGCAAAAAGCGTTCCATGGTCCAGTACATTTGGGAAATGATGATTTGCACTATGCCACTATTATCCCATCTTAAAAATTCATAAGGTGCCTTAGCTTATGAAAGTCTTTGGTTAGTTCTGCTGTAAAGAAACCTATTTAACTTTAACCCAACATTTCCCGAAGTTATCTGACTGCAGATCCCAGGGGACTTTTCCATGGACCACACTTTGAAACATGCTAATATATATATCACCTAAGGAAACAATCATGGTTTCATTGTGCAAACTCAGGTGTACTAGAAGATTGGATTTCTTCAAAATCTTGCAGATTGCTACCTCAACTGTAGGCTTTAAATTATTTAGTAGAGTGAACCTGCTTTGTTCCACTAGAAATCTGTGACTTAATCTGTCTTTCTTCATCTGAAGTTACAGAGAAACTGAAATTTCTGCAGGTAACTTCCCAATAGCTGCATTTCAGTACTTTTAGATTCACTTAGATCAACATTCTTTCTCCACTGTGTTTCCTTAGCCTTTGAAGTAATTTGGAGCAAGGAGTGGCACATTCAGACTTGTATGGACTGGACAGAGAGCTAGTGGGTGGAGATCCATTGGAATTATGAACCCAAGGCCATGAATTGAATAACAAAGTGCCAGACCCTCAGTTACTGGGAAGAAAAGGCTCTCCCTCCATTTACCAACTGAGCAGATGGGATTCATCCCTGGATGAGACACTTTGAGGACCCCAGAGATGAGGGACAATCGCATCTATCACATGGCAGAGATGCTCAGATTTTTTTTCCCCAGGCCCTACAATCAGTGCCAGTGTCCTTGAGACAGGAAACAGCAATGAAGACCAAGTCAAATTCCAAGCCTCTCAGAATATCAGAATAAAGTGCCCTGTTTTTAGTCCTAGTCTGTGGATTAGCAGCTGGGTGTGGCATTGGTGGAGCACAGACACAGACCTTCCTCTTCACTCTGTTTAGAGCTGGGGCCGTGGGATGGGAGAGGGAAACACCAGGCTATTCACAGTGGAAGAGCAGCGCTTTACAGATGCTCATGTCTTCTCCAAGCTGTGTCGGTAACAAGGGCAATGGTGTCTGGGGTCTCTAGGAAGTTCTTGTACTCAATCCACAGGGAGGTTGTATGGGGGATAGTGACCTGGCATCAGGAGCCCTGTGAGGAGGGACAGTACTTGAAATACCCTTGAGACTTTTTATTCTTGCTGCAGCACTGCTGACATTCTGCCTTCTACCCTACTTACATGTGAGTCTGTTTTCCCCATGAGCTGCACGTGCCTTAAGATCAGACCTGGATTCTTTGTGTAATGCCTCCTTCTCTGCACACGGTGCCCTTCACAGAAGCAAGTACTCAAGCAGATACATATGGATTAAGTCCATATCTCAGATCTTTCTTTAGCTTATCCTGGATGAGGCAGCACAGCCACTAAGAGAGTAAGACCGGCACCAATACAACAGTAGACCCTTGCAAAGGAGCAAGAGAAAGGTGTGGCGCTGAGTGAAATGTGGCAGGTGGATTCACATGTGGCAGGAACGGGGTGCCAGTCATGCATGGCAGAAGGTGAGACCAGCTGCGGGAGGAAGAATGTGCAGGGGTCCTAAATCAAAGCCTCATCATGAAATAATTCACCTTGCTTTTGTTTTGAGGTAATCTCTTATTCCAGAGGTTAATGGGAACAAAGTGAACTTCAAAGTTCCACGTGGATGTGAAGGCCTGCTCTGCTACATATGAGCTATGTTCAAGGCACTGCAGTGGATTCTGGGGCTCAGGCACAGTTCTTGCCCCTGAGGATCTCAGAGTTCAGGAGAGGGAAGCATGACAAGTAAACGGTGGAGGCACGTAAGAAGGAGAGGGCAGATCTGCTAGAGTGTACAAGGTAGAACAAGCCCTACGAAACTCAGCTTTTGCTGAAAATAGAAAATTAGTGGCTAATCTAAATGATTACTAGGTAGAAAGGGCATGGTAGCTAGAAGGGACCTCATGAATGAAGAAAAGGAGCTGAACTACAACCATGGGTGTTTGGTGGGGATGACAAACAGTTGAGGGGACCCAGAGCATGAGTGGAGGTGTTGGCACAAGGCTGGAAAAGTAAAACAGAGGCAGGTTCCTGGAGGTCCTTGTCTGCCTCCCTCAGGGAGGAGTGGAAGCAGCTGGCCACCTTTCACCTGGATCTGCAACGATTCATACATGAATTTTTAAAAGACCATGGAGCTACAAAACATATAGAGGGCTAAGACTGCAAGACTAGAGCAAAGAGATAGAAAAATCTGATAATAACTGCTATAAGAGAGAAGGGGGTCGTAAAAGGATAGCAAGAGGAAAAGCAAGGAGAACCAACATAGAAACATGAAGATAAAAACATCAGAATTTACCTTCCTATTGATGTCTTGGCTCCAGAGTCTCTCTGATCAAATGCCATCTCTTCCAGGAGGACACCCTTTCCTTGACCACCCTTTCTAAGACAGTATCCTCTACCTCGGTCCAGTCACCTTCTGTCCCTTATCTTGCTGTATTTTCTTCACAGACCTTATCACTCCCTGGGCTAACATTTGTATCTTGTTTATTGCCCATGAAGGAGGGGCTTTGCCTTTGTCTCTGTATTCTCAGCAAAGAGAATTGTGCC
Organism: Lipotes vexillifer; assembly: GCF_000442215.2. Classification (NCBI taxonomy): domain Eukaryota; kingdom Metazoa; phylum Chordata; class Mammalia; order Artiodactyla; family Lipotidae; genus Lipotes; species Lipotes vexillifer. Next base: position 1,113,062 of record NW_006778610.1, on the reverse strand, counting down.
TGGTAAGGATAGATACATAATAAATACGTTGCGAAAGAATGAATCGAGGACAATGAGGTCATTCATTGAGATTCCCACTAGTAGAGGAGTAAGTTTTTAGGAGGAAATGAAAAGCTTAATGCTTGACATACTGAGTTTGAGAGGAATCATCAAATACATATTTGTAGGAACAGTGGAAGTGAGACCTCCCTCCATGAGCTATGGAGTGGGGAGAGGGCCATCATAACAACAACAACCACAGCTAATGTTTATTGAGCACTTGCTATGTGCCAGAAACTATTGTAAGCACATTGCTTATGCTAATTCACTTAATCTTCACGATAGCCCTCAGAAGGAGGTACCATTATTATTCCCACTTGATAGCTGAAAAAATAGAGGCTTAGAATGATTTCTGAAACTCCTCCAAGGTCACACAACTGAGAAGTGATATAACTGGATCTCTTAAGAGCACAATTTAAGACTTGGACAGCAGACTAGGAACTGGTGAAGAATACTGGAAGGAGGCCAGAGACATTAGTGGACAAGAGAGTTTAAGAAGGAAAAAGATGACATTATTAAATGCTGCAAGATGACAAAGGAACAGAGTTCTTTAGTTTGGAAGTTTCATTTACCTTTCTCAGAGCTTTTTCAGTGATATTTTCATCTGGACAAACCAGGTGTCAATGGTTTGAAGAGTGACTGGGAGGTGAGTAAGTTGGTCTATCAGATTATCCTTCTGAGGAGCTTGGCTGTAAAGGGCTGGAGAGAGATGGGGAAATAACCAGAAGTAGACAGTGGCAGAAGGATCCTGAGGGTTCTGGCTGAAGTGATGCAATGGGGCCTTTAAGAGTAGAGAAGGAAACAGCCATGGGGAGGGTTACGGTCAATGAAAAAAGAAAGGAGGAGGCTTTGGAGATCTGAGATTGAAGAGCAATTGCTTTGGAATCGAGGGGGTGAGATTGCTGGGGCCCAGGACTGTATTCAGAGACCACTAGATGGAGCAACCCTAGGTGATGATGGGGCCTGGGAGGGGTTCATAAGGGTGGGTGGCTGGGGTGGAATGCAGGTGAAGATTGTTGGTTTCAGGAAGTGAGAGGCTCTGCGGGTGGGTGATGGACGTGTCACTCACAAGATGGTGGACGCTGTCCAGTGATGGCAGGACTTGGGGTGGAGAAGTGGACAGTGTATTCCAGGAATGGGTCTCAGGGGTGTGTGGGCTTGGGAGGTATGTAGACGACATAACAGAGGCAAGATGAGTGGAATGGCTGGGTGACACAAGCTGCAAGGCAGAGAGGTCATTCTACGAAGAAAAAAGGTTAATGTCCTGAAGGTGGTAAATGGAGGAATAAGCAAATTCTGGAAGCCATTTCCCCATCCTAGCTATTGCTTCAAACCAACTTAGCTACCTCTTGATTCTGCTCGTTTTAGGACACTCTAGATATACTTAAAAGAACCAGCCGTAAGCTGTTGCTCTACCACCTCCTCCCATCCACCTTCCACCATATTCCACCCCCACACCCATCTCCCCACCAGGGGTCACTTTCTTTGAGAAAGATAATGAATGCAGGTTTTCCAGTACAAGTGTCTCCAAAGAAGGCTAATATTTTAAGCTATTGTTGACTATGAACTGAGGCCTGATCACCTGTCCGCTCAGCTAGGCAAGAACCTGAGAGACGAGAAATTGAATGAGAGAGTCTCCAGCAAAGCAAAGTTAGGTGCAGAGCACCTTCCTCTGACTTGTGCCAGTGATCCAATCTGTAAATAGGAATTCTGACCCTGCAGCATGCATGGGCCACGTGAATGCCTGTGGGAAACTCAGGGGCACTGGACAAGCAGGTGACAAGTGGCGCTGCCCTGAGCCTGAGATGGATGCTCAGGGCCCTAATGGCAGGGTGGAGCAGAGATCTGGTTCCCTTCTGAATATAATCTTTATGCTGTTTTTTTTTATCCTTTCTCTTAACTTTTTAAAAATAGGAACAGAGTTATCTTTGCAGATGAGGCAGCACAGATAAGGAGGGATTGGGAAGGTTTTGTTAAGTCCCTATTTCTGTGTGTCTTGTTTGATGGGAGACAGGGCTCTAGGCTAGTCTTGGTTCTCCACCTATGGCTTTCTCTGAGCAGAGATTCCTGACCCTGTGACTGGGCGCTTCGGCAATGCTGTGTGCAGTGAGCCCAGAGAGGCAGTGTGCCAGCCTGGCAGCCCAGTGGGCTCCAGCGAACACACTATTCTCCTCTATCGGTAAACTGCTGTCTTGTGCTCCATCCCTGCTCCCGGACAGAAATGGGGAGAGTCAAACCCCAGTGCCAGCGTTTTCAAAGGTGCTCTGCAGAACTGCAGCTGGATTGTAATGGAGGAAAGAAACACACAGAGGTACTGAAGCACAGGTGCTCCTGGGAAAGAATCCTCCTAGAGACAGCAGAGAAAACTGCTCTCTAAACGTGCCATCATTATCCCAGGTATTTTAGTGGGTTATCTCAAAACAGGAGTAGGTAAACTGAGAGGTGGCAAAGCAAATACATAACTTCTGAGTGCCTGATTTTGTTGCGTGACAAAATATGCTGGGTGGTGAAAAGTGCCTTGGGTGGTTTGAACACTGTAGACACGTACCACAGGTAGTTTGGTCCTAGTTTTTTCCCAGATGTACAGACTGATTGTTCACAGGAGGAAGAACTATGGATACCCAGTAGTCGAGCACTGCCTGCCTTTTCAACTCTTGGAGACCTAGCCATTGATTTTGATTGGGGTCTCCCTCATCATCTTGATGAACCGTGAACTTTCAGCAGTCAGCCCTTCACATTTTAAAGAGAGCTCTCTCTCCAACAGGTGGGTCCACATATTCACAGGTCTCTCCATCGCAGACAAAACAGGTCCAATTTCAAGTCTCAAGTCAGAAAAGGCCATTGTTATTGCTCTTACTGCAGGGGAATGGGGAAAGGGAAAGGAAAAGCTAGGTGGAGGGCGAGCTGGCTGGCCGCAATCTCTTCTTTAAGGCTTCTCCTTAGTCCTGCTAAATTCGCTTGATGTTTGTTCATTCTGAAGGTTTCATATTTTGTTCATATATGCATTTAGTCACAACGAAGGCATTTTTCTCTTTCATATAATGTGGAACATTAAAAAAAAATAAGAGTCTGGTGATGCACTGGGGAGGTTTGCTTTTCCTAGTGTGTGGTTCTTGGCCCAGAGTGTATAATGATTGGAAAAAATCAACACAAGGCTGCTCTGTACAATATTATGTCTCTGGAAGAGAGTGGTTTGGAGGGTTTTATGGAGCACGGATCCTAAAGGTAAAAGCCTTTAACGAGTCGCAACTCAGAGACTGATGAAACCTTACATTCAAACCTTAGGTAAATAAACTAAAAAATTTCCAAAGGAGAGCAAGTCACCAAGTGTTCATGTTTGATTTAGCTATTTTCCAAGTTTGATATACTCCCCTTTTTTGGCAAGAAATTAATAAAATTTAAATTTTAAAAAATAAATTAAAAAAATAAAATTAATAAAACAAGCATACATACATGTTGGTAATGCATGTCTCTTATTGATGTAATATCTTACTACTAGGATTTTACTATGTCCCCTTCTAAAACGACTTGTCACGCTTCAGTTTTCCCCAAGAGAATTGGGGAAAGACCATCAGGTACAGTTTGCTAAAGACTCTTTGAGCAGCCCTCTCCATTAAACTTCTCTGCCTTTTATATTTACTGGTCTTCACTGACCCCGTATCTTGGGTTTCTTTCCCCTTACATGACATCACTCATCTTCAGAGAATTCCGTAAAGCCCATCACTAGTCTGAGGTAAGGAAGGCTTAGCATGCACATATGATTTTTCATATACCCTCATGTTTTAATAAAGGACTGAGGCAGAAGTAACAGATTCCAGGGATGTTGATGGCCCTCTGTAAGGGATCTTAGTGCAAGGGCGGGGATGTGGTGAAGAGGCTGCAGCACCTGATTCTGAGGCTAAATTGGCAGAGTGCATGATTAC
>NW_006778610.1:1100220-1108907 GCF_000442215.2 Lipotes vexillifer | reverse complement strand
AAAAAAAAAAAAAAAAAAAAGAAACATAGATGCAAACACAAGTAGACGTCTTAGCGTAAACCCATGTAGTTCCAGGAACAAGGCTAAATTTTTTTCCCTCCCAATCTGCCTTCTCCCTTCCTTTTACTTTCAGCTCCACCCTACAATCTCAGTTTGGGGTTCTTTCAGGGTCCATGGTAAGGTCAGCAAACTGTCTGCACCATGAATGGCCAATAGAAATACAATGTGAACCATATATGCAACCTTACATTTTCTAGGAGGCAAAGTAAAAAGAAAGAAGTGAAATGAACACATTTCATTTAAATGTAATCATATCAACATGTAATCAATATAAAAATGATTGAGATATTTTACATTGATTTTTTTTCATTCTAAGTCTTTAAACATCAGTGTGTGTTTTACACTTAGAGCTCATCTCAGCTTGTACCAATCTCATCTCAAATGCTCAATCAACGGTCACATGTCTCATGCCCACGCTATTGGGCAGAGCATGCCTAAGTCATTTATAGAGCATTGCAGGTTGGCCTGACGTAAATTCCCATTCTTCACTTCTGTTTTTAAATATTCTGTGTTTTACATTCTGGGTATCTTTATAAGTTAAGACTATACCTCTGAGATTAAGGAATTAGGGTTGTTCCCCTAGAGGGCTCTGGAGCAGTATTCTTCCTTCTCTCCAACAAAATGGCCCCCAGATTCATTGTCCATCAGTCATTTATTTTGACAAGTCAGAGATTCCTAAATAGGGTCTGGAGTAGGGTCTGGAGTAATCACCCTAATTTTAGTTGCCCTCTGAACATCTGCATTGCAAAGTATCCAAGCATTGATGCTCATCCAGTGAGAGACTTAACAATGACTTGTCTACAAAAGGTATTCATGGTTCCTTATAAGAATCCTAAAATATGGAACGAGAAGGGATCACGATTATTATCTAATCCAATGCTGAGTTGTTAGGCAGCTTGATGAGGGAGATACAATCAAATAGTAGTAAGCACACATCTAGAACTTAGATTCCTGGACTCCTGGACCAGTGTGTATCCTGTCTGTTACTTAGCATGAATATTGATGATTCACATTCAGGACTCTGAGACCCAATGAACAGTGTTCCCATCAAGGGCCATACTCCTTGACTTCCTCTCAGCACATGATCAGCGAATGCAAATGTCATCTGGGTTAAATAGAAAGGCTGTGGGCAACACAGTATTAAGCCAGCTATGCCCAAAGCAGCATGTCTTTTGGTATAGCTGAGTCAGGTATGTAGCCCGTCGTAAACCAAAATGAGGCCTACAGATTGTTGCTTTTCTTGAGATCAAAATGCTCTTTTCTCACGCACTCTACTACAGTCTCTTTCTCCCACTTAGTTATGAGTGAAGAATCTCTATATACAATGACAAGATTCCTTTTGGTGAGACTAGCTGCTGCTCAACCCATGAACCACTGCCAATATCCTGGTTGGAGAGCGAGAACCACTCAGCGACTTACATTCAATGTTTGCTTTTGTTCCAAGCTGCTTTTCTTTGTTTGAAAAGCACCAGTCCCCTTATTTGTTCCACTTTGTAGTAATGTGTGAAAAGTGCCATCATTACTGGCAATAGCTTCCCGGGAGCTTTTCTTATCCTGGTTCAGCAGTTGCATGTTAACTAATCTGAAAATTATTTCCATGTTAAGTTCTCTTTTATGTTAAAAATAATAAACAATGCAGCCTGCCTAGGAACTATTTAGTTATTTTTAAGCAGGCATAGTGGACACAGGATCTTGAAAAGAAGTGAAAAGTGCTCAGTCTATGCCTGACTTATTCTAAATCATGGAGTGTGGAGAGCACACTTAAAGAACTCAGACCTGAGCTGTGAGTTAGACGTGTATCTCCCATACAACATAATTGTGGGGTCTGAAAGGCACGGGTTGCCTCTGTGGAAATACCTTGGAGAGTCACGCGGGAGGTTTCTGTAGCAGTGCTCTTTCCTGCAGCATGCCAGCGAGGCAAATGGCAAAGGAGGCCTGGGACATTAAACCATGGAAGAGTCATTAGCACTCTCCTTTAGGCCAGATGCTTTTCAAAGATTGCAATGAAGATTTCTCCCAAAGAAGATTGTCTGGTGATTGACTATTTGGCCACTTGAATAATTGCAAACACATTTCCTTATGAGCATAGTTTCCTCTGGGTTGGCTCACTTGGAATCCTAGGATGTCAGGATCCTACCATCGCTGATGGTAAGAGTCGGACACGAGGTTTTGTGACTTGAAAAGGGTCACTCAGCTGGGACTAAAGCCCAAATCTATTCCTAATAGTTCCTCAAAACCAGAGGACCTGGTTTGTTGCAGTTTGTTTTATTAACTCATTAAGAGAGCTGCCTCCTGATGGGCAATGTCAAAAGAGAATATACCAAATTCTTCTCTCTGGAAAACTATCTAAATACATAATAGGCATGTAACAGAATACACACTTAGAATTTATATTAATTCTGGTTTTAAGCCTTCCCATCTTAGAACATAGGTAAGCCATTGGAACCAATGATGAGAAAATAGGTTAGTCCCTGTCCAGCCACTCCAACCCAGGGGTAAACTCGATTTGAATAACAGTGACAGGGTAGAATTTCCTGTCTAAAAGAATGTGTGGGGACTTCAGCCTCTTTAAATTCTTCCCAGTTAGTTTCAGAAATCCCTTGAGCTTATTTCCGTATGTGATCATGTAAACAATACTGCTGGCCAGTAGGTGGAGTCTTCCATTTTCTCCAGTATACACTTAAGGATGCTGTTCTGGTACCTCATAGTACCCCTTGCTTTCTCCCATCTGTCTGTTATAGTAATGTTGAGCTCTCTGAACCCCATCTGATCCTCCTTGACGCATTATGTCCTGTGGGACTCCTAATCAACTCCAGACGTAGACCAGACAGACTAGTCAGGCTTCTGTGCCCTCTCCTGCTTTGCATCTTGTGTTGGGTTCCCTAAGTCCTGGTTCGGCAGCCTGCTGAAGTGAAGAAAAATTCTCTATCCTAACTCATCATACACTCTTCCATCGTCACAAGGCTGGGCTGCCTCACGCTGTCAACATCATATAGTGAGCTTAGTGAAATTGCATATTTGCTCCTGCTGCTGTCCTCTGTCTTTCAGAGGCTTCATCGTGTGGGACTGTGGCACAGAGCTGAAGTGGAGGAAAGAGCTAGAGGGCAGTATATATCCCAACTGTGCTCACACCATTGCCCTTGGTCCATACTTGGGTGAATCACATTTTTCTGTCCTTAGGATATGTTATTTCACATGGGGCTCTTCGTTTCCCCAGGCAGACATTGTCTTTGAGGCCCCATGCACGGTTCTCAGACAGATGTGGATTTATACGGTGCACGTGCCTCAAGTCGCTAAGGTGAGGATGTTTCCTTCTAGAACAACAGAAGAATGCATTTAATGTAAACGAGTTTCTGATTTCTACCAGAGTTCAAGACACAGAGAGACTTTTTGTCCTGTAGTTAATTTCTTTCGGTTCACAGTTATCCACAAAACTTGTAGTCAATAAGGTACTGTTCGTAGTACCACGTATGAGCCATGGAACAGTGTAGTCACTGGTATGCTGGTAAATTATCAGCAGCTACCTCTGGAGAGGACAAAAACCCTGATTTGTAGCATTTGTTGACTTCCATGGTGTAAATACTCCCACCAGTGCCAGTTTTAAGCCACCAGTGTAACATCACTGAAGGTGGAATTGGGAAGAGACATTCAGGACCACACCATTATATAGTATTTTCACCACACAGAATCAATAGTTATAAATAACCTCACGGGCAGAGATATTAATAAAATGTAGTAAAATAATTAGGAAGTGGTAAATTTTGAGTATTTGTTACCTTTGCTTTGAATGTAATTTATTGAATTGTAAGTTTATATAACTTTTCAATAATGGCTGTGTGAATAAGTGCTCACAAAATTTTTGAAAATTTAACAATCGGTTCTTACAAGCCAGCACAGCCTGGCTCCAGCCCTCCACTGGGTGTAATATAATGAGGCGAGTCTAATACTAATCTTCCAGAGCTGTGTAAGCTAGCACTGCAGATTGTCGTGAGGGAAAAATGAATGCATATGAAATAAAAATGTCTAGCATAACGCCTGGCACATTGGGGCTCAATAAATTCTGGGTGAGTCCAGAATAGTCCTGGATGGTAGAAGAGGCAGGAATTAGTTTGGTGCACTGAAGCAAGTCAGAGCTTTCATCTTAATAATTCTGAGACTGTGTGCATATTGTGTCCCGCTCGGGGTGGATCAAATCCTGCAGTTAGAGACCAAGAAGGAGAAAGAGAGAGACCAAATGACATCATCTCGCTTATGTTCCTCAAATGGTCCTCATTAAGTTGACTGCACAGACTATAAAGAGGGATTTTAAGAGCCTGGAAAAGTTGAAGGCAGACAGTTCCTTGTTCAGAGGATGAAATGGGGGTAAACCATAACATATGTACCAAATAATATAGTCTTTGTTTTATGTAAAATTTATTTTCTTCCGTCCCCTTCCTGGACATGGAAGAACCTAACTTGAGGTCAGTTCTCAGTACCCTTGAAAGCTGAAGAAAGGGCAGGACTGATTTGATGGCTTCTCTGGCAGGCACACGGCTGGAGTCCACTGCACAGTGGCAGCCTCGCCAGTTAAATTACGAGGGCTGCTTTGATGAGAGGAGGTTTCGTGCTTTATGAGGCTGATAGCATTCAGCGTTTAAACCATTAAATTTGCATCTGGGAAAGCCTTGGTCAGGAAAAGGTAAAAAGGTCAAATTTTCATAATAGCTTTCAGAGCCAAAATGGTATCTTTCCTGAGGGGCTGGCTGGAAAACATTCAGCTTTTTGTTGTAATAGAGGTCTTGCTTAATTGAAAATCAGTGAGATAAAGAGATCTTTTAACAGGATGCTGGATACTTAATACTTAAACTCATTGACAGATATTTTCCTACTAATGATTGGGACTAGTGGCTAAATATAGGGCACTGCTGTAAACAGGATGAATCTCCACGTTTAAAGTTGTGAGGATCTATTCCCCTGAGTTCATCTTCATTGATACTGTCCAATTAAGCAGAGAATTGCCACACCTCCCATGAACTTAGTACAGTGTAGAATCAGACTTAAAAAGTCAGATTTTCCAAATTTCTTTAGATAGAACCCCAGAATTTAGTAGGGATTTTATAATTTCATTGAGCCAATGGAAGCTTATTTTAAAATGATGTTTGCTGCCCTAATAGTTCTTAATTCTATTTCTCCCAAGAACAGTTAGTTCTGCTATAATGTGACACGTGCATGCCTTAAAACCACATGCTATGCAAAATCATTTAACAGAAACCATAGAGCTTTCACACCAAAGCATGAACCACAAAAGGCAAAATTGACTGAACCTCATCAAAGTGAAAAACTTTTGATCTGTGAAAGACCCTGTTAAGAACATGGAAAGACAAGCTACAGACTGGGGGAAAAATTTGCCATCCACATAGCTGACGAAGGACTAGTATCTAGGATATATAAAGAATTTTAAAATCTTAACAGTACAAAAGCAAACAAGCTAATCTAATTAGAAAATAAGGAAAAGACATGAAGAGACAGTTTACTCAAGAGGATATACAGATGGTAAATAAACACATGAAGAGACGTTCAACATTAGGCCTTAGAGAAATGCAAATTAAAATCACAATAAGAGGGTTTCCCTGGTGGCGCAGTGGTGGAGAGTCCGCCTGCCGATGCAGGGCACACGGGTTCGTGCCCCGGTCTGGGAAGATCCCACATGCTGCGGAGCGGCTGGGCCCGTGAGCCATGGCCGCTGAGCCTGCGCGTCCAGAGCCTGTGCTCCGCAACGGGAGAGGCCACAACAGTGAGAGGCCCGCATACCACACACACAAAAAAATCACAATAAGATATCCCCAAACCTGTCAGAATGGATAAAATAAAAAATGGTGACAATATTAAGTGCTGGCAAGAATGTGGATTAACTGGGTCACTCATACCTTGCTAGTGGGAATGTAAAATGGTACAGCCACTCTGGAAAACAGTTGGACAATTTCTTAATAAATTAAGCATGCAAATTCCATACAGCCCAAAATTTACACTCCTGGGCATTTATGCCAGAGAAATAAAGACAAAAACATTTACATGAATGTTCATAGCAGTTTTTTTTGTTTTTTTTTGTTTTTTTTTTGTTTTTGCCGTACGCGGGCCTCTCACTGTTGTGGCCTCTCCCGTTGCGGAGCACAGGCTCCAGACGTGCAGGCTCAGCGGCCATGGCTCACGGGCCCAGCCGCTCCACGGCATGTGGGATCTTCCCGGACCAGGGCACGAACCTGTGTCCTCTGCATCGGCAGGCGGACTCTCAACCACTGCTCCACCAGGGAAGCCCTATAGCAGTTTTATTTGTAGCAGCCCCAAACCGGGAACCCAGATGCTCTTCAACCCTCAGTAGTTAAACTGTGGTACATCTGTACCATGGAAGCCTCCTCAGCAACAAAAAGGAACGAACTACAGATACATACATCGTGAATAAGCAGGGAATTACGCTGAGTGGAAAATTTCAATCCCCAGAAAGTGATATACTGTAGATTCCATTTACATAACATTCTTAAAGTGACAAATCCATAGAAGTGGAGAACAGGTTAGTGGTAGCCAGGGGTTAAAGATGAGGAAGGAGACCAAGAGGAAAATAGTAGTATTTATAAAAAGGCAACAGGAAGGATCCCTGTCGGGATGGAATCGTTCTCTAACCTGACTGTCTCAATAACAATATCTTGATTGTGATATTATACTATCGTTTTGCAGGATTTTATCATTGGGGGAACTAACTAGGTAAAGGCTACACTGGATATGTCAGTATTTCTTACAACTGCAAGTGAATTCACAATTATCTCTAAAGACAAATGTTTAATTGAAAAAATTACAAGGGGGCTTCCCTGGTGGTGCAGTGGTTGAGAGTCTGCCTGCCGATGCAGGGGACCGGGGTTCGTGCCTCCGTCCGTGAAGATCCCACATGCCGCGGAGCGGCTGGACCCGTGAGCCATGGCCGCTGAGCCTGCACGTCTGGAGCCTGTGCTCCGCAACGGGAGAGGCCACAACAGTGAGAGGCCCGTGTACCACAAAAAAAAAAAAAAAATTACAAGGGTACTTTTAAAGAATAATAACCTTATAAAACTGGTAGCACAGTTTTACACAGTATTTAAAAAATACCACGCTAAACATGACACTTTACCTTAACGAAGAGCTGAAGTTTGCGTGTGGAAGTAGGCATTGCAGGGCTTGCAGTTGTGAGTTACTGTGATGTGGTGGAAGGAGGGTTGTTAACAAATGGGATGAAGAGTTATAACACCAGATGCACTGGTGTGGCTCATAACACATTCAGTGAACTGAAGTAGCTGGTGATGTTTGAGAACTGAGATGTTGCACGTATGTGTCTTGTTTATTCCTGCTCGTCTCATCATTGAGCTACATACAGTTTTCTGTGTGCACCTACTGTTTCTTCCAGTCAAAATTACACATAAACACAAAATCTGTGTTATCCTAAAATTGTTTCCTGTTATATCAGTTGCTTTGAAACAAATTTGCATTTTTCAAAACGAGAATTAGAGCAGAACTGATTGTACATTCAGTAAACAAAAGTGATGGAATGTCCAGATAATTATTGGAAAGGGAAGAAAATCCCACTTCAAATAATAGATAATGTCATCAAAGATTTCAGACACTTTGCGTCATGTTGATCCTACATGAATTCCTTTCTACAACTGGAAAGTATGTTAAAATTTTGGTAAGATTTGGTTCTCTGTGTTTCTCCAATGTAAATTGATTAAACTTAAAAATAAATAAAACCTTCTAGATTTTGACTTAAAGACAGCATTAGGGTGGCGTCAAATATGAGCTAAAAGGAAATAACACAATTTGAGAAAAGAGATTGGGCATACAATATTCTTTTTTTCTATTTTGTTTATCTTACCTTTACTCTGGTCTAACATGTAAGGGAGAGAAAAACATAGATGTGGTGAAAAATAATAGCTTTTTTTAAAGGAACTTGAAATTTATTATATTTTGTTACTAAAAAGTATTTGGGAACATAAACGGATTGAATATTAGAGCACATTATTACAGAATAGGAAATTAGGCCCATGGTTGATTGGTTCACTTAGGTAGAAACCAGAGCCCTAATAAAACAAAGGCCATAAGTTGGAGTCCTATGGCCAAGTTAACTGTTTATTTCTGTTGATACAGTTGGCTCGCCTAACCAGACCTGCCATCTTGCAGTACATTCTATTGGTCACAGAAGAAATTTATGAAATTACACATTGTTCAAATCTGCTGAAACCCTATTGATCAATAGTATAAAGGAATTTTAACTTAGATACCTAGGCAATGAGGCTGCCCATGACATTACTATAATCATGGATTTATTTTTGTATAACTGGTCTCAGAGCTCAAACACTGAAATATTATGTGGTGATACACACAAATTATGGGGAGAAAAGCACCAGATGATTTTCTTGTTCCCAACTTAAAGTTAATAACCCCCAGAGATAGTGGGATAAGAAGCGGTTGTGGAGAAAAAGTCTGAGCTGGATGTTGAAACATTAAAAATGGTTCAGTTTTCTAGATGTGAGAAGATGATGGTAACAATGACAAAAAGAGGAAGATACATGTGGGTAGGTTACACTCCAGAAGAGGAAGACACCACGGGTAAAACTCACACTCTT
>NW_006778610.1:1065984-1100197 GCF_000442215.2 Lipotes vexillifer | reverse complement strand
CACTCTTTCTCAAACCCAACTGTGAACAATAAATTTGTGAAAAATTGAAGGGAAAAGCTCTCCATTTTTAAAAAAACAGAGAAATAACCACAACCTCAAACCACAAATTATAAAGCAAACCTTCCAAATACTGAGAAATCTACACCAACGAAAACGAGAGGGAACTGAGTGCCCAGGCAAACCTTTTCAGACATCAGGCAGGAGACAAATTTCCTTAGAAGTCAGCGTTATGGTCCTGAAAGGCTCAGCCAATGATCCTTTAATTAAAGGGATAAGAGCTCCAGACTGTGGGCCAACCTAGGGGAAGTAAGGCTATTCCTTATAGACAGCTAGCTCAAATAGCTCAGAATGGCCAGGAATTACGTCTGTTCTAGCCTCTTAGCCTAGGTAAGTGATAGGGCAAAGAGGAAACAATCTGGCATATGAGGGATTTTACTGTGAAGAACGCTGGATTTTTGAATGCCAATCTTGAAGGAAGAGAAATATGTACCCAGATAAGAAGAGAAACAGACACAATGAGAAAGTGTCCAATATAAATCTGTGTTGTAGAGTTGTTCATCTGTTTATTCAAATAATATTGAGAACCTTCTTTGTGCCAGAACAACTGCTCTCTGTTGCAGGAACATCTCAACCCTCACAGAGGCACCTTCCAGGGATGAAGGTGCATTCATATTCCCAACTCAAGAACACTCTTCATGACACTATTTTTTTTTAATTAATTAATTAATTTTTGGCTGCATTGGGTCTTTGTTGCGCCATGCAGGCTTTCTCTAGTTGCAGTGAGCGGGGCCTGTAGTAATCCTGTAGTCCTGCATTGGCAGGTGGATTCTTAACCACTGCGCCACCAGGGAAGCCCCATGACACTATTCTTTAGCAAAAACCTGGCTCCATTTAAAAATGAGTAATCATTAGAAAAAAATGAAAATGGATCATACACATGAAAAGTGAGTAAAAATAAAGCAAGGAAAGAACTTAAGCAGCAGGTAAATGAAGAATATTATCTTTTTATGTTTATCACTATAAATGTTAATTTCGCATCAATAAAATAAGAGTATGTTTTTAATTCCCAGGGACCAAAAATGAAGATGGAACTGAAAACCTCTACTAATGCTAAGGCAGCCCTAGAGGTGCTTGCCAGCACCAGAAACACATGACCATCAATTTTAACAGCTACGTACAGGACAGAAATAAGGCATTAGGTCTGTGCAAGGTGGGGATTAGAACTAAGAATTCTATAGGGTAGGCAATAAAAATTTATGCTTTTTTGAAAAGGGAGACAATAAATTAATTTGTCTTTACAGTGAAAAAGAAAGAAATTCTCTCCTGAGAATTTGTAACTGGAGACCAGCCATTATGTGAGTTTGGAGTTTTAAATTTGGACTACCTGTGCAGTCCAGGAAACCTAAAATAGGAAATTAATTTAAAGTGATCATAAGTGTTCCAGAGTCACTGGAAGAAACCAATGCAAAACTTCTCTGGAGGAATGTCTCTGCCACTTAAACCCTCATGATTCCCACAAACATAGATTACCAAACTAGGAGCATACACTCAAATTGTAAACAGCAAAACAAACCCCACAAATTAACAGAAACAAGTAAGGAATTAAAGCTCAAAGGACTTCAAATTTTGGAAGTATCATGCAAGAAACATAAAGTGATTATCTTTAAATATATAAAGAAACGAGTGAATCTAAGAGACTATGAGAGCAAATTAGAAATGAAATGAAGGGTTTAATGGACTGGTTAAATAGGAGACCAAATACAATTAAAGCAAGGAACAATGAACTGGAAGATAATTCTGAGAAAATCATGCAGAATATACATCAGAGAGAAAGTGAGGGGAAACATGAAAATGAGTTAAAGAAACATAGGGAGGGTGGTAAAATGAGAAAATCAAAATCTACCTAATTGGATTCTTAAAAAGAGAAAGTGATAGGAGCCAACGTTAGAGATAACTGCCTAAGAAGTTTTTATAACTCAAGAGAAACATCAATCCAAAGATTCAGGAATCCCAACAAATCCCAGGAAGAATACAATAAAAAATACATATATCTACACACATTGTGGTGAAACTGCACAACACCCAAACCAAACTAAAGATTTTGAAAGCACTTTGAGAGAAAAGAAACATTATCTACAAAGGAAAGAGACTGATGGCTGACTTCTCAACAGCAATAGAGGTCAGAAGATAGTGAAATAATATCTTCAAAATGCTGCCAGAAGAGTATTATTAACTTGGAATATTTTTCCTAAAGAGCAAAATAGTCCACTTTCAGCCAAATCAAAATGGAGATTAGATTACTAATGGACTTTCACAACAAAACCTTCTATGAGATGTACTTCAAGAAAAAAGAAATTGAACCCAAAAGTCCTCAGAGTCAAGAAGGAAAGATGAAGAAAGACATTTTAAACATGTGGGAAACTCCTCAAAAATATGAAGCATATAAATTAATAATGATTTCTTTAAAACAAGGGTTTAAGTATAGAAACATAAATAACAAGATGGAAGATTAAATTGGACTTGTGGAATTTGTGTTCCAAGGTTTTTGTGTTGTATGACAGGGAGGTAAAGATGATTAACTTAAAAAATCACTGCAACAGTGTTAGGGAGTACCAAACATGAGAAAACTCTGGAGGGTGGAGAGAAGAAATCATGCCAACTGCAGACCTTGGGATCATTCTTATTTATTTTTATTTTTCCTGCCTTTTCAATTGGCAGATTTCACGCTATTACTTGATTGAATACATTTTTCTTCCATTTGTTCTGTTCTTTTTTCTAAGAACAACAATGTATACATTGGTATTCTTTTTTTCTGCTTTTCATCTTTTTTAGAATCACTTTTATATCTTTTTCTTTTCCATTTTATTTTTATATACTTTTATGAAACTTTTCTATCTCTTGTTTACCTTTTATTGTTTTTAATGTAGCTTTCATCTGTTGAGGTTTTCTTTTTTTCTTCTATTTCTTTCCTGAGCTTTAACTATTTATTGGTCTTCTCCTGATTTTTTATCATCTTTTCTTTAATCTTTTATATGATTTATTGGGGATCCTTTTTTTGTTCCAAAGGCCATGTTTCAATCTCTCAGAGATTATGAGAATGATATAGATGCTTTTCTCTCTCATATAAGGTTTTCATGTCCCTCTCCTTTGAGGTGTGTGTGTGTGTGTGCGCATGTGTATGTTTCTGTGTTTGCTCCTTTCTCATCTTTGGACCCAAGTAACTATATTAAAGTTAGTATTTGCTGATGAATAGTGTGGGGAGGGTTAGGACAGGGGTCTAAGTCCGTATGAGGCTTCAATTCAGGTTTGTTGTCTCAAACATCTTTCAAAAATTTTTTATGCTCTGCCATGGAGCTGCATATTCAAATCACTAATCAACATGTGAAAAATGTTCAACATCCTTCATTATCAGGCAAACGCAAGTTAAAATCACAATGTGATACACATCCACTCGAATGGCTATGGTAAATTGACATTATTAAGTGTCGAAGTTGTCTGTGCGGCTACTAGACTATCATATACTATTGGTGGGAAGGATACACTGATGCAAATGTTTTGGAAAATGGTTTGGCCACTAAAGTTAAATATATATATTCCCTGGGCTATACCAGCATTGACCTGAGTGTTATTATAATGATGGAATAGAGAAAGTCAAGGTGAAGAGTGGATTTAACTGTTACACCAATTTTATTCTGAGCAGTAAAGTATTCACACTTTATAGAGTAAAACACTAGTTTCTTATGTGAAAACTTTAGTATCAAGTTGATACAACAAAAGATACAGAAGTAATAAACTGTTGGGTAGATAATTTCTTTATTCATGGAGTCATTCTACAAATATTTGTTGAGATTTACAATGTATTCCCCCAGTACAGTTGCCATTACCAGGAGCTAACATCTGGTAGTAGGAGGTAGCTATATAAATAAACACAGTGAAGTGTTGTGTAGCCGGGATGGACATGTGCACACTTACAATGATGGCACAAAGGAGGAAGTGGTTGGCTTTACCTGAGACAGTCGGAAAGGGCTTCATACAGAAGGTTATCTTAAGCTGAGTATCTGTGTAATCATTATTGTTATTGATATTATCATCATTATTAAAGCATATAATTTAGAAATTTATAAGCATGGCAAAAATTACAAATTAATAGTGATGACTTTTTTTTTTTTTTTTTTTTTGCGGTATGCGGGCCTCTCACTGCTGTGGCCTCTCCTGTTGCGGAGCACGGGCTCCGGACGCACAGGCTCAGTGGCCATGGCTCACGGGCCCAGCCGCTCCGCAGCATGTGGGATCTTCCCGGACCGGGTCACGAACCGAGGTCCCCTGCATCGGCAGGCGGACTCTCAACCACTGCGCCACCAGGGAAGCCCAAAACTTGTGTTTTTGATCTGTAGAGCAGCATCATACAATGGTAAAGAACAATAAAGAAAGCTTAGGAGAAAAAGAAAGAGATGGATCATTTTGGGGGGTACAAGCTTCTAATCATTCCTTTTTAGCCTTGAGTTTGTGTTTGTTGACTGTGATTCCAGTGACTAGGCACTGAAACCTGACAGTTTTTCAGGACTGCTCCTCCCCCTCTCCCCCTCCCCCCTACTCCTTTCGTCAAAGCATGAGTAGACCCAGTGTACACACCTGTGAGATCAACTTTCCAGTCTTAATATCTTACATAAAAATCTTTTGAAAGCAACAGGGTGCACTCACTTAAAGCTTGAGGAATGGGAGCCAATTTTTAATTTGTTCCTCCTGTTTGCTGAAAATACAGTATTTTTCTTTCAAAGACTTTATTAGAAGCCTGGTTTTCTTATGGGAACATAGACAAGCAATTTACGGTGATAAATTAGTGATGATGGTTAGAGTCAAGAATTTCTTCAGTTATTAGAGGTTTGTACTATTTTTCAAAAGCATTAAATTTGCACAAATATTTCAAATTTTAAAGGAGCCAATTCCAAAAAGAGAAATAAGAGCAGTTACTAATGACAGTCATGATGACAACAGGGACAGTGATGACTACTACCATACCTCACGATGTGCCAAGAACCAGACAAAGCATTTTGCATATAGTTTCTCTTTTAAGGGTAAGCGCAAGTGGATGTCAGAGTCTTATTAGAATTATGTCAGGAAGTCTACTGTAAAAATGTTGATGGCAGAAGAAAAACCTTGCTTTGGGTTATTTTTTGAAGCCATAAAAGCAAAGGAAAAATAGGCCTGCTGCCCAAGGACAATGGTGCAATTTTGGAGATACAAAAAGCTGAACTCCACATTCTATTTCGCTTCTCTTCCATCAAGAAGAATCATCTATAGATGGAAAACGGTGAGATGA
The DNA here is from genome assembly GCF_000442215.2 of Lipotes vexillifer. Taxonomy (NCBI): domain Eukaryota; kingdom Metazoa; phylum Chordata; class Mammalia; order Artiodactyla; family Lipotidae; genus Lipotes; species Lipotes vexillifer. Next base: position 1,094,877 of record NW_006778610.1, on the reverse strand, counting down.
ATATGAATAAGGGGAAATAAGCCCATTAAACACAAAATGATTCTAAGAGTGACCCTAACAGCTCTAAAGGAGTCTACCTAAAGACCAGAATAAATTCAACCACAAGGTACAAAAAGAACTTTCAAAGGAGAGCAGCAGCAGTCTTGGAATACAGAGGACTGCTGAGAGACAAGGGATGTATGTGTGTAACTCTGCTATTTTACAACAGGAGAAAAGTATACTCCATGAACTGCTTTGACAGCCTAGAATGTAAGAGAGATTATTATATTTTCTTTATTTTAAGTCACACTTTTCTTTTTTGCACCTTAACATTTTGGAAAATGAGAGGTGTCTAGTAACCAAAGACAAAGTACACCCTCAAGCCACCAGGCCCAATATAGATTTTTAATGCCTACAGATGCATTAGTGATGATTAGTTACCACGTGTTCTTCTGTTAAGTTATTTGCATTTAACATATATGGTAGATTTGAACTCAAATTTGGTTCCTTTTTTTGTCATATAAAATATCTTACAAACCATTTTGATCTGTTGGAATGAAAAGCTCTGGCGCATACAGAATATATATTACAAAGAAACACAATGATGACTGGTAGGAATGGTCATGTTTTCTGGAATAGATCATAGAATTTTCAAAGTTCAGAGTGTTTGTTGTGATGAATCTATACGATGTCCTCTACCTGCCAAAAACTTCAGAGTGCATTTTTAAATTTTGTCAACAGCTAAGCCTAAAAGCAACAAGAGATCATGACTATGAGTGTGGGTTGTGAAAGAAGAATATTATGGCAAGCCAAAATTATTCAAAAGAATTCTTAGCTTCTGAATATAAAGAAGGCTGAGATTTTTTGAAAGTAGTATATAATTATAGGGTAACAATGGGCTAGTTTTAATGAAAGACAAAAATAATGTAATTCCCCCCAAAATATACTATTAAATTGATGTAATTTTTATCATTCTGTTATATTACAATTAGATAATAATGGCATTAAAGATAAACCCTAACATTTATGGTTAAATGGTTTTAGATAAAGGGGCCAAGAAAATTCAATGAGGAATTTTCATAAATGATGCTAGATGCTGGACAACAAGGTATCTGTATGCCAAAAAACAAAGAATTTAGACTCCTTTCACCTTACACAAAAATTACCTCAGGGTGGATCATCGGCACCCATATAAGAGTTAAAACTATAAAACTGTTAGTAGAAAACACAGAAGTAAATCTTTATGATCTTATGTTAGTCAGTGACTTCTTAGACATGAAACCAAAGACACAAGTGATAAAAGATTGATAAAAGGGACTTCAAGTTAAAAACTTTTGTGCTCCAAAGGATACCACCAAGAAAGTGAAAAGACAGCCAGCTCTGCTAAGAGACTTGTAGTTAAGATATATGAGACTCAAAACTCAACAATAAAAAGGCAACCAAATTTTTTAAATGTACAAAGGATTTGAATAGACATTAATCCAAAGAAGATGACTAATTAGCAATTGAACAGCTGCTCAACATCATTAGTCATTAGGGAAATGCTGATCAAAACCATGTGATACCGCTTCATACCCACTAGAGTGGCTATAATAAAAAGTGTTGATGAAGATGTTGAGAAACTGAAACTCTCATCCATTGCTGGTGGGAATGTAAGATGGTACAGCCACTTTGGAAAATAGTTTGGTCGTTCCTCAAAATGTTAAACATAGAGCTAAATATGACCCAGCAATTTCATTCCTAAGTATTTACCCAAGAGAAATGAAAACATATCCTCACACGAAAACTTGTACACAGGAGCATTATTCACAACAGCTAAAAAGTAGAAATAACCCAGATGTCTATTACTTGATAAGTAGATAAATAACATGTGGTATACCCATAAAACGGACTCTTATGCAGCAATAAAAATGAAGTATTGATACATGTACCACATGGAAGAACCTCAAAAACATTATATAAAATGAAAAAAATCCAGTCACAAAAGAACACATATTGTGTAATGCCATTTAAAGAGTGTCCAGAACATAGAAACAGAAGGTAGATTTGTGGTTGTCTGGGGCTATGGAGAAGTTGAATGGAATGGGGCAGGGATGGGGGGTAACTGCTAATGGGCACAAGATTTCTTTGGGGGATGATGAAAGTGTTCTAAAGTTACATTATGGTGATAGTAGTATAACTCTGTGAATATACTAAAAATCATTTAACTGTACACTTTAAAAGGGTGAACTTTGTGGTATATAAACATATTTCAATAAAGCTATGTTTTTAAAAGGCATTAAAAGTGAATAGTTTTCAAGCAAATCGAAAAGAAACCAGAGATCACAAATGCCTGGACTGAGTTTACTAAAAGTAGGTCAAATTCCATTTTTCACAGGTGAGGTTACTCAGCTACTAGATTGAGAAATGCCATTAACCTAGTGTATCTGGATTTTATTAAGGTATATTAGCAAGGTCTCTCATAATGTCCCATTGGACAATTGAACAATTTTGGGAAATCAGACTTGAAATCATGGAGAGTTTGATGGATTCATAACAGAACAAATGTACAAAAAAGGGCTGATTAATGAATATATATCATTGTTAGAGGGATACTTTGTTGTGAGTTGCAGTATTATGTATCAAATATTCTGATCAGCATTTTTATCAATGACTTTGTATATGAATGATCGATGAGAATAATCATTTATTGAATTCTAGCAGCAAAATGCTATCACTGACAAAAGATCTCAATACATTTGCTAATATTTATCTGGATACACCTAGTAAAAGAAGCAAGAGGAAAATGAAACAAAAGGCAAGAAATATTTCCTGGGGTGAAATTTTTACAGCTTATCATGTATCCATATGTTCCAAGTAACTATAAATGTTAAAATTTAGAAAAATGGGGTCTCAAGTTAGCTACTTCTTTTTCTCCAAAGTTCCCCCAAATTTCAATTCTGAACTGAGTAGCTAAAGCCACTGGACAGTACACACATACTGAACAACATTGCTAGTCTTGGCCAGCACAGTCCCCCATGGACCAGAGCTGCAAGCCGGCCATAAAGAGTAGTACTGGGTTATGTTTCCAGACATAGAATCCACTTGCTAAAGCAAGGAAAGGCTAAGAGACTCTTGGGGAATTAATTAACATCCTAAAAGAGCCCATCAAGTCAACCCTCTGCTCTTCCAGCCAGTTTGAAACAGAACTGATGATTCTGTGCACATGTTGTCCTTCTGGATTGCATGTTGGCTGCTCCATCGTGTTTACTAAAGATGGAAAAGCCAAGTACAACATGTTTCGGAAACTAAATACCTGGTGTTCTGACATACTTTCTGGATGAGCCGTGAGTTAGTGGGTTCCTCACAAACATTGGTCTGTTCACTCATTGTTTACTGAGAAAGATGTTTTCTCTGCTCTCTCTCTCTCTCTCTCATTTTAAAATTGTTTGCTTAGAATAGATTTTTTCTTTGGACCTTTTGAATGAAGTGGGAAGTTATGGTTCTTCCAAAATGCAGGTTGCAAAACACCTCTAAGTGACCTAAACTACTACACCAAGCATGAATCACATGCTTTCAACACTTTAGCAAGGGTCTTTCAAATACCAGTGTTTGTCCTATTCTTCAATGAAGTAGGTACTTGATGCTTTTCTCCCGGGGCTTCTCTCAGCAACCTACTTCCACAAGCAATGCAAAGCAGAAAAGTGGTAGCATTTAACAGGATGAATGCTGAAGATTACATTTCTCCTCTAAATAACATATACTATGTGAGGGCTTTAATAATTAATTTAAAGTATTCATAACAGTCATTTCTACCAAGAATTCTCTGATAACATCCCTTTCCTCAGTCATAAAATGTAATTTAGGTCAAACCACATGATTGCTTTGATTTGAATATGGGATTACTTTGCCTTGATTCTAGAGTTTTCAATGATTCTAGTAATCCTAACAGTGCATACCATTTATGGAGAAAAGTGCCAGGCAGTTACGCCAAATATATGCCGTGTAACATGTCCAGACCTTTTAGGGTCTCTGGAAGATAATTATTACTGTTCTCATTTTCTATATGAAGGCGTTGGCACTCAGAGTAATTAACTCATGCAGACTCAAAGCTAGTAAGTGGCAGAGTCAAGATTTGAACCCCTGTTTGTCAGACTCCAGTCTGTTACCCCCTCTTCTGAGTTGGGTAAGCCAGTCCCACATTCCTTTTCTTTCAGATTTGCAAGGCTTTGTTGCTGCTGAAGTGGGAATATGTAGATGATTATGTAGAGTAATGAATATTAGGTGAGAAAAGAATATTCCACTCAGGGGTGTTAACTCTATGTGATTTTAAACCTTCATTTTATAAAAGTTGTGATTATCCCATCTGTTTATTCATAGCACAGATTATTTTCTTAGTCTAAACCCCTACCATTTTTCTACCTATATTAGGTCCTGAGTCTTACTTTTTGATTTGATATTTTATTATCTTTTCTCCTTACTTATTCTAAACTATACATTTTTTTTTTTTTGCGGTACGCGGGCCTCTCACTGTTGTGGCCTCTCCTGTTGCAGAGCACAGGCTCCGGACGCGCAGGCTCAGCGGCCACGGCTCACGGGCCCAGCCGCTCCACGCCATGTGGGATCTTCCCGGACCGGGGCACGAACCAGCGTCCCCTGCATCGGCAGGCGGACTCTCAACCACTGCGCCACCAGGGAAGCCCATAAACTATACATTTTTTTAGAATTTATTTCTCTCATTTATTTGTTATCTCCAATTTCACATTTCTCTCAGACAATTCACACATGAGAAGAATATTGTGGACCACTAATATCAGAAAAGATACGACTACCAAAAAAAGAAAAAAACCCAATCCCTCCCCAAACCTCTATATTCCTATTCATTTGTCCTGTCTTTTTTTTTTTTTTTTTTTTTTTTTTTGTCTAGCAAGACCCATAGCAGAGATATTACTTCTGTCCTATTTGTGTCTTATAAATCAAAGATTTAAGAAGCGCTAGAGCTGCAGTATTTTGTAAGTAAAAAAAAAAACACAAAAACTTGATATAGAGGAGGGGACTAATAAGACCAATTTATGTTTTAGGAAGCATATTCTGGAGATATGGAGCATATTTAGGAGATCATTGTAATAGTTTAAACAAAAGCCAATGAGGTTTGAACAAAAATAGAGGGGATAGGTGATAGAGGTATCAGATATGAAAGCTGTTAAGGAGATACTATCTATTGAACTGGGCGAATGATTGGATGACAGGTATGAGAAAGAGGAAAGGTTCTAAAGTGTCTTTCAAAATGAAGAAGAGTAGGTTTGGGAGGAAAGGTGACACAAATAATCTATTTGCTTATCACTCTGCCATTAGACTGTAAGAGTCAGTAGGACACGGACTTAATTTTGTTTAATGCCTGACGTTTAATAGGCACTCAGTATAGGGTAAGTTTAGTTTGGGTTATGTTGAATTTAAGGCGTTCGTGGGTCATATAGTTAGAGATGTAAAGAGACTAAAAGGAAACAACTAAAATACATTTGTAATTCACTCTGGTTGTTAGAATTATGATAATTTTCAATTTGTCATTTTATTCTGAGTACCCCAAGTTTATTTTAGTATTTTATTTTGAATACCCCAGATAACTACAGTGAATACACATTTTTAAGAAAAAGGTAAAGCTTATTTATTGTTTCAAAAAAGAATAAGACTGGACAGACAAATATGAAACCATCAAGGCAGCCTATAGGGACAAATAATATATATCAAAGAAATAGCTAGAAATTTGAACAGCAAGTTTATACTAATTTATATTCCAATCAAAATTTTGATAGTGCCTGTGTCACCACACAATAGAGCACAGATGTCATAGCTTATTTTCAAATTTCATATGCTCCTTTATTATTTATTAGGAGAATCAGAGTTCAGAGCTAAATCACTTGGTCCTAAAGACCAGAAAAGCAAATAGCTGGTAGCATCCCTTACCCATCAGCTCCACTCTTAACATTATCCACTTATCCTTTTGTTTTGAGTTTCTGAAGTCATTTGTTTTAAGGCAAAAGAGGTCACTATATCTGCCTATAACTGCTGCTAGTTGTCTTTCAAACCAACCTTTTACAGAAAACATTTTTATAGCAGGCAGACTATTTTACAACAAAACGAAATATGAGGGAAATGAAATAAAAGCCACACATGTAAATTAGATGTACGTAAAACAGTTCTTTGTTTTTGTCTTTCCAGCCAGTGAAACTTTCAATTGAGTTTCTCCAAAACAGAAAGGGTAAGACCTAACTTTATATAAGTCAGTAAGGCTGCTTTCCATGGCAGCGTAAAGAAAGAAAAGAAAAAAGGCCGAAGAGATTTCTTTCAAGAACCATAGGAAACAGAATTAAAGGATGTTTAGTACCATAGAAGAATGGAAGAACTGTGATGCATTTGAAGAAACAGAAAAAAAAAAAAAAAAAGATTTAGCAAGGAAGAGAGTAGGTACAAACAGAGCAGACATATTTCCTCCTGATTAAAACATAAAATATTAGGTATTCATTGCAGACAGCAATGAGAGCAAAGTGAAGAGATGGAGAAGGAAGAAAAGAACAAAGACTGTCAAATGTCATATCGTGTTTCCTGTCATTAGCTTGTAGGATTTTAAACTCTAACCAAGTGCATGATACTCTGTATGTGTCTGTAATGTGGACACATACATTTGATATTTCTGGAAAACTTGACTTTTACTATCGACACTCTTCCCCTGCAAGAGGTTTCTTAGATGCAAGACATTTTTAGTGAGATATGACAGATTAATGATATACCAAGAACTGAGAATAAAAGATCTAAAAGGTTTCTAATGTCCCAAGAAGAGGAAAAAAGATTACTTTGGGGGGAAAGCACCAAATTCAAAACCATCCTCATATTTCAACATTCAGAAAGAAGTTCAAAGACTTTATCAAGTGCCCCCTTCAGTATTTTACTGTGGGCATCTTCATTATAAAGTCACTAGGAATGTCATAAATGACAAGTGTGAAAGAACATGATGTAAGGTTTAGAGATTGGGGAAATTCTTGACTTACTTTTGAAAACCTATATAGAGGGAAATAGTAAAAACTGCTAGCTGGAATATGTCGTGAGGTCAAGGATGTATATCATTCATGTATTTATGAGCAAAGGTGTTGCTAGCTAGGTCATCATGCACAAGAGACATGGCGATGTTACAAAAGTCAGCTATGGACCAGTTTCTGGGCAGATTTGAAGTATTTATAGAAGAATATAAATATAAGCAATAATCGTGACCAGGAGAGACTAGTATAAACCATCAATCACATCTCTTTTTCATAACAGTGAAAACCTACAGAAGATATATTTGCCCTTAGATACTCATCATAAATTTGGGTTTTACATGCACTTAATTTGACTTGTGCAAAATTTAAACATTTCAGCTGTAGTCAACAGTGGCACACTATAACATGGAGAAAAATGTATATATTATATTATTTGCTTGGTAATAGAGTTTATATTTATTCCAGAAGAAAAGGAAAAATGGAAACAGTAATTAGGGTGAGACAAACTGTGAGAGAAATTGACAAATGCAGGAAAGGTGGTACAAGATGGCATTCAAGGGCAAAGTATGCATACATTAATGTATTATGATGCATGAAAGTTACTGGCCTAGGTTGTGAATTATATTATTAATAGCTTGGTAGACTCAGTGGCGATGATCTATTTATGTGTACATGGGTGTGATAAACTGATATCATTAATGGTCTCAGGTCTTCACCCTCCCCTAGGTCCCTGTCCTTTGCCGTGACTTTGCATGTGGAGGTGAGGTATATATCCTTGCTTCTTGATTCAGGCCCTCAGCTATGTAACTCACTTTGGCTGGTAGGATTTAGAAGATATGACCAAGCAGAGACTTGGAAAGGTGTTGGCACATTTCTGCTTGTGCTTTCGTCCTCTGCCATCACCATGAAGACAACATGTCTGAGCTAACCAGGATGATAAGATCCATGTGGAGTAGAACTGAGTCATCTAAGTCACTCTAGCCACAACCATTAGATCAGCCTTTAGCTAGCCAACCCTACACGTGCAAATGAACCCTGCCTGGATTACAGAGATGCTTAGCCACAGGCCCTAGATGTGTGAGCAATTGATGCTAATTGTTGTATGCCACTGAGGATTTGTGATTGGTCGTTATAGGGCATCTTTGTGGCCATAGAAAAACAATTCAATGGGCAAGATGATTATACGTAATATCCAGGGCAGCCAAATGATTTCTTATGGATAGACAGAGTGGATCATATACTTTTGGTTATCTGTCACTCCTAAGATTTGTTTTGAATAGTGGGAAATGATCAAGTTTCCAAAGACTTTTGTGAACGTCTTCCCTTGTAGAAATCAAATATTTAAAACATTTTATTAGATGTATTAAGAACCTAATGTTAGCCATCTGGCCCTCTATTTTGAAGGATGAATTATAAAAATAGAAAAGACCCCTTAGAAATTTTCAATTTCTATGTAGAACCAAAATTAAACATAATTTTTATCCGTATCTATTTTCCAAAGGTTTGTGTGGTTTACAATAGTTAACACTGTTAAGTGCTTACTGTGTGCAATATTTTAAGAGAGGTACTAATACTGTAATTTACAGTGAGAAAACTGAGACCCAGAGAGGTTAAGAAACTTGTTCAGAATCGCTGAACTAGGAAGTGATTGAACTAGGACATAATAAACCTCCACACTTAACCACCACACTTCACTAGCCTGAAAAATAGGGAATAATTAAGGGCTGGATTTGGCAATACACTTGTGGTTTTATTTTTATTTTTAAGGCAGTATTTCAGTGTAAATGTATTTTAGTCATTTATAAGTGCCCAATACTTGTAATTGCTTTTCTCTTCAATAAAGTGAAAAGAAAGAAATGTGGAATTAGGCATTTGGACACCTGCTGCTAGTTCTATCACCTTTATTTTTAGGTATTTTTATACGGATTAACCACTTCTGTCTTCATTTCCACCATATACATAACTGGGGCAATAGCATTTGATTCATTAAAAAAAATAGTGCTTTGCATTTCCTACATTAAAATACAGAATAATTATCATTGTTATTTGTTGCATTAATACTTAAGAGATGGTAGTGATGGCAGTCACATGATGTCTAATCACATGATATCTAATCACATGATTCTGCAATGTATTGATAGAATCCTGGTCTATTGATGGTACCACAACCGTCAGTACAGATGCCAAGACCCTTTGTACATAGTGTTCCCAATCCTAGGCTGATAATAACCATGCTTTGCCACTTCTAGGCAGTCAGGACTAATACCATTTAGCTTGCAAAAGAGCTATGCCTAATGCAGGCAGAGTATACCACTAAATTTTTTTGAAAAAAAAAAAGGTTTTTATTGGAACTCATCTTAACATCAGATATACCTGGTGTTGGTTAGAAAGAACCATTTGTACATTTGATATTGATGGTGCCAAAACCAAACAGTGACTGGACATGATGGGGAAAGATGTTGAGAACAAAAACCTGATTTTGGAGAGGAAAATAAAAGCCAGTCAGATTCAGTGAGGTTGCCAAACCTGGTACAAAAAAATCCTTTTACAGAATATAAATTTATTATGAAAACCTGGAAGGATAATCTGAGAAAGGGAAAGAAAGATAAAACAAAGCCAGCAGGAAGGAGGCAGGAGGAGGGAGAGAGGAAAAAAGAGAAGACAAAGGGGAAATGAGAGGAAAAAGAAAATATAGCTGAGCATGACAGAGGTGCAGAAACTTACCTGCCCAACTGGCATTAAAGCCTTGCTATGTAATCTCATCATAAAACAAAGCATGCTGGAGTATAGTGCTCTACCTCCCATCCATTACACCACTTTTAATTAGTTACTTTGACTAGCATTAGACCCATAAAACTTGTGTTGGCTGCACCTCCAACTACTGCGGAGAAAGGTTGTAACATGGGCTGTGCTTGTCTTGGGTGGATACTGGCATTGTAGAGACCTAGAAGAAAAAGGTGAAAACATCTCACCCTGTTCTTAGGCAATAGCTGGAGAAAATAAATGATACAGACCATGAATTTTTACTTCTCTTTCAAGCAGAGTTTTTCTAAATGTGTTCCTGTTATTCTTAAACAATGTGAAAGATCACATAGTGGAAAAAGCATAGGTCTGAAGCAGAGGTTCTTAACTTTCATTATAAGTCTATGGTATTCTGTTCTGGCAACCCAAGCTGACTAACACATTGATAGTCACAGGAACTATGAATACCACAGAAATTTGTTGCATACATTTAAAATGGAAAGAAATGTTTCATTATGAATTATAAAATAAAGATATAAATTGGTTTTCCTATCCAAGTTCATGGATCTCCTGAATCAGAGTCGTAAATCTAGGTTTCAGTAAGGGCTCTATCACTTACTGACTGTGCAAACGTTGTCATTTTAACTTTCCAAGCTGGGATTGTTAAAATCTGTAGAATGAGGGCATGAATATATACTTTATAGTGTTGTTTCATGATCAAATGAGATAATAAAGATGGAAAAGCTTTGTAAACTATAAAGTGATAAACAAATGTTAGCTAATTTCATTTTGTTTTTTTATACTTGCATCCTTAAAGCAATTTTAAATTTGGTTTGGATTCAAGCCAAATTCAATAAGGTTGGAATCCAATTTGTTCTCTCCTGAAGTCAAATGATTCTTCAATCTCCCATCACCTTCTTTGTAAACATAGGAATGAAAAAAAGATGCAAGAAAAAGAGTTGAAAGAAGCTAAATAAAGTAGAGCAGGATCCAGTGAAAGGAGACTAACTGAAGCTACTTCTCTCCTCTCTTCATTTTTTAAATGAAGTCAAATATTCATATAGTCAAGTGCACAAAATGCACAAATTTTAGGATTATACACCTTAATGACGTTTTACTTATGTACAGACCTGGGTAACTACTACCTAGAGCAAATTAGAAACATTTCCAGACATTCACAGAAAGGGAGACAGATGAAAAGGTAGAGGGCTATGTACCAGATGAAGGAACAAGATAAAACCCCAGAAAAACAACTAAATGAAGTGGAGATAGTCAACCTTCCAGAAAAAGAATTCAGAATAATCATAGTGAAGATGACCCAGGGCCTCGGAAAAAGAATGGAGGCAAAGATCGAGAAGGTGCAAGAAATGTTTAACAAACACCTAGAAGAATTAAAGAACAAACAAACAGAGATGAACAATACAATAACTGAAATGAAAACTACACTAGAGGAGTCAATAGCAGAATAACTGAGGCAGAAGAACGGATAAGTGACCTGGAAGACAGAATGGTGGAATTCACTGCCACTGAACAGAATAAAGAAAAAAGAATGAAAAGAAATGAAGACAGCCTAAGAGACCTCTGGGCCAACATTAAATGCAACAACATTCTCATTATAGGGGTCACAGAAGGATAAGAGAGAGAGAAAGGACCCGAGAAAATATTTGAAGAGATTATAGTCGAAGACTTCCCTAATGTGGGAAAGGAAATAGCCACCCAAGTCCATGAAGTGCAGAGAGTCCCATACAGGATAAACCCAAGGAGAAACATGCCGAGACACACAGTAATCAAATTGGCAAATATTAAAGACAAAGAAAACTTATTGAAAGCAGCAAGGGAAAAACGACAAATAACGTGCAAGGGAACTCCCATAAGGTTAACAGCTGTTCTTTCAGCAGAAACTACAAGCCAGAAGGGAGTGGCATGATATACTTGAAGTGATGAAAGGGAAGAACATACAACCAAGATTACTCTACCCAGCAAATATCTCATTCAGATTTGATGGAGAAATCAAAAGCTTTACAGACAAGCAAAAGCTAAGAGAATTCAGCACCACCAAACCAGCTCTCCAACAAATGCTAAAGGAACTTCTCTAAGTAGGAAACACAAGAGAAAAAAGGGACCTACAAAAACAAACCCAAGGGCTTCCCTGGTGGCGCAGTGGTTGAGAGTCCGCCTGCCGATGCAGGGGACACGTGTTCGTGCCCCAGTCTGGGAAGATCCCACATGCCGCAGAGCAACTAGGCCCGTGAGCCATGGGCGCTGAGCCTGCGCGTCCGGAGCCTGTGCTCCGCAACGGGAGAGGCCACAACAGTGAGAGGCCCGCGTACCGCAAAAAAACAAAACAAAACAAAAAACCCAAAACAATTAAGAGTATGGTCACAGGAACATACATATTGATAATTACCTTAAACGTGAATGATATATATACTGTCTACAAGAGACCCACTTCAGACCTAGGGACACATTCAGACTGAAAGTGAGGGGATGGAAAATGATATTCCATGCAAATGGAAATCAAAAGAAAGCTGGAGTAGCAATACTCATATCAGATAAAATAGACTTTAAAATGAAGAATGTTACAAGAGACAAGGAAGGACACTACATAATGATCAAGGGATCAATCCAAGAAGAAGATATAACAATTATAAATATATATGCACACAACATAGGAGCACCTCAATACATAAGGCAACTGCTAACAGCTATAAAATAGGAAATCAACAGTAACACAATAATAGTGGGGGACTTTAACACCTCACTTACACCAATGGACAGATCATCCAAAATGAAATTAAATGAGGAAACAGAAGCTTTGAATGACACAATAGACCAGATAGGTTTAATTGATATTTATAGGACAATCCATCCAAAAACAGCAGATTACACTTTCTTCTCAAGTGTGCATGGAACATTCTCCAGGATAGATCACATCTTCGGTCACAAATCAAGCCTCAGTAAATTTAAGAAAATTGAAATCATATCAAGCATCTTTTCTGACCACAACACTATGAGATTAGAAATCAATTACAGGGAAAAATACATAAAAAACACAAACACATGGAGGCTAAACAATACGTTACTGAATAACCAAGACATCACTGGAGAAATCAAAGAGGAAATCAAAAAATGCCTAGAGACAAATGACAATGAAAACACGATGATCCAAAACCTATGGGATGCAGCAAAAGCAGTTCTAAGAGGGAAGTTTATAGCTATACAAGCTACCTCAAGAAACAAGTAAAATCTCAAATAAACAATCTAACCTTACACCTAAAGGAACTACAGAAAGAAGAACAAACAAAACCCAAAGTTAGCAGAAGGAGAGAAATCATAAAGATCAGAGCAGAAATAAATGAAATAGAAACAAAGAAAATGATAGCAAAGATCAATAAAACTAAAAGCTGGTTCTTTGAGAAGATAAACAAAATTGATAAACCATTAGCCAGACTCATCAAGAAAAAGAGGGAGAAGACTCAAATCAATAAAATTAGAAATGAAAAAGGAGAAGTTACAACAGACACTGCAGAAATACAAAGCATCCTAAGAGACTACTACAAGCAACTCTATGCCAATAAAATGGACAACCTGGAAGAAATGGACAAATTCTTAGAAAGGTATAACCTTCCAAGACTGAACCAGGAAGACACAGAAAATATGAACAGACCAATCACAAGTAATGAAATTGAAACTGTGATTAAAAATCTTCCAACAAACAAAAGCCCAGGACCAGATGGCTTCACAGGTGAATTCTATCAAACATTTAGAGAAGAGCTAACACCCATCTTTCTCAAACTCTTCCAAAAAATTGCAGAGGAAGGAACATTCCCAAATTCATTCTATGAGGCCACCATCACCCTGAAACCAAAACCAGACAAAAATACTACAAAACAAGAAAATTACAGAGCAATATCACTGATGAACATAGATGCAAAAATCCTCAACAAAATACTAGCAAACAGAATCGAACAACACATTAAAAGGATCATACACCATGATCAAGTGGGATTTATCCCAGGGATGCAAGGATTCTTCAATATACGCAAATCAATCAATGTGATACACCATATTAAGAAACTGAAGAATAAAAACCATATGATCATCTCAGTAGATGCAGAAAAAGCTTTTGACAAAATTCAACACCCATTTATGATAAAAACTCTCCAGAAAGTGGGCATAGAGGGAACCTACCTCAACATAATAAGGGCCATATACGACAAACTCCCAGCAAACATCATTCTCAGTGGTGAAAAGCTGAAAGTATTTCCTCTAAGATCAGGAACAAGACAAGGATGTCCACTCTCGCCACTATTATTCAACATAGATTTGGAAGTCCTAGCCATGGCAATAAGAGAAGAAAAAGAGATAAAAGGAATACAAATTAGAAAAGAAGAAGTAAAACTGTCACTGTTTGCAGATGACATGATACTATACATAGAGAATCCTAAGGATGCCACCAGAAAACTACTAGAGCTAATCAATGAATTTGGTAAAGTAGCAGGATACAAAACTAATGCACAGAAATCTCTTGCATTCCTATACACAAATCATGAAAAATCTGAAAGAGAAATTAAGGAAACGCTCCCATTTACCACCACAACAAAAAGAATAAAATACCTAGAAATAAACCTACCTAGGGAGACAAAAGACCTATATGCAGAAAACTATAAGACACTGTTGAAAGAAATTAAAGACGATACCAACAGATGGAGAGATATACCATGTTCTTGGATTGGAAGAGTCAATATTGTGAAAATGACTATACTACCCAAAGCAATCTACAGATTCAGTGCAATCCCCATCAAATTACCAATGGCATTTTTTACAGAACTAGAACAAAAAGTCTTAAAATTTGTATGGAGACACAAAAGGCCCCAAATAGCCAAAGCAGTCTTGAGGGAAAAACACGGAACTGGAGGAATAAGACTCCCTGACTTCAGACTATACTATAAAGCTACAGTAATCTAGACAATCTGGTACCGGCACAAAAGCAGAAACATAGATCAATGGAACAAGATAGAAAGCCCAGATATAAACCCACGCACCTATGGTCAACTAATCTATGACAAAGGAGGCAGGGATATATAGTGGAGAAAAGACAGTCTCTTCAATAAGTGGTGCTGGGAAAACTGGACATGTAAAAGAATGAAATTAGAACACTCTCTAACACCATACACAAAAATAAACTCAAAGTGGATTAGAGACCTAAATGTAAGACCAGACACTATAAAACTCTTAGAGGAAAACATAGGAAGAACACTCTGTGACATAAATCACAGCAAGATCTTTTTTGATCCACCTCCTAGAGTAATGGAAATAAAAACAAAAATAAACAAATGGGACCTAATTAAACTTAAAAGCTTTTTCACAGCAAAGGAAACCGCAAACAAGATGAAAAGGCAACCCTCAGAATGGGAGAAAATATTTGCAAACAAATCAACAGACAAAGGTTTAATCTCCAAAATATATAAACAGCTCATGCAGCTCAATATTAAAAAAACAAACAACCCAATCCAAAAATGGGCAGAAGTCCTAAATAGACATTTCTCCAAAGAAGACATACAGATGGCCAAGAAGCACCTGAAAACCTTCTCAACATCACTAATTATTAGAGAAATGCAAATCAAAACTACAATGAGGTATCACCTCACACCGGTTAGAATGGGCATCATCAGAAAATCTACAAACAACCAATGCTGGAGAGGATGTGGAGAAAAGGGAACCCTCTTGCACTGTTGGTGGGAATGTAAATTGATACAGCCACTATGGAGAACAGTATGGAGGTTCCTTAAAAAACTAAATATAGAATTACCATATGATGCAACGATCCCACTACTGGGCATATACCCAGAGAAAACCATAATTCAAAAAGACACATGCACCCCAATGTTCACTGCAGCACTATTTACAATAGCCAGGTCATGGAAGCAACGTAAATGCCCATCGACAGACAAATGGATAAAGAAGTTGTGGTACATATATACAATGGAATATTACTCAGCCATAAAGATGAATGAAACTGGGTCATTTGTTGAGATGTGGATGGATCTAGAGACTGTCATACAGAGTGAAGTAAGTCAGAAAGAGAAAAACAAATATTGTATATTAACGCATATATGTGGAACCTAGAAAAACGGTACAGATGAACTGTTTTGCAGGGCAGGATTAGAGACACAGATGTAGAGAACAAACGTATGGACACCAAGGGGGGAAAGCAGCAGGGGGTGAGCGTGTGATGAATTAGACGATTGAGATTGACATGTATACGCTGATGTGTATAAAATGGATGACTAATAAGAACCTGCTGTATAAAAAAATAAACTAAATTAAATTCAAAAATTAAAAAGAATTTCCGTATGCCAGATGTTTCCCTCATGCCCTTCCCAGGCATGTCCAACCCTTACCCTTGAGATAACCACTATTCTTACCTGAACGCCATTGATGATTTTGCCTGTTCCTGAACTTCATATAATGCATCATATAGTATGTAGGCTTTTATGTCTAGCCTCTTTGCTCAGTATCTGTGAGCTTCATCCATTTTGTTGCATGTTATCCATAGTTCATTGCTTTTATTTCTGTGTAGAGTCCCTTCACTTTTAGCACTGGTTTCATCTTGCTCAGAATCCTACTAATTCAAATAATAATCTGTGCCTCCACTTTAGAGATGGTACAAATATGGTGACCAGTTGCCCTCTTAGAAGAAATAGTTTCCAAAGACAGCTCATAATTCCCAGATCTTTCCAATTCGGGGAGAAAGCTCTTCCATTTCTTGCGGGTATCCTTTCTTTCTCTAGGTCTGGAATGCATGAAAACGCAAATAATCTATAGTGTGAAACAAGATAATATGAACATTTTTGTGGTCTTTTCTGCCACCATCTTTGAGCAATTTCCCAATAGACCAAATCAACATTGAATCAATAGTGACCATTGTTATAAATTAAAGGAAAAAAAAATCCAGATCTAACATTCACAATAGAAGAGCAGAAAATCATCTGAGACTCTAATACAAACCTCTTCGGGAATTTGTGAGTATAACTCTGGTTCCATCATATTAAAGATTGTTATGCTTACAGAAAAACTGAGACACTGGGATCTGTTTGCAATTACCAAATCAGAATGCAATTAACTAGTCACTGGGAACAAACAATGGTGTCTTTAAATGCCCTTTTGGAAATGTAGAATTGGTAACGGGGATCAGGTTCCCAAGGTTCGGATGTTTTCACTTATGAGTCTTCCTATAAAATATAGGTATGAGCGCCACTGTGGTAGTTTGTCTTAGGGGAGAGAGAGAGAGAGAGAGAGAGAGAGAGGTGGAAAACACAAAGCAAATGTCACTTCCATCTGTGTATTAGAGCTTCTCTTATTCTCAGAACACTTCAAAGGAAACTTTCCCTCCATTCCCTGAGTCATTTTGTTCTGACCTCACTTATGTATAAATACATTTCAAACTAAGGATTGAGGTTTGCTGGCACATGATCTTTTTTCCTTATAAAATTATTATAGGAAGTGTCTCTGATACGGCTGAGATGGATAATTTGGGTTGAAAAAAACTTTGCTGCTTATGGAAGTAAGAATATTTCATTTTTCTTTCTATAGCAGCATAGCTGACAAGATAGAAATGTTCATTTTCCCCCTTCTCTTTTGCAAAAGCATTTCTCTAGTGTATGATTTCCTAAACATTTATTTGATGTGCGTTAGCTATTTGATATTTCTCCCCAAATCGGTCTTTAGTCAGCTTTGGGCTCTAGCTTTTAGCGGAGAGCAAAAGCATTGAAATAGATATGTACTGGTAGCAATAATAAAAACAAAATAATAACATTTTCATACTTCCAATACTTGTCCATTACAAGAGACATTAACTCAGTGAAATTAATATCCATTTTCTTTATATTTCTCCTGATACTGTACTGATAGAGGTAGTACAATGGTTTAAGGCAGGAGAAGCAGCAGTGAAGAGCCTGGATGATCCATGAGCTATTTCTCAGACTCAAGTTTGGTTCACTAATGGCCCCATATTGATGATCTCAGAGAGGAACATGGGAGCTGAGAAGGATTCCCCTGAATTCAGTTGACTTCTGAGGCTCATGTTCCACTCACTCAGGAACAGTGGGTTAGTTGACCCTAAGCACTTTATGCAAAAAAGTAGAAAAAACAATTATCTCTAAAGAGTGCTTCCTCAGCAAGAAGAAAGAAAGCAAGAAATCACTCCTAGTGATTGCAGGCCTGGGGGGAGAGTACAAATAGAGTATCTATACTGTTTCTCTAAATACTTAAACATGATACATCAAGAGAAAATACTCAAATAAAATATCCTAGCCTCCTACCTTAACAAATGTACCTTGATAACAAGCTGGCAAACCAGGTTAGAACTTGACAACTCAAGACTCCTGAGTTCCCAGCTGGCATGTGACGTATAAGGGAGGCTGGTCCAAGCTCTGCCCACCTCTCCCCATAACCCAGTCCCACTTCTCCTTCAAGCCCAGCTCCCTCCGTAATCTCAAGGTTTCTCATGGGTTCACGGGCAGACTAGCCCTCTGGTCCAAGCTCCATCCACAACCCCTGCAAACAGTCATCCCATGGCAAGCCTCCAGGCCTAGGGGTGTGTACATTATTGGCTCAGAGGGCCTCCCAGGAGATCAGACCTGCAGAAAGTGTGGTTCAGGTCCTTCAGAAAGCATTTGGGGCCATTTGTGCAGTGAATTCCAGGGTCCGTGTATCTACTGCATAGTTTAGAAACAAGGGGAGGGCCCTGGGTGGGTACGCCCCTCAGCCCCAAAGAAGCCTCACCCCACTGGGAGAGGCATGACTGCAGGAGGCCAGGGTAGAGCCCTTTACAGAAGGGGCCCCCCTTGCTTGGGTCTAAGACAGTACTGAATAGCTGCTCTTGATTATATGTTAAAGGATGTCAAGACACTCCCCAAAGTCTGCCCCTTAATGTACCAGGGACTGTGCCAGATACTGCAGATTCAGAGATGAATCAGTTACCACCCTTGAATGAATTATCCTCTTGTGAAAAGACTACTATGAAATGCAAACATTAACACAGGCAGAGAGGGGAGTTCCTTTCTTTCCCAGGACCACTGTAATGTGACTTTGCCCCTAAGATGGGCTAATTGTTCTATTTAATGGGTAGTACTGAAAGCCAGACCCTGGTCAGCACGGCCACTGATTCACATTTTCTGAGAGATATACATGTTCAGGTAAACAGCTCCTGACCTAGTTCCTGCTTCAGTCCTGGCCCACTACCTTCTCTCCACCCCTTTCCTCTGACTGCCATTTCCAAATCACAAACTGAAGAAAAGGGACACTCCCCTGCTAGCCAGTGCCCAGACTAACCCATCCGCGATTTAGAACCTTCCTGAATAGTAGACACACACACCACTGCTCTCTCCTGGCCTAAACCAGAAACCAGGGGAGGAGGCGTCTGGGCCTTTTGATTTTTTTTTCCCATCCCCCAGACCCCCAGCTAGATTATCTGAATAACCAGACAAACCTAGAAGGTGAGACACTTTGCTGGACTACTTGCCCTGTCCTGTCAACAAACTGAGGTCATAATAAAAAGATTGTGCTTGAATAGAGACCTAAGGAACCTAATAACCAGATGAAATGAATCTCCTTGGATCCTAGATTTGACAAACCAGCTGTAAAAGTGTTTTAGAAACAATTGGGTAAATGTGAATGCGGTCTCAGTATTGATTGAAATGAAAATTTATTAAAAGGGAAAGATGGAGATCAGTGATTGGGAAAAAATCAAGTTGGCCAAAAAAGAAAAAAGAAAAAAGAACAACACTTACAGAAATATCTGTAAAGATATGCTTAAGAAATTAAAGTAGTAATCACTGGGTGATGGCAATGTGAATTTTTAATTTTTTTCTAATTATCTACAAGGCCTGCATACCTCTATAATAAGAGTATTATTTAAAAATAATTGGAAGTTGAAATATTATATTTTTTAGAGAATTACTATATACCTCTCAGCCTATTCTTTCAGACTAGCTCAGACCTGGTGCAGACCCCAGAGCAAGCTGTGATCTAAAAATCATGCGTTCCCACAGGTATTCACAGGCAGAACCACATTAATCTTTTACCCTAAGTTTATTGAGTTAAGGTTAATGTTATTCCTTTAGCTTCCACAGAAATGAAATGGAAACATCCATTTGAAGAATGATTTAAAAAGCTATAATAGAAGTCATTTTCTATTATTTCATGTGGTATCTCTTCAGTAAGTACCTAATTTATAAATTCTTTCTGGAGTTCAGTGCCTAGAAAAGAATGTTCTTCCTTTTAGTAATTCTTTTTCTGGACAAGAGAATTCTATAATCTATCAGGTTTTCCTGTAATGTTGGCTGCTGGGGAACTCAGATGTAAATTTAGCATGTAATTGCGTTAGCTAACTAATTACCTCAGAACTCGGCAAGAGTCATCTATTTTCTCATTACATTTCATTATTATTTCATATAAATCTATTTTTAAAACAATTCTAATTGCCCTTTTCTGCTCATATGATCGTTTTCTACACCATTTGAAATTCATTTTGGGAGAAGGTAGAGTATAAATAAATAATAGGACTGCCCTACACATCTCTGTAGAGCCTGCAGGCAATTTAACAAGTAGTAAATAGATAGTGTTTTAAAGTGTCTTCCCAGCCTGACACTCGCCTCACTTTCTCTGAGTTGTGAGGCCCCAGGGGATGGACCTCCCCCACCCCAACTGCAATTATATAACTGGATTGGATGGACACATGACCAGATCCAAGCATGAGAGACTCTATTCTGGGCATTTGGAATTAATAAAGTGAGTCTCTCTGGTCTTGCTTCCTTACTCAGGGTGATGTGAGGCATAAGTAAGCTAACAATTAAAACAGTGTGTAGGGGGCTTCCCGGGTGGCACAGTGGTTGAGAGTCCACCTGCCGATGCAGGGGACGTGGGTTCGCGCCCCGGTCCGGGAAGATCCCACATGCCGTGGAGCGGCTGGGCCCGTGAGCCATGGCCGCTGAGCCTGCGCGTGCAGAGCCTGTGTTCCGCAACGGGAGAGGCCACAACAGTGAGAGAGAGGCCCATGTACCGCAAAAAAAAAAAAAAAAAACCTTCCATCAGTGTGGCCTTCCTGCCCTGTTCTTCTTCCCTGTTGATCAAATACCCTCCGTTATGCTGGTCTTTTGTCAGACAGTTCTGTACTGGCAAAAAAAAAAAAAAAAAAAAAAACAACAACAACAAAAAACCGTGTGTAGTTGTCTCTTTTTATCTTTGAAAAGAAATGTAACTTAAACAAATCATGTTGAATCATCTTATTTTGCTTTTTTCTAAAAGATGTTAAAATTAAGAGAATATTCTAAGTTCTGGAACCAAAGACAATCAAACACAACAGTACACTGTGCAGTGTTTCATGAAGCAGCCTTAGTGAGGTGGGCGGGGCAGGAGTGAGGTGACCATCATCATCACTTGGGCAGTGAGGACCAACAGCACATTTCATTCCTGCATCCCCCAGTTCCCTGTAGACGAGGCAGATTTCAGGAAAGTTTGTTTTTTAAAGGCTACTGATAATTCTCAGGCCTACCTATATCCCTACTTTTTCCAGGAATGAACAAAGAAAGGATTTGTGTCCTTTTTAGTGATGACTATCCCACTGAGCATCATTGCAAAGGTAATGGTGTATGTGCAGTACAACAAAGTCCCTGCCAGGGAAGTGTACTTACTTCCCAACATATTATGATCATTTTCAATCAACTCCACCTTTGTAGTTTCATACAGCAATTTTTGTTGTTGCTGGTGTACTATGTGGCATTTAATGCACTGTGTCTCCAAGTTTCAGTTTATTATGAGCACCAGAGTTGGTCCCCAAAAACTAGGAATTACACCAAATCCATGTTTTGTCTCATCAATTTGGTCTCTCTAACTAAGTGGGTTAGAATAAGAATTCTCTCTTCTCCCACCGGAACTGATTAGGTTAGTTTTCAATAAACGGTCACTGATTTCAGTTGAATTAAAATTAAGGTCACACTATTTTAAGTGGCATGAGATTGCAGCTTGTTAAATAAGTTCCTTCTGGTTTGGAAGGGTCAATGAGTTTCTCAGATGAGACAGGCTCAGTGTTCTTACAACTAAAATGCCCTGAATAGAGCAGTGAGAGGTGGCTGGAATAGTTAAACCTCCACCAGACCAAGGACCTACTGTGAATCCACTGTACTATCCCGCCCAAACCCCCAACTCAAATTCTCTGCACAGATTTCTGATCCCTCTATTTTCTGATTTTCACATGTCTGTTTGAAAAAAAAAAGTGATGTATTCTCAAAACAGAAACAGATGTGAGATCCAATTTCTTATTGGAAGTGACAAAACATATAAAGATTTGGCAAGATATGTGTTTCACATATTTCAAGATTTCAAAAATAGTCATCAAACAAATGCAAGAAGAGTTAGATAGCAGGGTGGTCTTTCTCTGGTTTCTTTGTTCCTTTTTCTAAGATTCCCATGATGGCCTATTGTCAATAAGATATGGAAAATACAGAAATGTCTCCTATATAACAGAAAATACATACTATTAAAGTAATGATTCCAGAGAAAAAACAGTAAATGTTCTCCTAGTTTTAAATAACTGAATATAATCATTTCTACATTTTAACGTGACTGTAAACTTTCACCAAATCACTTTTAACCAAATGAGCTTTTTCTATCAAAAAGAGAAAAAGCTCAGAAATTAATTTTTTTCTTTTTTTTTTTTTTGTGGTACACGGGCCTCTCACTATTGTGGCCTCTCCCATTGCGGAGCACAGGCTCCGGACGCGCAGGCTCAGCGGCCATGGCTCACGGGCCCAGCCGCTCCGCGGCATGTGGGATCTTCCCGGACCGGGGCATGAACACGTGTCCCCTGCATCGGCAGGCGGACTCTCAACCACTGCGCCTCCAGGGAAGCCCCAGAAATGAATAATTTTGCTCATTAAGTTCTAAGGGCAGTTGCTATACAGAGCCAAGAAGCAGGTGTAATAGCCTTTAAGAAAGAAAGGTGTGAGGAGGAGGCACACCCTGATGAGCACGTGTGATTGTGATAAGTGACTAAGCTTGCATTTATACAGCACCATTTCTCAAGGGAGGCAGTCGGTAATATATTCGCTACAGTGCAGGGCTCTGATGTAAAACCCATACTAAAGAGAAATGATGTGGCTCTTTTTAAAATAAAGGCATTTGGGTCTGATGAACACTTATCTAGTTCTTACAGTGTACCAGGCATCGGGCTAGATAGGGAATTCTTGCTGTGATTTAACTTTCACAATAACTCTCTTTGCTATCACTACCTCAGTTTTTGCAAATGGGGAAACTGAGGGTCCAGAAAAATGACTCAGTCAGAGTCACATATTTGGTGAATTGCAGAGCCAGGATGAGAATGCAGAACTTTCTGGGTCTAAAGTTGTTTTCACTCTACCCCAGTTAAATCAAGGGAAAATGCTACAAATTTTCAGGGGTTCTTACACTTGAAAAGCACTTAAAGTTTGCAAATTAGTAGGACACTATGGTAGAGATGAAGAAGGGTTTGCAGAGTTTCAGGGATGTGCCAAGTCTGCACGGCTTGGTCGCTTTGGGGGACTTGGTTTAGTGCCTGACACTCTAGTCAAACTCAACCATAGAAATGTTACTGCATGTGTCGCATGAAAAATCTGTTCTCCTTAGAACAGTTGTCTTCCAGCTGTGTCTTGAGGAGCCTGAAGACCTCTTCGGAGAGTCTCAGGTGGGCACCTGAGAGAGAAAGGAAACAGCAACTAAAGAACAAAGAACTGGGGTGGAATCCATGCAAACAGGGCTGTAAGCAACCTCTCCCCTTTAACTGAGGAGGCTTGATTTAATTTGCTTTGTATATTTATCTCCCTCTTAAGACTTTGCTTGAAGAAAAGGGTTCTGTGGCCCTAAAGTGTTTGAAAACTAGATATTGCATCATTTTAAAGGTTTTGTACAATTTGTATACGATGCATTTAAGGAACCCAGTTAAAACCAGTGATTATGAAATAGACAAGAAAGGAAGGTGGTGCAGAGTGTTTAAGAGTGCATACGGTTATGTGCTATTCTTCATGAATGTCACAGTCGATACTTACCAGCTGGTTAATGTTTACCAGGAAGCAGAAAACTAACCAACTCTGTCCATGTTGAGGCTTCTGACATCAAACTTAATAGATGTTCTTAACGGGAGCCTTGTTAGTGTCCCAACAGCTGTCTGTGGAGCCTGAGGGAGTGAGCACGACACAGGTGGTTAGACTTCCAATTTTTAGAGTCACTGTGGGTCTTAAAAGTGAGTTGTGCTAAGATTTCTTACAGAAGGAGACAAATAAATAGATCTCATTGTAGGCACTCTCTCCCAAATTATCAACCACTTGGGGATATTCACACACACACACACACACACACACACACACACACACACACACACGTGTTCTTCTTACATCGCTTCTGAGTCTATGCTCTAAAGAATTTTGTGCATACCGTTAGTGTAGCCCCTACTATACAGCTAGTGGTGTCTGTGTCTGTTTCTCCCACTGGCCTGTGTGTTTCTCATAAAGATCGAATATTACTCATCATTGTAATCCCTGGAGTTGGCACTGAGCATGGCACACAGATGCTTAATGACAATTTGTTGAGTATTAAAGACTATATTAGAAAAACAAGAGAACAGAAACATAACTCTCATTTGATCCTTGTTAATACAAAGAGAAAGAAAGTTTATCTTCAGGTCTTGAAAAGCAGTATGCTGCCTTACAACTTGACTATTATTCATAATTATTCCAATTTCAAAAGCATTTACAATTAGGAACATTGGTAATGGAGTTAGAAGAAGGCCAATTTCTTTTTTTGCAAGACATTTTGCATTAGCAAATATAAGTCTCAGAAGACTAGGTGGAAAGAATGTGTATAATCTGACTTTGTACCTTCCAAAGTCAGTTTGCATCACGATGCCTTTTTATGACAAGGGTGTTGACTGTGCTTTGCAGGAAGAAGAGTATCAGATGAACTTCCAAGCTTCCTCAATATCAAAATCAAAAACTATCCTGACTGTTGTACACTGGTTTTCTGTCATATTTCTTTTACTTTTTCTCAACTTTAATTGGGTTGAAGTAAAATGGTGTGGTTTCTGTCTTGTGTGACTCAAAGTTTCCCCATTGACAATCCAGGCCAGTCTGAGCTCAGGGATGGGACCTTATTCCAGAGGACAGCTTTCCTTCTATGGCACCCAGAAAGGCTGGTTGAGTCCGCTGAGAACAAGGGCCCTGGGACATGATCCTGAACCTCCCAAAGTTCTTACTCCTGAAAGGGGCCTCTCAGCTGCTACAGGGGCCATTGTGACAATTGCTCTATTTTGCTCCAGCTGCCCTTGGCACCTGCTTTATTCCCATGTTTAAATGTCCTTCCCCACTTTCCTCTGGGAGTTGAAGGAGAACATGAATACGTCTACTTCTGAGTAAGTTGAAAGGAAAGATGAGAGACACCCTATTTCAAGATGTGTGTACCTCTCTGTGTCCTATCTAATCTTTCTTCTTCCTTTTTAATATTTACATTTGCATCAACTTGGCTCTGGTAGTTCAGAGTTCACCTTCTACACTGTTCTCAGGAATGCTTCTATTTTTTTTCAGTTGAAGGTACCTGAGGCAAATGTGGTGGCTTGAATCATGAAGCACCTTGTAACTCCCCAGTTGGGTGTCTGGGACATGATAAGGGAGGTTTTAACAGCATATTCTGGAGCAGAAGTTCTCAAGCTCGGTGGCCCATGAGGGTGCCCCCTGCACATCCGCCCAATTCTCTACGAATCTCTGAGTGTGGAACCAAGGCATTAGAGTTTCTTAAAAGTTCTCCAGGGGATTCAAAAGCATGGCCAAGCAGCCACTGCTATAGAGAGAGCTATGATCTTTCAAAAATGGTGATTGGGGGCTTCCCTGGTGGCGCAGTGGTTGAGAGTCCGCCTGCCGATGCAGGGGACACGGGTTCATGCCCCGGTCCAGGAGGATCCCACACGCCGCGGAGCGGGTGGGCCTGTGGGCCATGGCCGCTGAGCCTGCGCGTCCGGAGCCTGTGCTCTGCAACGGGAGAGGCCACAGCAGTGAGAGGCCCGCGTACTGCAAAACGAAAAAAAAAAAAAAAATGGTGATTGGGGGTAATCCATTAAACACATTTTATGGTTTGTTTCTTGCTGCTGTAATAGGCATCTTTCCATATCCTGAATGCAGAAGTCCATCCTTTCCAAATCTAAGTCACCACAAGAAGATTTGACTAAGCCAGATTGCTTTCTTTCAAATTTACGTACATCATGTAAACAGCACAAAATTGAAACACTGTTCTCTCAGATGAACTCAGAGACAGATAATACATCTGTATGAGACAGGAGTACTAAAATTTAACATTTAGAATTCATTTTCACTGCCATTCAAAATAAATTGCTCAATCACTGATAATTCTAAATTCTTGACTCATACTAGATGATAGGAAACAAACGTGGGTGTCTGGTTCCCAAAAGCTTTCTCTTATAACCCAGTTTCTTCATCCTTTCCCCTCCTGTCAAAATTTGGTGTGAGGGATGAAGATTTATAAAGAAGTGGGTCTAGAAAATCTAATGTCAGTCCAAGAGCCATATATGTTTTGAAATATCAGTGTCTTCTGTCATGGTTTTTAGTTTTAAATTCTCAGTCAATGTTTTAAAAGGCATAACTCATTTAAATGGCCAAATGTTTCTCTTTTCAACCAAGCCCAGAAATATTTCTTTTACTTTTTGGAAACAAACAGGGTAGGGATTCTTGCTGCTGAGAACGCTTCTTGCTGGTAGAAAGGGAAGGCCTCTGTGTTTAGAAGGAAGCGAAGAAAGATCTCAGAGACATGATGTCATAGAGCAGTAAATTAGGGGAAAAAAGGAAAAAACAATTTTCAGACATCATTTAAAAAAGAGAAATAGGCTAAATTTGCTTTGTCAGATTTGATGGACATGGCATAAGTGGAAAGCCAGATTTGTTCTCCTAGAGAATAAGGATTAGTCTCTGGTTGGTAGCTACATTCTGTGAAATACCTTTCTCTTTCTTTAAAGTGTTTAAGATTGGGTGCATGGCCTATAGTCTGGGCAGGGCATTGGGAGGGCTGCCTCACTGATTGCAAAACCTCCATCAGTATCTGCCCAGTGACGTTATCTTTACAGTGGTGGGAAAGGACACTGCTTTCTCTCCTTTGGAAGCTGTGTGAGTTAATTAATTAGTCTGATAAACCTATGTTACTCTTATTTTCCACAAGAGAAAGGAGGGATAAATCTAGAAATAGCCTCAAAACTGGGCTGAGGGAGCTTCTTTCCTCCATACTCAGACAAAGCGAAACGAAGGGAAGTGAGCCCTTCTCTAGTTCAAAGAAATGGAATATGTTCCCTTTTATAACATGAAACATTTTTATTCCTTCCTTTCTGGAGAAGTTGGAAATCGAAATTAAGGTCCCAGGGCCTCTCTGTTTCTGGTGTTGATTATGAACATAATCAAGATCTAATGCCACTGAGAGAAAATCCTTCTGTTAAATTCAGGAGGGCTCTGCGTAGAAGGAAGCTCTCTTTGCTCACTCATCTTTAGACACCTCTCTCTATCACGTCAGCCCTTACAGAGAACTTTGTGATGTGACGAGGAATCTCTGCATTCCTGTTACCATTATTTAAAGTACTTTCATTTACAAAATGACATGGTTTGACTTATTTCTTTCAACTTGATTACTAACCTTCAGAGTTTAGCAAAACTATAAGTAGTAGATTACTTACTAAATTAAATAACTCTTACCAATTTTAAGGAAAATCTGATTGCAAGAATAGATATTTAATATATATAATTAGTGCTTTCCTGTAGGTATTTGACTAGGCTCTCAAAAGATGTTTGTTGGTTAGTGGTTGATCGATAATAGGTTACCAGTTGAAATAAGACAAGGACAATTCTCTCTAAATACTCAGTGAGATACTTTTGAGTCTATCTGAACAGCATACCTACAAAAGGAATGAAGAATGAGCCAGAATAAGATTTTTGCACCTGAGCTGAACTCCAAGAACTATAACCCATTCCTGGACCTTAGGTGTATTGATGATGAGAAACAGGCCTTGAACAGAGAGTTGAGGAAATTCAAGTTCAAGTGCTGGAGAAGATAGGTGGTGACCTAATTGGGGTCAGGGGTCCAGCTTGGGGTCGGAGATAGCCTTCCTCATGGGTGCACCACACCAGCCAGCTAGCTTCTAGGTGCAGGGAGCATGGGAGCAGTCACATGTGATACTTTCTTTCATTTCTCTATTGAAGGAACAAAGCAACAGCAAAGTTATTGTTGTTTTCTGAAGTTAGTTCGGGGAGGATGGGAAAAAAACATAAAACTAATGCATGCTTTTTGTAATAATTCCAACAATACAGACATGTTGTATAAAGAAAATGTTAATGTCTCACCAAAGCTACTCCATTCCAGTAAACAATGTTATCAGTCCAGTGTGATGATGGCTTATCCACCTTTTCCTATGCTCTTTATAAATATATACAAACATATTCTCACATAAGTCTTCTATTATTTTTTTACAAGCATAGGACCATAACGTATATATTGCTTTGCAAACATTCTTTTTAGTAACTACATGATAAATTATAGTATGAATGTCCTACAGTTAGAAGGGGGTGGTGGTCCTTTTTTTCATGGAGGATAGGGGCACAGAAGTTGCATTGTTGGGACAAAGAATCATTATGTTTAATAGATACTTTTCAAATATGATTTTATATGCATTATATATATTAAAATTAGTACAATGAAATAGAGTGTCTCCATTTCTCATTCAGTAAGGTAAGGAAGTACATAAAGTGTGTAAGTTCTCAAGGTCTTTATCTTTACCAAAGACCTCAAAAGATGATGATGATGAGTGTGTGTGTGTGCATGTGCGTGTGCATGAGTGTGTATGTGTGTGTGCGTGTGTGTTATATGTTAAAACAAGTCTGGCTTAATAGAGCTTGACCTGGGAAGTTATGGAATTCCTGTAGTTATTTTGTCCGTCAAGGTTCAATCAAAGAAGTAGAACCACTAGAGTATATTAATAGATAGATCTATTGATATATATATATATATATATATATATATATGCACACACACATATACATTGCATGAATAATTTTAAGGACTCCATTTACCAGAACTATGT
>NW_006778610.1:1064379-1065942 GCF_000442215.2 Lipotes vexillifer | reverse complement strand
AGGCCTCTCACTGTTGTGGCCTCTCCCGTTGTGGAGCACAGGCTCCGGACGTGCAGGCTCAGTGGCCATGGCTCACGGGCCCAGCTGCTCCACGGCATGTGGGATCTTCCCGGACTGGGGCACGAACCCGTGTCCCCTGCATCGGCAGGCGGACTCGCAACCACTGCGCCACCAGGGAAGCTCTATTGATATTTTATCTATCTATCTATAGCTATATCATCTATAATTATAGATATCAATGATATAGATATTAATACAGACTTTTAGAGTGATCTGGTCTTACACAATCATGAGAGCTGGTTAAGCAGTCTCTATAATGCCATTGTCCTTGCATCTGTTGCTAAAGCCTGAAGTCTGCGGGGCAGGCAGCAGGAAGGGAAATGGGGAAGAGCAAGCGCAAGTTGGAATATATATAAGGACACACACACTTTGGTTTTCATTGTCTCTGACCTTGCTGGGGATCCTTTGTCTTGAACCTAAACATAGACACTGACCCAAGAATCAGAGAAGCTGAAGAAGTTCCAGGGAAAGGGGAGCAGTTGCAGAGTCTCCAAATCCCACAGAAGAATCTCTCATGGGGTCCACTTAATGGGAAATGGACAGGAAAGGCGATTCTGGGAAACGTATTGCAGCCTAGCCAAGTTAACACTATGGCTATTATGCAAAAGGCTGTAATAACCGCTCTAACCAATCCTCAGTATTCCAGCAACATTTGTTTTTCTGGCTAGCCCCCAAGAAATTTTCTAGTGATCTAAACTAGAAAAACAACATTCCCAGAAAGGTGAGACTGTTGTGACACAAACTTGCACATGTGCACACACACACACACACAAACATACACACATTCTTTGATTATGATTACTGCCAAGGTTCCTGTTTCAATGTCTAATTCATCTAAGTTTCTACTTTCACCATACGCCCTGATTTCTATTATTCTACGACACCAATAACCTCCTGAATAATATAATTTCTGTGTCATGTGAAAGTTAAAATAGGGTCATCATTTATTTTTATGCTTAAAATATGGTAAAATGGGCTTGAGGGCAATTTTTGGCTTTTGTCCAAAATATGCTAAAAGTAACTGCTTGCTGTTTGTGTTGTGTTGTGGTGTAGTCATACCCTGTTGGACAAACTGTATGTCTCCAATCCATCAGCATTTTGGACAGAAGAGGATCAATCTTGTCTTATGAGGTCAATAATGTCTTATTGATGGCAACATTGTTTCACTTCAGTGAGTCTTGATTCAAATGATTCTTCTGTCTTTTACGATTAATACTACTTTTAGCCAAATGTATCTTTGTTTTTGGATCACTAACATAGGACATGCGTAAGTGGTTTTGAAGATGCAGGAAGCTAAAGTCGTAGAAATTCTTAGGTGTTCCCTTTGGATGTTAGCAGAAGTATTACTGAACCCATACCAAGTGTGGTTGTGCTTATGAATGTCAAAGGGATTTTCTTTTGTATTGAATTAATGGTCTTTTTGACTTCCTGTCTTCTCATCCTCTATTGCCCACACTATACATTTCAGCTGAGATCACTTAAAAACATACATAAACTCTTTCC
>NW_006778610.1:1045023-1064050 GCF_000442215.2 Lipotes vexillifer | reverse complement strand
CTCTTTCCCACCCTGTGTTCTGGGACCGATACTTTTCTTAGTCCTACTAGACTAGCTCAGGTGAGGTGGCATCTAGTCAACGTTACCAAGTCTTGTTTAGACCTCATGCTCTTTTTTTCATTTTTACATAATATATAGTTATTATTAAAAATGTAAGACAAAAATGACAGCTTATTCCACCAGAGAGAGCATAAGTGTACATTGGGAAAGATTTGGCAAATATCTCAGTCCAACTGCATAGGAAAAAGGCAGTGATGGAACAAGATATTAAAAGAAAAATAGACCTTCTGCTCTCAGAGCTCCCACTCCTAGGCCATGTGTGGGAGAAGCTTCCTTTTTACCAAAACGGCTGGTAGAAAAAAGGTCCCAAAATATGGTATCTGAATCATATGTTAAACTTTATAAATTTTCAGATCTCTAGGTCCCATTCCAAAAGTCCTTATTACCAGGTCTAGGGTAGGACCCAGGAAATAGTAAAGAAAATTTTCTCAGCTCTTTGAATGAATAGCTGGGTAGAGAGACAACTGACATGTTCTGTTGGTAAAGGTGCATTTCTATAGCCTCTGTTTTCTTTAGAGACTTACTTTCCGAGTAGAGAAAGTATCATTCTTGTCCAGTAGTACACTGTTGCTTTCTCCTGTTTTGATCAGGATCAGTCTTATTGGTAGAGAGTCAGTTTTGTGCCTCTGTGTTGTGAGTTTCTCCCATTAACTTGGAACCTTTACTAAAGTCTTATTATACTTCACAGACTAAGTATAGATACGCAGGGGGGACAAGCTTTGCATTTTCCAGGACTTCCAGGGTTGCAAGTGACAGAAAACAACTCTTATTCACCTAGAGGTCGTGAATTGGCTCCCAAAACTAGGAAGTCAAGGAGGGAGCTGGCTTAATTCATTGCTAGAACTAGAAATGTAGATGGTGTTGCTGGGGCCCTCTCTCTGTCCATCCCTTGGCTCTGCTGCTTTTTGCCATGAGGGTTGGATTGTCCCCCTCCTGCTGTAGCCCTCCCTATGGGGGCAGATGACATCTACTGGCACCTTGAGCCCCAATCTCTCCCTAGTCCTTATTTGTCCTTTGTATTGACAACCAAGCATTTGAATCCCAGTTTTAGAAAAAAATAATCTTTTCATATTCTGCGTTCTTTATGCTTTGGATGGGAAGAAAAAGGAATAAAAATGAGGCTTCTGAATTTAAGAAGAAAGATCATGAATATGACAAACTGCCCTCTTTATGAATTAGACAAAATAATTCTACTTCTTTTGCAATCTAGGTAAGAAGACTGAAAATGTTATCAAATATATTATCACTGAACATTGCAATGTCAACGTCTGAGAGTAAAACTAAAAATCATTTTTATTAATTTTTAGGTAATTAGAGCAAGAAAGGGATTATAGTCGGGACCTGTGTTTTCTTAGAAAAACAAATTAGCGAGATGAAAATGTAGTATGTTTAGGCCATGAAAAGAGGTAAATCTACTTTACATCCACAAAGTGGCATTTGTCTTTCCCTTTCAAAAGTGAGTCTTTTTCAGCTGCAAAGACCCTCTTCCCTCTGCAAACTGTGATGATAAATGGGAATATGAAATCACTATAGAAGTAGAATTATTATTTCTGTTGTGGGATCTGCTTTTCTCTAAGGCATCATAACTCCACGTGGAGGAATTTAGGATTAACACCACTGGCCTCTCTCTGCCCCTCCCTTACTCCTGCCCAGGGGAGGAGGAGAGACTGCACAGGGCCTCAGAGCTTCTGGGTTGGCTCATCAGATCACCTGGTCCGTGCTCTGCCGTGTTCTCTGGAGCCTTCACTTCACGGGAGACCTGCAGCTGCTTGGCTGTGTTGGAAACTTCTGGAGGTGTAAATGCTGAGATATAAAATCGCAAGCCATCTTGGCTGCAAATCAAAAGTCTCATTGTCCAGTTTATCAGGAACAAAAGTAATACTTTGATCTCCATCTGTCTGACTCTTGGTTCTGTCTCTCAGTTCTGCTTCAGAGTTCACGTAGCAAAGAGAAGGGTGCTAGATACTGATCCCCTAAAATCCCAACAATATTGTTATCATAAGCCACAGTAAAATTCCTAAACTAAAGGACCGTGTCTTCTAAAGTTGTTTTTCACAGTAGCAAGTGCATGAACACATACATACAAATGGTGTTTGAAAGTGCAGTTTCCAACACCGAATTGGAACAGATGCCAAATAGTTTTCCTCGCTATGGAGCCAAACGAGGAGAGTAACTCGGGCTAAAATCCAACGTACATTTCCAGTCTCATGTGGGACT
This sequence comes from Lipotes vexillifer, assembly GCF_000442215.2. Taxonomy (NCBI): domain Eukaryota; kingdom Metazoa; phylum Chordata; class Mammalia; order Artiodactyla; family Lipotidae; genus Lipotes; species Lipotes vexillifer. Next base: position 1,061,773 of record NW_006778610.1, on the reverse strand, counting down.
GAGACAACCAGAAACTGCCACTCACTTTCTGCTTTGCTAATATAATGTAACATATCTTACATCTTTATTTTTCTGAATAATCAGCTTATAATTTGACCAATCTTGAAAAGATCGCTTCCCTGGCTGCTTTGCTAATATAATGTAACATATCTTACATCTTTATTTTTCTGAATAATCAGCTTATAATTTGACCAATCTTGAAAAGATCAGGGCTTCCCTGGTGGCGCAGTGCTTGAGAGTCCGCCTGCCGATGCAGGGGACGCGGGTTCGTGCCCCGGCCCGGGAAGATCCCACATGCCGCGGAGCGGCTGCGCCCGTGAGCCATGGCCGCTGAGCCTGCGCGTCCGGAGCCTGTGCTCCGCAACGGGAGAGGCCACAACAGTGAGAGGCCCGCGTACCGCCAAAAAACAAAAAACAAACAAACAAAAAAATCAGAAACGTTTTTCTTTTTGTTTTATTCTAAATTCCCACTTCAATACATAAACTCCAATTTGTCCTTAAAAAGAGAAAGAATGTATTAGATTTTACAAATTGTACCGCTCCCTCCTCCCTTACCTATCTCCCTGCCCGATTCCTTGTAATTCAGTTTGCTTTGCAATTGAAAAGAAAATACCAGATCCTCTAGATTTTTGGGTGTGATCCAAAATTGCTTTCAAGGATCCCGCTGGTTCTTTTGGCGAAGGGAAATCTCAGTAGATTACGTGACTGAAATAACAGGACCCCAAGAGAATTGGGCCCTAAGCAGTGGTGCTTAGCTGCTGAAGTGAACTGGTTTAGTTACTTAGGAAACAATACAAAATTTAAAAGTAATAATTACACATAAGAACCACTCCTCCCATTTGTTTTAGATTGCTTTTCTTTGTTCTCCTAAATTGCTTAGATTTGGTCCACTTCCAAGTCCATTTAGAATTCTAGACTCTGGTAATGGAAAAGCCTTTTAATTCATCACCTCCATCCCTTGGATGCTTCCTCATGTGTCGACTCAGACAGCTTAGCTGTACAACTAACACAGCATCACATACAAAGCCGACCAGAAAACAAACCCACCCATGAGCTTCCTTTTTAGTATTACTTGTTGATTTTCTCACTAACACTTGGCCGCGAGAATTCATAAGAAAATCTTTGAGAAGTCAAGAGGTTTTTGTTTGGTCATTAATTTCAGCATGAAAGAAGAGTATAGAGAAAGCAGCAGAATCTGGGTAAATTCCCCTCTTCTTGCTTCATAGTGCCTGAATAAAATGCATACAAGTTTACTTCTAGAAAGAACTCAGCCAGCACAATTAAGTTGACCAAAGAAAGCAGCTTTAATAGGCAAGGATTGCCTCCAGCGTTTCACACCCCTCATCTCTTCCATCCCATTAATTCTTTGCCCCTGGATGTTTTTCTTCTCTTAGGAGAGTTTCTGACAGCTGAAGAGTGGGGAAGAGGGAATGTTCTCTCATCCAGTCTTGGGAATTGAAGAGCTACTGGGGAGTCTTGAGTGCCTTTGGGTCGCAATGGCCTCACTTAGCCAGCTTGTTATAGTTGCTGTATTTATTCCTTCTTATTCATTGTACTTGCTTAGCCATCCGTTTAGCCTTTTAGTGTCTTTTTCTCCTTTGTGCTCGTTAACATCCTGCACAGCACACACATGGATAGAGGTGATTAGACAGCACAGTCTAGGCTGATGGTAATGGAAAAGCAACACTATCTAAATTCCAAGTCCCAGCTGCGTCTCCAAAATCCAGACATGTTGACTATCTTTTGTGGTTTTGCTACTTTAGATTGATTTTAGAAAGGGACTTGGCCAAAGAACCATTGTCACTCAAGAACTTCTTAATATGTGATGCGAACCATTTTGAAAATCCTAGGTTTCTGGGACTTGGCTTCTAGGTTGCAACCTCTGAGATGTGCTGTAATTACAGAACATTCCACTATCAAGTAGGGTTGTCCCTTCAGACTGCACAAACCCCCTCCAATGTTTCACATAGAAATTCCTGGCCAGAGGTAAAAACAGCAAACAAATACAGTCCTTATCTTCTGATACTGGTTAGTTTGCTTCCAGTCCTCCTGTCCTATGAGAACCTCTGCCTTTCTCCCACTTCTTGTGATTAATCACACACACACACACACACACACACACACACACACACACACATGCCTCCCTGGAAACACAATCGTGCTGTTTTCCTTTCTCTGAGGCTAGTCAGTGATAAGAACCATATTTGAAAGCCAAATAGTACAAAGTTAACCTCCCTTATGGCTAAAACACAAGATGCTATTTAGAAAAACGTTGATCCAATCACCTCTGGCTCTGTTAAATAAGGGATCCCTAATGTGGCCCGTGATCAAACTCACTTCCTCGTTAAGAGCAGGAGCATAGGAGAGACAGAGCCTCCTTTGTTTAACAGAGGCTGTGTGAACTCTGCCACGAGTCCCCAGACACCCCTAAGTCCTCTGTTCTGAACGTGTAATTAATTCTTAAGAAACCAGGTACCACAGCAGTCGTGACTTGACAGTAGATTCATTCAGCACCAGCCAGATGTGAAAGGCTTTCAAAGGGACCAAAAGGCGAGCCTATTGCCTGGGGAAGCTGGAGATGGTAGCCTCTGGTTTGCAGCCTTGCCATCACCTGGTAATGCCATTTCTAATGTATTTCAATTCACTCTTAACAGTCACAGATGTTTTTGCAAAACCAAAGGTTATTGATTAACCCAGAATGGGTAGGAGGTCCCTGTCTGAGTTCTTATATTTTTCAGCCTAAGATAACTTAAAAACCACTCAGTAGGAAATCCTGACATTAATCATATATTACTATTTTTTGTACTCTCTTTCAAAGATGGTACCGAGTTATTTTCAGGGATTAAAGGAAAGACACTTTCTTTTAAAAGTTGTAGGTTCTTTAGAGAATTTGCTTTATGGAGAGGAGTCATAACTTTCCTCTGGGAAAACTCCATCAGAGTGTCACTAGATTCAGTTCTGTTCAACCTCTATCAGCAATTAGGAAGCTATAGCAATTTTTTTTTTTTTTTTTTTTTTTTTTTTTGGCAATTCGAAATGACACAAATACTTTGAAATACTCAATGCAGTAAGTTAATTTGGAATGAAAAATTATCTTGACATTAGAATCAATAAAACAGACTTTATCAGCAATAAATATGAACACTTACATTCAGGAGTTAAAAATCAATTATGCAAGAACAGGATAAAGGAGGCTGGGTTTCTTAGAATTCATATGAGTAAAAATCTGGGGATTTTACTTTTATCAGAGTAAAAGTCACTAAGAATTGGCCATATGGTTTGGCTATGAAAAAAATCTAACATAATTTTGGACTACATTAATAAAAGGTCATTTGTACATTAGTCACATTGTATTCTGCCCTAGCCAGAGAATATCTGCAGTATTATACAAAACTTTGGACATCGCATTTTTAGAGTGACCCGGCTTGTCCCGAAGGTGCAAATGGCAAGGAATTTGGAAACTTTGTCAGATTGTGTTCAATAAACTGAGTAGACATCTTCTAATACAGCCTCCTAACCGGTGTGACAGCATCCATGCCCAATTATCATTTATCTTTGGCTGTAATATGTTTAGTTATAAGGAGTTCATTACTCTACATTGTTGGGCAGCTTCCATTTTTAAAGTCCTTTCTAACCCTGCCTTTTGTATTGCACTCTTAAATCCTAGTATTATTAGTAATCTATTTCTCCTGACAAGCCATTATAGATTTTGAAAGCCTATTATGACTTTTTCAGAGGATTGAAAGAAATTATTTCTTTCCCTCAGAAAAATGAACTTGTGAGGAATCTTATCAATACGGTAATGAACAAAGATGTCTATCAAGTATTTAAAACACCATGATAGGTAGAGATTGTAATACTCAGAGGTTATTATAATGCTTGACAGATAATCAAGCTTTTTAAAGGCTTCTTCACCTGTTCTTGTGTTTTGTCCTTTGAGACCCTGGCCTGATCTTTAAACATTATTAGCAAATTTATCTGATGTAGTGACCTTGAATTACTGCAGCATTCTCCTGGGAGGTCATCTCTCTAGTCAATTTCATGATGCAAGTGAGCCACAGCTGGTAGTTTGGGAATGAGTTGATTTTTGTCTTTAGGAATATTTTGGAATATGACTGATGAAAGTAATAATTTACTGTTTTAAGTTGGCCCTAACAACTCTTTACTCTTTACTCCACTAAAGACTTACCACGAAATGGTGAAGAAAAACTATCGAAGATAATAATCTTCGTGTTACACTTGTTCTTAATTATTTAAGGTCTGTTGAGAGAGAGAGAGATTGGTTGATTCAGACAGTCTAATATCAAGTCACATAAAGAAGGAAGAATGGGCAAGAGACAGGAGCTAAAGGATTCCGAATTTGAAGCAGCGCCCATAACCCTAAGTATTAATACCAAGCTTGTTTACAAAACCTCACATATCAGCCCTTCTCTGTTAAGTTTTACATCTGCCTCTGACAAAGACAATGATCTAGAAGGCAGTCTGGAATCTTTGGACTTATCTCCCCAAAGGTGATTTTTATCCAATGCTCCTTCACACTATTTACACAGCATGTGATTGTTCCAGGTAGGATTCTCTTCAGTCCATCTCTAGCAAGAGCAGAAAATATGTCCTTGGCTTCCAAACTCAAGGAGACTAGTACAGAGAAATTCTGTTTGCTTTCATTTTTGCTAAGTCTTAGTGGTAAGAGGCAAATTTCAGGGTCCCCTGAAGTCCATTTGAGAACTGAGGGTGTCCCCATGTGAAATGTCCCCATGCACAAAAAAGGCTCTGGGTGATAAAGAGAAAAGAAAGGAAGAGAGAAAAGGAACCACACAGGGACTTGATGCCACTTGGGTGGGAGTGCAGACAGGCAGTAACTGAGGGGGAGGTCGTGGTTATTGCCCTGTTAACAGGTCCCTCTGTAAACCCATCATTAGAGGCGAGTCCTGAAACAAGGTATGGGAACTGAGAAAAGGAAAAACAGGAAATACACACCAACAATAAAAAGTAGGCCTTCATATCTATAACGTCCAAAGTTTCAGCGATGAGAGATGCAAAATTCATGGAAATATTTATTAGTGAAGTGAGTGAGTTCAGGTTCCTTAGGATGATCTCTTTCCTCTCTTCAAAGGGAAGAATAAGGAGAAAATGCACACAATGAAAATTTTATCCATAAATATATAATCCTATGAAGTATATTTCAAAGCATTGCACAGAATTAATATCCTTGCTACTTCCAATGCTGCAGTTAATTAGCTCAGCCTATATGGAAAAATGAAAAATGAGAGAACAATGAAGTAAAGCAGGTGCCAAAGGATCCTGGAATGAGAACAAAGACAAGGAAATGAGACAATTAGCAGCCGTAGAGCAGTAATCCACAGGCAAATTTCCAGGAGACCTTTACGGTGGGTAATTCAGAAATATTTATTCAGCATTTATTTGTTTAAGACTGTCCTAAGTACTGAAAAAAAAAATCTATCTAAAAATATGTACAAATAGGTAAGAAACTAAAGAACAAAATAAGGCCATTTGTTTCCAGTAATGAATGTGTACACGAGTGAAAAAATTGTGTGGGTGAATTTGGCGTAGACATTGAGGGATCTAGAAATGATATAAACGTTCAACGTTCTGAATTGCATTTCAGAGACCCTGATAGTAGAAATCATCTAGAAATGAAAGAGATTGTATCCTTCTACTTTCTTTTCAATCTGCGTGTGAAGAACAGGGAGCCTTTGTTACATCGCCTCATATACTCAGCACATAGATGGGGAGCATCCTGGGTGACTTAGGATGAAACAAACAACCTCTGGGGTCACCAGCCACTCCTCTACCAAATGACACTTAGAATACTGTCACCTTAAGTATGGCCTTTGCACTCTGATGGTTATTCCAATGGTTCTAAGAGAGCCATTAATGGTTTTTTTAAGCTTTACATATACATTAAATAATTCTTGAACAACCTCAAGTTTAGGTTCTTTGCCCCCATTTATATCTCACAAATCTAAAGGAAAGTGACAGAAAAGTTTTCCCGGTATTAAGAGTGCCAGAGTGACTAGAGGAAATGAGTCATCAAGATAATTTATGATCTTCCCCAGAAGTTGCGATGCACGAACATAGTTAATCCTTTGTTATCCATCCCCTCAGTGACCAGACTCCCGGACCTCGATGGAACATAATTAAAATAGGATTTCTGTAGACTCAGGCTCTGCTGCATATCCCAAAATGGTTTTACCTCATTGAAATATACACATTTAATAATATTTACTCTTTTTTACTTTCCTACTATATAATCACATTAAGCTAGCCTCAGTAAGAAATTGTTTTTTAGATGAATAGAAGAAATTTTATGATTTCTCGGAGCTTATGATCTATAGGAGAAAAAGAGAAGCCCCCCCTGAGAACCGGAATAATCAGTAAAGTGTGCTAGGAGTTACAGGAGAGGCTCAAAGTATTGGAGGAGAGAGAGAATTTACATTCAAACCAGGGGTGTTTGTTCAGTTGTGGTTTTTTAAGATTTGAAGCTTCTGGATCAATGTGTAGCTTCTAATGAGGTATGGGTTTTAAAACTCTGGTTATTTTTGAGACTCTCTGGATAGGGAAGCCAAAAGGATGGTCTTCAACTCATTTCCAGGAGGTAAAATGTTTAAGAAATCTGAGAGATGGTTAAAGTCCTATATTTTAAATAATAGTTTTATATTTTCATATATTTGTAAAGTTTCACTTTTGAGTGTATTTCTAGGTTTATCACATATTACCTTAAATTTTCCCCCACCCCTGAAATGTGATTTAGCCTGATTGGGTGTTGAGGGGTATCCTCCAGGCCCAGAGCAAGGATAGCCTTTCACATCCTGTCTTCTTATAAACACCCTATCATAAAGCACTTATCCTTAACACCTTGGAAAATTGGGTAAGGCCGAGCCTTTTGTCTGCCACGTTATTTATCATGTAGATGTAGACCATTGACAATTCCAGACACCACACAGAAGCAAAGAAATTTCTAAAGTAACACATCAACCTCCGTCTTGAACATCAAACTCCATTCTGTGTGGGAATATTTGCTGAGTCAAACTCTGTTTTGGTAAAAATATTTTCTTGGGTGGATCCAACTCAGCGCTTAAAAAAGTCATCTAACTCATGAAGAATACATTGCACATTGTTTAGTCCTGGATATGCCAGCCCATTAGCTACCCTCCTGGAGACATTAGACCACACATCCGCACGTGTGCACGTGCGTGGTCCATGAGGTCAGCTCGCAATTGCTCATTGAAATACTAGATGCATTTTCCTAAAGTTTGGGTATTAACTAAATTATGTAAAAACCATAAAGATTTAAAATATTTTCTTCCATTTCTACACAATGCAGTCTAATTTTTGGTTTAGAGAGTATGGTCACCAAGTATATAGAGTAATGCTGCTGACCCACCTTCGGTATGGCATATACATTTTTGCAGTTCCCTAGTGATAATCTTGCCAACTTAAATGTCTGAATAATAAATTAATTTGTGAGATGCCTGGCTAGATTTTGCAATATTTGCTTACCAAAATGGGTTGGAACCAAGTTATGGCCCTTTTAGGGAATAATCCAGGCAAAGAGGAGTATATGCTTTCTGAAGATGATGAGCTGAATGATTAGGGAGAGAGTAAGATGCACAATAAATCCCATGTAGAACAGAGATTCTAGAAAAAAAAAGTAAGGGCAATCACAATACTATACCTCCACTTCTCCATCTCTCAGATGTTTCTAATCTCTCTTCTGTAAAAGCTTTTCTAAAATGTGATTCGCTTTAAGGCACACAATTTGTGCTTCTGTGTGCTGCTTCCCACATTTGGCACTTGTATTTAGAAAGATTTCTGCAACATGTGGGATTGATTTTTAAGTTGTATACAGGTATAAAAAGAATTGTTAATTAGCCTGGGTGTTTAATAAACATAGAAACACCTAGACCTGATCATTTCCAGTCTTAAATCTAATGCTACATTAGTCAAATTAACAAATAATTAATAATTATTTCCTTCCTTAAAGGGTGATGTGAGGTAGAGGAAGCAGAATTAATCTTTTTAACAGTCTACTATAAGTTATGCAGTTTACACACAATAAGTGACTTCTGCTTCATGACAAATGCTATTCTTAGCATTATTTAACTAATGAGAGAAATGGAGACTCAAATTAATAACTAGCCCGAGGTCACAGAGCTAGTAGTCAGCAGAGCTAGAACTTGAATTTTGGTAGGCTGCAAAATCCAGACTCTTTTTAAAACACTAAGCTGCCTCCTTATTATTCCAGTTGAATTGATATTGCCTAAATGAAGAATGGTAAACCAAAAACATAAAACCAAGGAAAGATGGGAAGTGGGAATGTCCCTGTATGATCCAAATTTATTGTTTCTTCCTGGCAGCTATAACCATAGAATCCCTGGTGATCCTAAGCACTCGAAGGTGAATGCATAAAGTATGAAAAGTCCTTGCACTGAAGAGCAAACTGATCAACTAATCATTCCAATATGTAGTCTATGGCAGCCTCCAGTGCACTGTGTGGCCGGGGAAAATGAGATATAAAGGAAAGTACCACGGCTTCTTTTATTGGACTAGAAACATAAAAGAGGAGGTTAAGCAATAACACATATGAACATTCATTTGCAATTACCTCTCTTCTAACTTAATGTAGGGCCTTGGGTCATTTGATAAACTAGCAGTTTGGGCAATTCAAGGCATAATAACTTCCTCTCTTTTCATAGATCAGAGTCAGAGAATAACTCTCCCCAATCGTGCATTCCTAGAAGTCTCTACAATAAGCTTTTGGTGCTAATCAGTCTGGGTTTTTTAGCCTTCTAAGTGACCTTCTAACACTTTCCCTCAAAACCTCATGCTTGTGGTTTGCTAAATCTTTCATGGGTCTTTTCATTAGGAACTGCTTCCTTTTCCTTATTTTGCATTGCTTCCCCTTGTTAATGGCAGTACTAAATTTACCAGTTGGGAATCTTCTTAAAGACAACGTGGAAATCAGGTATTGGGAACTGAAATGAATTTCCAAAATGTTTATGTATCCAGATGAGTCCAAAAAGCCCAGTTAACAAATAATCTCTCTGAGCTGTGGAACTGAATGAAATACCATCCAACCTATCTCTAGTCATCATTTACAGCATTGTTAATATCAGGAAAAAAAATGTATTCCCAGTTCTATATTTATTTACTTAGTTAGTTAGTTAGTTATATAAGAAATACTCATGAATGCCTTCTAAGGGCCAGGTTAAATGGTAAGTGGATACCATGAGCTGCTCATGGAGCATTCAGGCTAGTCAATTAAACACATTAACACGCAAACACAAGTGTGATAAGGGAAAGTACAGGATGCTGCTGAATACAAGGCAGGGGCATGTAACAGCCCAAAAGATAGGAATAAGCAGGTAAAGGTGACAAAGAGGAGGAGACAGGTCACAGGAAGAGGGAAAATGTGTGGAAGATGAAACAGGAGAGAACACAGTTCGCTCAAAGTGCTTAAAAAGCTGAGCAAACTGGAGCTCAAGCTAAGAGGGGGTTAGTGACCAGATGAAGCCGGACAGATGGATGTGGGTTGGGCCTCAAGAGGTTTAGGAAGGAGTGAAAGAGTTTAGACTTTGTCCCAGGGAAAAGGGAAGAGTTAAAGTAAGGCACTAACTTTGTCATGTATTCTTTTTAAGAGATGCTTGTCAAACTTGGGAGTGCATAAAAATCATCTAGAGAACTTTTTAAAATATAGTTTCTTAGTCCCTACTTACAGAGAGTATGAACAGTGGTCCTGAATGGACTTGAGATTGCTGGTCCAGGGACCACACTTTGAGTGGTCCTGTTTTATAAGGTTCGCTCTGACACTCTGCGGAATATGTGGGAAAAGGGCAAGACTGGGAATAGAGAGCAAGCAAGAAATTCATACTGTTATTTATTCGTTGGTTCATTCACTCATTCAACAAGTGTTTATTTTGGAACAGTCCCTGCCAAATTATAAACACAGGTGATATAGAAGTGAAGAAAACAAAATCTCTTTTCTCATAGAGCTTACATTCTAATCAAGGAAACAGACTCCCCCTGCAAAAAATCTGATAAACTATATGAGTTGGTGATTAGTGCTATGAAGAAAACTAAAACAGGATAAAGGAAATAGGGAATGGTGGTAGGGGGGTGATGCTATTTTAAGTAGTGTAGTCAAAACGGTCTCCCCGAAAATGTGACATTTGAGTGGCGATCTGAGTGAAGTGAAGAAGCAAGTCGTAGATGAAAGGAAAAGCTTTTCAGGCAGAGGGTTAGCGTGTGCAAAGGTCCTAAGTGGGAAGGTCTGGAGGGAGGTGTTTTGGGGGAGGAATAGCAAGAATGTCAGCAGGAGTCAAAGAGGGAAAGATGGGCATCAGAAGGTATCAGCCAAGTCTGGGAGGGAGGAGACTGTGGTAGAGATTTTGGATTTTCTTTTGAGAGAATTTAGAGGTGATTGAAGGGGTATAGGTGTAGAGAGTTTGTCGTTCAATGTTTGAACAGAAGGAAAATTGCTAGTAGAGGTCACTGTGAAGAATGGGGCAAGTTGAGACAAGGGAAACATAGCAGGGCTGCTGGGAGTGCTTGAGGATGCTGTGGTGAGTTTAAGGTGCCCATTGACGTGGTTGTATGATTTTTCTCCAGCTGCTCCAGGTACAGGTGAAGAGAAGGGTGGCAGATAGATTAAGTATTTTGCAAGGAAGATGATATAATTTAAAAATGAGAAGCTACAACAATAAATAAACTGGGCTGATCTCACCATGGAATATGACAATTTGTGACTTGTGTATTTTATAGATATACTTTTCTAGATGAGCATATTATTCAATGACTCCAATCTTCTGAGTGCTAATATTCACTAAACATATTCACTAAGTGCTAATATGAACACTTAAAGGCTTTTCCTAAACAGCACATCATCCAAAAGTAACTTAGTTTTGGATATCACTGAAGTTGTAACCTTGCTGACATTTGAGTGTAAGGTCTCCATGTTAAGCCCACCTATCAAGCAAAATAATGAACATACCTTTTGAAGGATGGACTGTGTGGAAGATGGAAAGAATACTGTGTCTTCACTCTATCCTCCTGCTTGGCTGATCTTTTAGTTCTGATAACATTGAAAAACTGATGCAAGCACCCCCAAAAGCTGATGATCTCTAAGCTTACTTTTAAACACCATCCAATCAGCAGAAAGATAATGGTTTTGGTTTAAAAGAAAGCAGTACCCAATTCCAAAAAAGCTGGAGTAAACAACCATCTCAGCCTCACAATACTGAGGGGCATGTGTCAGGAAGCACGGTGGTGGGATGCGGTAGTAGTGGCTTGGGAATCACATAAACTGTGTCTTTGCTACTTAAATCTGTGCCACACTGGGCGAGCCACAGTGGCTTGTCTAGATCTTGACTTTCTCATCTGTTAAAATAAGGGTGGTTGTACCGAGATTATAATGTGGTTACAAAAAACAACATGTAAAAAGCCTAAAGCTAACAGAGTGCCTAGTTCGTGGTAAAGCTGCATACATTTTTAGCTGCCATTATTTTTTTGTTGTTTTGATTAACGAAGAACTTAAAAGATGATGAAAAAATGAGTAGGCATGTGAATGGAAGATTTGTGAGAAATAGCCTACATTGAAGGCAATTGAGAGATGGATGAATGAGGACATTTACATTATCAAAATTGTGAAAAAACACATTCAAAACTTATTTAACATTGTTGCACTTTGAATACTATAATCAATGAATATTGATTCTACTGGGAAATAGGCATTTGATGTACTTTTAAGTAAAAATTTAAATTAAAAATTAGGATACAATTAATAAATACAGTAGAAACTTTGGGTTACGTTGCAGTAAATGCAATAAAGGAAATCACTCATAATCCCAGTGTCCAAAGAAGATGATCAAAGTTTTGGTGTATATCCTTTAAGCCTCTTACAAAATATACGTCAATAATGTGGTTTATAAACAATATAGCATTATCTTAAAATTAATTATGGCAATGATAGTGGTTTTATAGTAATGAGAGGTTCGATATTGTATCTAAGACAAAAGCCCATTCCATTGATTTCTTTTCTTACTGTTTATTCCTACTCAGTCAGAACTTCCTAACTCACAGTTATTAAGAATGGCACTAAGTGTTTGATGATTTTCTCAGATAACTCTGGATATTCAGATGAAGCAATGACGCAGAAACCATGGTGCCAAGAGAGTCCAGATAATAGTCCATTATCAAAGTGATAAAAGCTTGCGAGATGAGAATGGCACCAGCATTGTTGCAAAGTTCAGTGGTGATTATCCCCAGCACACATAGTAGGATATACTGTTAGACAGCTGGGCTCCCTGATAGCAATGTGGTAAGAAGATACAAAAATAATAGAGGTCATGTAGAGACTTAACTACCAGAAACAAGGTGGGTGCAAGCATAGCACTGAAAGTCAAGGTTAGAGGGGGGTTATGGAGATAAAGAGAGGTTAGCATACCTAGCAGCAAAGTGAATGGCAAGGCAACAAGGATATTAATCTATACAATAAAAAGAAATGAAAGATAAATAGGATTAGATGGCCTGAGGGCAGCTGTCCAATAAAAAGTTAAGGTCCATTTCCCAGTTTTAGAAACTGAGCTGTTTTTGGGCTCAGAGCTCACTGACCATAGGATAAGGTAGGTCCCCAAGAGGAAGGACTGTGCAACATAACAGTGAATACATAGAGTAACAATCCCCCAAGACCCTTCTCAAAGGAGGCCATTTACTCATGTAACTGTATTGTGAGAAAAGGAGAATACTCAGATGTTTTGAGGTCTGCTCTAACAGGGTCCAGGTTGACACCAACATCAAGGCACATAAAGCATCAAGACAGAAGGTGACCCTATTCAAGGGCTTACAGAGTGTTCGATCCACTGACATGGCATCCTAACCATCATCCCATCAGACCAAGGATCCCAATTTAAAATAGAAAAGGGGAGGCAGTGGGCACATGCCTAGGCGATTCACTGATCCTACCATATACTGTAGCACCCAGAAGTTGCCAGCCTGATAAAACAATGGAATGTCCTTAAGTTGGTGTAGGTGAGATCTAGTTTGGAGATGACACCTACTAGAATGAAGTATTATCCTTTAGAACAGAATATACCCCAAATTGATGACTATTACATGATGTTTTGTCCCCATGCAACCAATTCATGGTTCCAGGAATTAAGAGCAGAGCAAGACTGGCCCTACTTACTGTTGTGCCCAGAAACCCACCTCCTACGTGGCACAGGGTTCCCAAGCAAGCAAAAGCAGAAGTTGCAAAACCTTAGTAAGACTTAGGTCCGGAGCTGGCACCATGTTGCTTCTGCTATATTTCATTGGTTAAAGCGAATCACAGGGCTAGTCCTTATTCAACAGGTATTTACTGCCTTTCCAGAGCAGAAGGGGCTCAAGGTAAATAGCTTGCCATCTTGATGCATCAAAAAAAAAATTTGGACTGTGTCCAGCTGTTTTCAAAATATTCGGGTGTTTCCCTTTCCCAGAAAGCAGTCATATGAGTTCACTGCCATGGGCCCCATTGGAGAAGAATGAGGGGATTACTACTACTCTACATACTTATCATGGTGTTGAGGGGCCTTCCTACTGAGAACCTGGTTTGATAATGTTGTTCTCTTTGGGGGCAACCAAAGGGCACAACTTCTAGGCCACTGGGAACCACCACTGTCACAGACTACAACACTCCAAAACAGCTCATTATTTCCCTTGGGTTTTCCATGGGAACCCAGGCTGTATCCAAGTCCAAAGGTAGTGCTTCACTTGCCTTTCTACACTGTGTAGGAAAGCACCTCTAGCATGAAGGAAGTGTGGGCTTCCCTTCTGAGCACATACCTGTTGTCTCCAAGGTAAGGGTTATAAACTTGGAGTTAATTAGTATGAATATCCTAGGCCTCTTCTTATGTGATCCTGTATTTCTGCTTTAGGGTCTTATTACTGTTTTTGTCAGATAAACATTTTCCCGGATCTGCAGATCACTTAATAGTCCTAATACCTATCTCCTCTGGCACTTTACTTCTCTCTCCAATTTTTATTTATTAATATTTTATAGGCAGGTAGAGGAGGGAAAATCAGGAGTAAATAGTTTTCTGTCTTCATAGTTAAGGATCAGTTTAATTCAGTAGTTTGGAGCTGGGGTTGGTGAGGGGAGCCATTAGGGAGAGGAAAGGATGAGCAACATAATTAAGAAACTTTTCAAATTATGCACATAACTCTCTGGTGAGTTGGTAGAGAGGGGAAAGGGAAAAGTTTGAGGACCATCATTAGTACTTTTTAATGGAGAACATATTGCAAACATAATGCTTACTTTCCCAAAATTTCTTGGGAAATGGGGAATATTCATCCTTAATTTTTATCTAAACCCTAATTCAACATTTACAATTTTTAAATTCTTTTTACTCACAATGTGTTTTACAGAATCTGACCCTTAGCAGTTAGTATGAGCTATCATCGCTTTTTGTTGACATTTTTCTTGTGTCTGTACCTACCTAATAGGTAACATAAAGTAAGTGATACAATTTCTGGAAATTTTGAAGATAGAGAATTATTTAGAGAGAAACATGAAATTTGATGAAAAGCCAAGTATTTTCAGCACTCTCTCCATGGCCCTCTTTAGAGATCTCAGATCCCTTTGTTTCTGATCAAGTAGCTCCCTCTTTGACTTAGGCAATTGTCCTTTACAAGGTGGCCTGAAGGCCAAGTGATACTCTGGATCAAATTAGCATTTAGTGAACTAGAAGTTTCTGCATACCACCACAGTAGCTTGAGGCTTTGATCATGCTAAAAGCCCATTGTCCTAAGTCTGTCAGTGCACCTCCGCCAGACCCAGAGTGAGAACTGTCTCCTTGGTAGCTCAATTTCCAATTGTAAATTCAAAAATAAAAATAAGCATGTAATATGAGCTGACAGATGGTTGATAAAATATGAAAATATGCTTGACCCTTCCCATAATAAAAAAATGGAAATTAAAACTGTACAGGACATCTTTTTTTTTTTTTTTTTTTTTTTACTATTACGTAAGCAAAACTTTTAAATATTCCTAGTAAACAATGCTGAATAACCTATAGAGAAATAAGCATTCTCGGGCTTCCCTGGTGGCGCAGTGGTTGCGAGTCCGCCTGCCGATGCAGGGGGCACGGGTTCGTGCCCTGGTCCGGGAGGATCCCGCATGCCGCGGAGCGGCTGGGCCCGTGAGCCATGGCCGCTGGGCCTGCGCGTCCGGAGCCTGTGCTCCGCGGCGGGAGAGGCCACAGCAGTGAGAGGCCCGCGTACCACAAAAAAAAAAAAAAAGAAATAAGCATTCTTATATATTGTTGACAGGGGCATACCTTGAGTAATTTGAGATCCAACCATTATTTTTAAAGGCTTTCTTTGTTTTCTAGAAAATTTTCAGAAGTTGTTACTCTTCTATTATGTAGAGTATTCTAAAGAGTTGTAATTTTAATATTTGATAGTTTTATTCTGTAGGCAAGTTTTTCATAAAAACATTCCTATTGCCTTGGCAATATACATTGTTTGGGTAATTACTCTATAATAAAATCTTGAGAAAAAATTTGGAAAGTTTTAGAAAATCATACCCAGCATGATTTCTCTTCTGCCTAAAATGACCAGATATCTTACAACTAAATGTGTGTTGATTTACTTACTGATTACTAGTCCAAGAATTCAATCAATACTTTATATACCTTGTCAACATTTCCAGATCGGTAGTGTTCACATAAAAATCCATATTTCTGGCCATACTTAAACTCAGTCTATATATTTTCATGAGAAATCAATAAATTGGAGCTGAGGTGCAGCCAGACACTTTAGAAGGAGCTATACTCTTTAAAGGGACACAATCCCACCCCGCCCACGTTACTCTTTCATTGTTACCTACATGTCAGTTTATGGTGCACTTTCAGATTCCTACTGCGATTTACTGAGAATTTCTCAACCTTGGCACGGTTGCTATTTGGGGCTGGATAAGTCTTTGTTGTAGGAGCTGTCCTGTGCATTGCAGGATGTTTAGCAGCATCCCTAGCCTCTACCTGCTAGATGCCAATAATGCCCTCTCACCCCCAAACTCCATTGCAGCAACCCAAAATGTCTCCAGACATTGTCAATGTCTCTTGGGGGGCAAAATTGTCACCAGTCGAGAACCTCTGGTTTAACTAAAATCAAAACTGCAGAAAATATGACAGTTTTAATAAAACATACTTTTCAATTTACCTAAGGATACATGGTCAACCCACTATCTAATATTTAACCAGTTGCAATACAGTAAAAACAACTGTATTTTGAAAGTGATTTCTGCTAAGATCAATAGTCTCTTTCCTTACTCTATCTTAGACCATGCTGCTTCAGATGTTTTTAGCCATGGTTTACGAATTATGCTTGACATCAAGGTTCAGATTATTAGGTTAAGTAAAAAGCAATTTGAAAATGGTCCAGTGGTGGCAAAAATAAGATTTTTATGCAGGAATGTAAATTACATAGGATCATAAGGTTGTAAAGAGTCAGCCGCAGCTGTTTGGGGAGAAAGTTTGACTGCGTATCAATTAGGTTCATTAAATGGATTTCCACCTCAAGTTCGAATTTGCCTAATCCTGTTCAAATCATTATTCATCTCTGACACGATAAAATAATTACTAAAGAAAGAAAGTTAAAAAATTGTTTTTCTACTTAATCTTTCTGCCTTTGGATTTAGACGAGTACATGATAGTCAAAGCACTAAGCTAGGGCACCTCCTTTCAAGGGGCCGACA
>NW_006778610.1:1028566-1045013 GCF_000442215.2 Lipotes vexillifer | reverse complement strand
CAGGAATGCGTGTAGCTGATTCACTTTGTTATGCAGCAGAAACTAACACACCGTTGTAAAGCAATTATACTCCAATAAAGATGTTAAGGGGCTTCCCTGGTGGCGCAGTGGTTGAGAATCTGCCTGCTAATGCAGGGGACACGGGTTTGAGCCCTGGTCTGGGAGGATCCCACATGCCACGGAGCAACTAGGCCCATGAGCCACAACTACTGAGCCTGCGCATCTGGAGCCTGTGCTCCGCAGCAAGAGAGGCCGCGATAGTGAGAGGCCCGCGCACCGCGATGAAGAGTAGCCCCTGCTTGCCACAACTAGAGAAAGCCCTTGCACAGAAACGAAGACCCAACACAGCAAAAATAAATAAATTAATAATAAATAAATAAATAAAAGATGTTAAAAAAAGAAAAGAAGCTTTAGTGATGACACTGTGGTCCTCCCCTCCCAATTCTTTTGAAGGAATTTAAAAAAAAAATACAGAATGAAGTAAGTCAGAAAGAGAAAAACAAATATCATATATTAACGCATATATGTGGAACCTGGAAAAATGGTACAGATGAACCTGTTTGCAGGGCAGAAATAGAGACACAGACGTAGAGAACAAATGTTATGGACACCAAGCGGGGAGAGCGGCAGGGGTGGGGGCGTGGGATGAATTGGGAGATTGGGATTGACATGTATACACTAATATGTATTAAATGGATAACTAATAAGAACCTGCTGTATAAAAAAATAAATAAAATTCAAAAAAAAAAGAAAAAAAGGAATTGCCACCTAGTATTGGACAGTATCCTCTTGTGGCTTTATCCTCTTAGACTCAGCCTGACTGCAGTGCCTGCCCTGACTACCTCATAAGGAAATTTTCCACACCCTCAGTCTTTTATGCCTGGTTAGCCCTGATTTAGATTTCCTGAAAAACCTCGCTAGCAACCCCAGCTGATTGGATCAGAGGTGGACATGTGACCCAAGCACATCCAATTCCTGACATGGGTTTATGACATTGTTCCGGTCCTAAGAAATGAACTAGACCAAACGTATTTCGTCTTGAGGATTTAATCTAGGAAATATACATAGAAAGTTGAAGTTAATATGCTACATCGAGAAATTGGCCAAGGGTCAGAGTCAGGGTGTTAAGATAGAGCTATAAGGCATCATGCCAAATTAATGTTATGAATAAGAAAAACATCTATGAGTATACAGAAACTTAAATTTAGAACAATCATATTCAGAATAGAAGAAAAGAATAACTCACTTCTTGACTAGCTATTTGGGAAAGAAAAAACTATTTTTGAATTTCCACCTCTCTCCTTTCATTAGAATTATTTGTAAGGATTGCAGCAAAAGGTAATATTGTCAAGTTTGTCAACTGTGGAATCAGGCAGACTGGGTTCGAATCACAGCTTTACTATTTAGTAGCTGGAGTTTCATGGTTGTACAAATTACAAAACTCTCTGTGCTGCAGTTTTCTCCTTCCTCACATTCTGGAGAGAATAGAGCTGAAAGGAATCATCTTAGAAATAATTTTCTTCTTAATGAGTGGGTTTTTGCATATGCTCACCTTCTCTTGTTCCAAGCTCTCAACGTTGTCTGTGGCCTTCTGTTTTCTTGTTACTTTTCTAGTTCCTGAGAATGTTAAACAAAAACAACAACAACAGCAAAACCACAACCCATTGTGAGCTAGTCACTAGCTTAGGATATTATAGCTTCCTGGGAGGCTTTTGGGCAAGTCATTACTTTCTAGGATACTAACTGCTCAAAACATTCCAGGTCCCTACACAATATAGCTCCACCTTTTCCAGGTTTACCTCTTTATTTCTTTTCTGAGATAATCACAGTCTTGACAGATTCACTGATTTCAGATACACCTCTATCATTGCAGGTTGGGCGGTATGGGAGGCATTTTCTAAGATGGAGATGAATATGCTGGAAGGTTAGCAGGCAGCACTCGTGGGATCAATGAATATAGAAGGGGAGGGAAGGAAACAAGATGAGCAGAGAAAGAAGCAGGGCTGCAGAGCAGATCCAGCAAGGCCTGGGCAGGCCCGACGGGGGACATGGCAGCCAGGATAACCCTCCAGAGATTTCCCAAATCAGAGCAAGGGGATGAGACCTTTATACCCACGCTCACCCCATTGACCAATTTTAGATGTGGGTGACCCCTGGAAGGGGCAACTCTCATCAGCTGAATCAGCCCCCAGAGAGGCCCCACAATTGAGGTCTATTTGCGGGCAGCATCCCCAGCAGTTGTGAAAATACATTCTTCAGTCCTGAAAGGGAATCTGGTGTGTGTGGGGGGGGTGGTGGCGCATAGTCCAGGGTCCCAAACAGACCTCTGCAAAGATAAGGATATTAAGACCAGAAAGATCCAGTCTAGACTGTATCAGACAAGGCCCATATCGGTGTCACCAGCTGGCTTGTGACTCTTCAGCAGGTTTCCTCTTGCCCGTGTAATAAAGTACAAACTCTCCTACTTGGCAGCCAAGCCCCACTGTAGACCTTTCTCTCTCTCCTTCCTTTGCAACCCCCAAACCACTAGAATACTTTCTCCTGGGCTCACGTTTCTTCCTCTGTATGAAATACCCTTTGACAATCCAAGCCGTGTCCACCCTGGAAGCCTTCTCATTCGGTCCTTCACTGACCACTCACCCCAGCCTTGGCTACCAGTTCCTTCTGTGGCACATGTAGATTGTTCCATCTGCTCCATTCATCTGGGCCCTTGAATGCACCCTGCTCTGCGTAGCCATATATCTGGGCAATGTATCTATCTTGCTCTGCCTGTGAGATATTAAGCTCCTTGAGGCATGAACTATGTGTGTAACATCCAGCCTAGGGCCTGGTGCACAGTGCTCATCCAAAATATATTTACTCCTCAAACCCTGACCTACTTCAGATCAGCTGTGTAGAAGAAAAAAATCCTTGCTTCTTAAAAATGCTCATGAATGCCCTCACTGAGCTCTCCTCATACCTGGGTGCCCCTGCTTCAAGAAGAACTCATAATGCACTGCTTAGTAGACAAAAAAAAAAAGGACAAACAAAAGGATGAGGGCCCTGTTCAGATGTTCTCCTCACTCACAGCATACTTCAGGACAGGAAATAAAGACTTCCTGCCCATTCAAATAGCATTATTTCTGTGGAAGCTTATCTACAGGCATGTAGAAAGACATACACACAAAGTGAGTTAATCATATATCGTATGAATTGGTTAAAATTGAGTTCAAGGAAATCAGAAATTTTTGAAGAATAACAAACTTCTGAAATTCACAGTCATTTCCTGAAAGTACAGTCTGGTAAAATTGGCTTATCACCTCACTTTTAATGCACATATACGATTTCCTTCTTACAGCATTTCCCAAAGGGATGAGAAAAAAAAAACATTTCACAACTAGGGAAGTTTTATAAGAGGGATTATCTATAGTTCCTGAATAAGAAGACTTCTCCCTCTCCAAGCACACCTGCAGTTCCTAATAACCGACTTACGCAATTTTCCTCTAATTGAATCAAAATTGGCAATAAATGTTGTATATGTCTCAAAAAGTGAATTTTTCAATCTCTTATTTACTGGTTCATGAAACTGGTTCCCTCTAGTTTCCCAGTCTGGAGGGGTGGGTTTGCAAGGAGCAATTAGGGATAAGATAGCCAAAGAAACACAAAGTCAGTAGAAAAAAGAAATCTGTGTGTGTGTCTGGCTCTCTCTATGAATTATGACTATTCAAGGGGGAAAAAAATCTGAACCTTTGCCAAAAGGCTGGTGTGTAAAGGAACAGCTGGAGTTTTCTGTTAGGGGTTACAATGCATTGCTTGTTCCATAAGGGGAAAAGGGGATCACTTACCACAGAGACTACACATCACATGAGACACTGGTACATCTCTACCTCGTGAAGAATTTTCTTCAAAGGAAAAGAACTAAATATTTCAGGAAGGTCATTGGAGATCTTTGGGTACAGACATGCTGACCTTCCTGGTAGAAATTTGTAGCCTTTGTGATGTGCAGACTCCGTCTCTATAGATGCCTTCATTGTGCTATAACTTTTATACAGGATGTATTGTTTAAACTGCCAACCCTAGTTTCAGTTCTTTTCAAGGCTCAGGAAATTCTAAGTGAAATAAAACCCTATGGTATTTTTCCTTGGTTGAAATGCAAATAACATTTTGAATAAGAATGTAAACAAGCACATAAACACGGCATGAAGTTGGAACCTTCAGTGGGACTCTAAAATTGAAATGTTTTAAACAGCAAAATACAAATGAGTGATGAAGAATGGGGAAAGAATGATAACCACATTTAAAAATCTGTCATAGAAACCAGAAACTCTGCCCCCACTGTGTTATGTCCCTGAATCTGTGCTCACAGTAGGTCTATCTGTTTGTTTATCAGCCCTGAGAACAGTACTAATCAGGGTAGATTAAACTCATAAGAACAGTCCTCCCCACCAGGGTCAAGGCAGAGACAAAGAGTCATATGTTTTCTAACACTACTTCTAAACAAACAAAAAGTTTTTTTGAAGACTATTGGGCAGGCCTTCCCTGGTGGCACAGTGGTTGAGAGTCCACCTGCCAATGCAGGGGACACGGGTTCGTGCCCCGGTCCAGGAAGATCCCACATGCCTGCCGCGGAGCGGCTGGGCCCGTGAGCCATGGCCGCTGAGCCTGCGCGTCTGGAGCCTGTGCTCCGCAACGGGAGAGACCACAACAGTGAGAGGCCCGCGTACCGCAAAAAACAATAAAAATAAATAAAATAAAGACTATTGGGCAAGTCACGTTCAGTGAGCTGTGATCAGTTTATTACATGCATTTGGGGTTAATTTCCTAAATTTCTAAAATCAGTGGAAGAGTCAGACTCCATCTTGCTGGTTGAGCATATTAATTTAAAAATTTATCTTTGACTTGCTTTAGGAAGTCACATGTTTAAATACTCATAATATCTATGGAGAGAAAAAGTAGAACCGATGAATTTAAACCAAACTTGAGGGGGTTTATTTTGGGGGGGAGGTCTCAAACAAAGGGGAGCAGGTTTCCAGGATTCACTGTAGGAATCCTCTATCAATAGAAGGCAGCTAGCTTAAGGGTGGAGCATACACCAGCCCTTGTGTCTTCTTGGATCATGGTCTCAACAATAAGCTGCACCAATGGGCCAGGGATTGTTCAGATTCAGGGGCGACTCTGAACCATAGTAGCAGAGAATATGCCACCCACTTGTCATTAGAGAACCCCTCACATATAATTTAGACATCTGGCATTTGTGGTGAGACTTCAAAAGAAAGAAGTAACTATAGGAGACATGAATAATAGTTTCCAAAAAGGTTCTAGTTGTCTGAAGGATTCCTATCATTTAAAATGTCTGTTGGCAGGTATACTGAATAAAAAGGATTTCTTCTCACCAGGATTTTACAAAATTGTTAAATGCTCATATTAATGTTAAAAGACTTGAAGGAAAATAAGAGGAGCCCACACTGTATTTTATGCTCTGTTTGCTCAGATCACATGTTAATGTTTCAGAAAGTAGCTTATTACCATTTCTGTTAAGGAAGTCCCTTTCTACTTCATTTACCCAGTTGGATTTCTTTGTTATCCCACTGACAAAAGGAGTCTGTTTAGTATTTTTGTCATTGACCTTTTATCTCTGTGCATATTTTACTCTATAATATCTTATGTGAGACTATGTATTTTTTAGAATGGGTAATGTCTGTAATCTTTTTTAATACCATACAAAAAAAAAAAAAAGAAGTCCTTAGTAGTAGAACTGTAGTTTTCGATCACAGTTCCTTTTTTAAGCATCCTAATTTTTTAAGTTGTGGTAAATACATATAACATAAAATTTAACCATAGTAACCATTTTCAAGTATATAGTTCAGTATTAAGTATATTTCACAACATGCAACCAATCCCCAGAACTTTTTCATCTTGCAAAACTGAAACTGTATCCGCATTCCTTCCTTCCTCCAGCCCCTGGTGACCATTCTACTCTCTGTTTCTATGAATTTGACTACTCCAGATATCCCATATGAGTGGAATCCTACAGTATTTGTCTTTCTGTGACTGGCTTATTTCACATAATACAATGTCCTCAAGGTCCATCCATGCTGTAGCATGTGTCCAAATTTCCTTCTTTTTTAAGGCTGAATAATATTCCATTTTACATATATACCACATTTTGTTTACCCATTCATCTGTCATTGGACACTCAGGTTGCTCCACCTCTTGGCTATTGCGAATAATGCTTCCATAAACATAAGTGTACAAATATCTGTCTGAGTCCTTTCAATTCTTTTGTATATGTAAGTGGAATTGCTGGATCATCTGGTAATTCTATTTTTAAATTTTGAGGAACCACCTTACTGTTTCCTACAGCAGCTATACCATCGTACATTCTCTCCAACAATGCACAAAAGTTCCAAGTTTTCCATATTCTCATCATCATGTTATTTTTGTTTATATGATGAGCCATCCTGATGGGTATGAGGTGATATTTCACTGTAGGTTTTATTTTCACTTCCCTAATGATGAGTGATATTGAACATATTTTCATATGCTTGTTGCCCATTTTTATATCGTCATTAGAAAAATGTCTGTTGAAGCCCTTTGCCCCATGTTTAATTAGGTTATTATTTTTTACTGTTGAGTTGTAGGAGTCCTTTATATATTCTGGATATTAAGCCCTTATCAGATAGATAATCTGCAAATGTTTTCTCCCAGTCTATAAATTTCCTTTTCATTCTGTTGATTATATCCTTTGATGCTTTGATATAGTTCAATTTATTTACTTTTATGTTTGTTGCCTGCAGCCATAGTCAGTCAATTGAGATTTGTACATTGTGTAGAGACTTACTAGATTTCTACATTGGTAGTTGAATTTAATGCTATTCCCATTTGGCAATAGTTTCTAGTAGTTTTTCAAGTTTTTAAGCTTGCTGGACAAGATGATGACTCTATCCTTTTAAAGGGTTAATTAGATTGATGAAAATACAGAGATTGGGGTATATTTAGAGAACTGCATTTTTTGTCCAGCCAAATTTATGCTACTCATTTTTTTTCAGTGAAAGACTGAAGGGATTTTTCATTACTGTATATTTTAGCTCTCTCAAGCATAGTAAAAAAGGAGAACTGATGCTTTTAACATATAATCAGAAACCTATGCATTCGAACCCAACAGAGAAAAGCAAAAGATATTGTTCCTCTCTGTAACTACAATTAACACAACCTGCCTTCCTCCAAAAACCAAATCTTTTGATCTTCACTGAGACCAAACAGGAGTTTCTTTGTATATTCTTTAAAAAGTCCTGAATGCTGAGAAGCTAACTCTGGGGGATAAAATATTAAAGAAGCTCTGTTTATGTTAAGAGAGCTGTTGCTCAACATTTGTGCAAGACTTAGTTACCCCACTTTAGTGAAAGTAGTACTGTAGGATTGTAGTTTCTTGGTGGAAAATATGGTAGCAAAATATCAATAAAAATTATATGCATTTACAGGAAAAGGGAGAAAGCAACAACAAAAAAAAACACAAACATTTGTTATTCTTCTCAAATCGCTACCATCAAAATGTTCTTTTGCTTTTTTCCCCTCCATTTGATTGTGACACATGTTGAACTAATGGATCTACGGTGTGTAGCATTTATTGTTTTTCTTTACAAATCTGTATTTAAGCAGTTAGAAGTATTTCACTTTTCTTTTTTCTGTGGTAATTCAGTAATTACTAAAATAGATAAAGTTTAGGGTCCACAACTATCTGCATTATTCTCTGCCTCTCATAGCAGACAGATTCTTACATCAAATCTGAATTTGGTCTTTGTAGAACTTTTAAGACCTCAAGGCTGTCTCACACTTGCTGTCATTTGCCACTTTTGACTCTCAACTTACTGGGAGAGGGTACATTTCTGCTGGTCATGGACAACTTTTTGTTCTCATATACCTGAGATTTATAAGGATCTGAGTAATGTCATGATAACTGTATGTCACCTTCTCGAGATGCAAATCTGGTTGGATGATGCCTCTATGGCTTTTCCTATGAATATTTGACCATCTATGGAAAGGCAGATTGACTTATTACATTAAAAGGAATATTTCTTTTCTTTCTTTTTTTGTTACTTTGATATTAATACTCTTATTTTTAGTTTTGGAAGGTGAGTAAGTGTTACAGTGAGGAAATTTAGAAATAAACAGAAGGAAAAAATAGAAATAAAAGAAATGATGAAGAGTTAAGAGAAAAAAGGGGGAATGATTAGGAGGAGGAAGTTGGGAAGAAAAGAAAAAGTACAACAGAAGATTTTGATCTGCCCCTCTGCTAATTTCCTACAGTTTTGGGATTTATACTGTAATTATTATTCAAATGAACTTACACATTAGTATGGTAAAATGAGAAGAGTTGATTAATTGGGAATTCAAGCTAAAGGAGCCTTTGAAAGAACCTCATCTAGCTTAGCCCCACAGTTGCTGGGGAGGAAACCACACTGTGAAATGGTTTCGCCAAGTTCTTCCTGGTCGTTAATAGTCGAACTGGAGTTAGAACTAATGACCAAGCCAGTATTATAAAGCGACCAACTCAAAATTTAACAAAGACCACCCCCTCATACATTATACACGCATAATTCGTGCCACTGCAGTCTACGTGAATCCTGCCCTAGGTGCTGTGCAACACAATGGAACTGGGTCAGAGGCCCTGGAAAAGGAATCAGAAACAAATTTAGGCCTTGACACAGCAGGCAAATCTGTTCACTTTTCTGGTCCAAATATAAGTGTTGGACTGATGACTTCTAAAGTCTTTTCCAGGTCTGAAAATAGATTTCTATGAATATATCCTCATTCAAGCTCACATGGAACTCCCCACATGCTCAGTCCAGGAGCACTTTTCCCAGAGCAATATTTGCCTAGTGGATCTCATCAGCACACAGCCTGCAGTGTCAACAGAGTCAGCCTGGTTGGCCAGTCAGGTGGGGATAAGCTTTGCTATTTTACTCACTTTGAAACAATCAGAGTTACACTCTTCTCCAGCCACACCACCCAAGTGTGTATTCCTGATCTGGCCAAAGTTGTTAAATGGCTCGAAGGGGAAGGAATTTTTTCTTTTTCTTTTTAAAATTCTCAACAGAGAACAAAGTGAAGGGTATTAGAAGACCACACACCCACAACTCCTGTGCTAGGCTCTGTATGTCATCCTAGGGAGGACAGGTCCCTCTTTCTCCAGCCCCAAAAAGTCTAAAAAATAAACCTTAAGTTTGTACAGCATGAAGTTAACTCCTTTGCACTGTGGAAAGAACCTCAAAAATAGACTTGGTTTACTGAAGAACAAAAGAATGAAAACAGATGTTAAGACTTTTGTAAACAGTAGAAAACGGTCTACAGATGGATGGATGGATTGCCGTAAGAGCTGATATACCTGTAACTAAGTAGAGGGATCATACATCCTGTTTGGCCTGGGACAGTCCTGATTACTTCTGTTATCCCAGTGTAACTAACATCAGCACCTCCTTTCACTTCAAAAATGTCCCAGATGGGACATAAAAGAGCATGGTCATCCCTCAAATAGGCCACACTAATGAAAGTAAATCTTCCGCATTCCAGGAGGGAAGGGGACCGCTCTCTTCAAGGTTCTCTTTCAAGGTCCTCACCTTGAATTCTAAATTCAAGAACATCGGCCTCCCGTATATCCATTACCAAGTTGATCCTCTCACTTCAGTTGCCTATCTGTCTAACCATGAGAAAGCTATTTGATCATACTTCTGGCTGATCCTACCCTTATTTTGGTCCATGTAAAGGCAGATTGCCAAAGGCAGCATCTTCTGAGCCGTGTGTCGTAACACTGGGAAGAGACCTTCTCTGTTGAGAAACGTTGGCTCTCTACAGCTTAACAGTTTAGCCCTTATTCTCCCCTTTATGGAAGAGAGTGTGTTCACTGTTAACACATGCCATATGCCAGCACCAATAAGAAGGAACAGTTTCATACTGGAACACAAAAAATTAAAAAGCTTGCTTGTGGGCAAGAGAAGTAGACTGTCAATACATTGTGTGTTTTAACAAACGTGAACCAAAATAAATTTTCAGATGTTTTCTATGGATCATGTGACTGGGGAGAGGAATGGTTGTTGCTGGGCAAGACAGGGCTTGTAGCATCATCACTCATGTGGAAAGTCAGATCATCGCGCTGGGGCTTCTCCAGGAAGTGCTGAGCATCCCGTGACACAGAGAAACACATGTGGATGAACAGGGCATCCTCCGTTCCCCGTAAATCCAGACACATCCTGGGGAGCAAAGGGAAAGGGGATGAACCATCCACAGGAGGCATATTTATTCTGCAGCTCCCTCTTTTTTTTCTGATGGTTGGTTTTAGTTTTAATTTTTTAGAAGTATATGGTGAATAACATGGGAAGATTCATTTTTGCTTTACAGTGTCTCTAAACAGGCAGATGAGATGTCTCTGCATCAGACAATAATCATATCAGCTATATCCTATGAGAAGAGCAAGAAGGATAAGATGTATATGACCTGTGATCATGTGTACAAGGAAAAGAAATCTCTTTTTTAATTTTTGCATTTTTTTCACCAGAAAACACTAACTGGAAATTTGAAGCGGCCATGTCTTACTTTGGGAGACTGTTTTTTTAACAGAAGCATTAATAAGGTGTTTCAAGACCTTTCAAAGTAACAAAACCAGAATAAATAATTCACTTGTTCTTAAGACAACAAATATTAGTGTTATTATTAATAACGTTAATATTTAAGTAGAAGAAAAAAGAAGCCATTTATTATAAAGATATTTTAGCAAACTCAGACTTAGCTTTCTGAAAACAACACCACTCCCTTGTCAAGCTTATCCATCCTATCTAAAATTCTTATTTTGTTTTTAAGAAATTTCTCATCATCCATATCCCTGAAGCCATGTCTTTCTATAATATTCCTTTGACATTTAAGTAAAGCTTTCCTTCCTAGTTCTGGGAGCCATTTCAGCTAACCTCTGAACACTTTTAAAGATCACAAAAGGAGCTAGATTGAACTAAATTGTGTTCTTTTTTGACTTAAGGTAGATTCTGTTCCCTCAGTAGTTATTTAGCCAATAGTTCCCAGGAAATTTTCCTAAGATATAAAGTGAAGAGAATCAAATAGGAGACCCAGAGTATTTGTGCATAACTTTGGCTTTGTATTTGCATAGACTTCCATGGAGCATGAAGTTTGCTTTCTGCCTAAAAATATTTGTTTGCTATGCTTGAGTTAATTTTTTTTTCTCCCAATATCATGTCTTATCCCTCTTCATACTCATTGCATCATTTATTAAAAATATTTATTGATTAAAAAACTGTCCCATAAATTGACTAATGAGAATAAATAGGTCTAAGCAGTCTTTGGGAGCTTTTTCATCATGAAAATGATTTCAACCTTTGAAACGTTTTTTTTTTTTTTCTTTTTCTTTTTCCATTTTTGCTTCAATTTTTTTTTTGTCCATTAAAGAGAGTATTCC
Organism: Lipotes vexillifer; assembly: GCF_000442215.2. NCBI lineage: Eukaryota > Metazoa > Chordata > Mammalia > Artiodactyla > Lipotidae > Lipotes > Lipotes vexillifer. The sequence goes on along the minus strand of NW_006778610.1, from coordinate 1,033,573 downwards.
AAGTAGGACGCTCTTAAATGACATTCTGTGGGCAGGTCACTCCTCACATTTTTTTAAACTTTTTGGTTTATCAAGAAAAAAATCTAGAAGTGAGAGAGAACCAAAAGAGAGGAAAATGGCTAAGTTAGAGTCAGTGGAGAGTCTTTGAGGCATGCGAGATCATTACCTCGTCTCTGGGCTCCCACGTTCCCTGAAGCATGCCCTCTCTCGGGGCACCCGTCACCATTGTTCTAGCTACTCCTTACATGACTATTTCCCTCATCTTTTAACGGTTCAGTTGCTTTAGAAAAGATCTTCCCTGAGAATATAAATGGAAAAATCATGAGGTCCCACTTCTCAAGATGTAATGACTTACTAGGATTTATAAATTTTTCAAAAATGAAATAAAAACCTGCAGATCCAGGCTGCATCATTGTCTCTTTTGCTTACAAAAGAGAATAGAAAGATTTGATGCCTAGTTCTTATTAAAACATCTTACTGTTATAAAAATCCTTCTTAGCTGTACCAACTATCTGTAAACTAGATGCTTTCTTTGCCTTTAAGGCTGAAATAGCAGTCCTACTTTTCATACTGCTCTGTGTTTAGCCTTACTTGAAATAAAAATCATGTCCAATTTTCTCACACATCAGGTTTCTTCATATGTGAAGACATTTGCTTTCTTACTTCAGACCAATGATCGGATTACTGTCCTTTAAAAAATAATATCTTGGAGGGTTAGGGTTCATCAGTATTTATGTTCCATTTATTTGCATTCTATACCTTTGAGAAAATGGCAAATCCTTTTGGTATGCCAGCAGGAGAAGGGATGTACTTACATACAAAAGCAGAAACAACTTTTGTTTTTGACAAATAATTTTTTTCATCCAGTTCAAACAAGGATTTCTGCACAATCTGTCAATTGATCTTACCGCACAGTAAATCTGACTCGATTGTTTAATTGACAGGAATCGGGTTTGAATGGGGTTGGATTTTTTAAATTTTTATTTTAAAGAAAAGAACTCAGCCTCCAGGAATACCATTTTAAAAATCAGGGCTTAGTTCCTCTTCAGAATTACAATTACTCAACTCTTGTGCCTTATTCATTTTTACATAGTAGTTTTCTAAATCGTTTGTTAACCATTTTACAGCCATTATACAGGTTCATGATAAAATGTGTTAGTCTCAGTATATATTAGTGAATAGCTACTTATAAGTACTAATCAAAATGAAACAACCTAGCACTTTAATATTCATGCAGAGTTTTATCTACTGGATAAATTATGGTCACTTGGTTTGGCTGGTCTTGTATCTTGGGCATTAATTGCATAATACCACTTTCTCCAACTCAATTTTGTTGAGAATTTTGTTGTGTTTAAAGGTATCCTTAATTAATACATACATCTCAGTATAAAATGAGAGATACTAATCAGTACTGAAAAGACATTTTTCTAGTGATTATAATTTTTGTTGTTCATATGTTCTCTATTGATGGAAAAAAGGAAGCTATCTTCTGCATCTAAAGCAAAACTTATTTGTTTTTATTTTTGACAAAAAAATTCTAAAACCGTAGTTCCTCATGATATCAGAATCACTGAAGTTTTGATCAGATTTATAAAGAGAAGCATAAAAACGTTTTTGTAGTTTTGATGGAACCTTTTACAAAACTTTTCTCCTAATCAGTTTGATGATGATGCATCTTGGTATAGCTTTCCTGTTTCTTGTGCTTGAGGTTTATTGAGCATCTGGGATCTGTGAGCTTATAGTTTCATCAGTTTTAACAATTTTGCTCAATTATTGCTTCAAATAGGTTTATATCTCGCCCCTTTCTTTCCTCTCCTTTGGGAACTCTAATTATATATATATATATATATATATATATATGGTCATTTGAAGCCATCCAGCAGATCACTGATACATTGTTCTTTTTTGTTGTTTACACGTTTTTTCATTTTACTGCTCTGTCTTCAAGCTTTGTAATCCTTTCTACTGTAATTTTTGATCTTCTGTTAATCTCACGCAGTGAATTTTTTTAATCAGACGTAGTTTTCATCACTCTAAGTTAAATTTGGGTTGTTTTTATATTCTTCAGTGGATGGAATGCAATTATAATAATAAGTATTTAAATGTCCTAATCTAATTCCATCATCTTTATCATCTAAAAGTCAGTTGCAAATGATTGGTTTCTCTCATTATTTTTCTTGTTTTTTTGCATACCTTTAGATTTCAGACACTGTGAATTGTACTCAGTTGGGTGCTGGATATTTTTCTATACCTGTAAATATTCTTGAGCTTTGTTCTGGCTCTAAGATCTCATTCGTTCCTTTTGGGTCTTGTTTTCAAGCTTTATTAGTAGAACCACAGCAGCATTTAGTGTAGGGTTAATTTTTCCCCATGATCGTTGTAAGACTCTTCTCAGTACTAAGTGATACCCTCAGTTAAGAGGTTCTCACCTCTAACTGTTGGAAACAGGCACTGTTCCCGGCCCTGTGTGAGTTCTGGGTACCGTTTTCTCTCATTCTTTCAGGAGGTTCCCCCCCACCCCCCACGGGTTCAGGTAGTTTCTTCACACACATGCCCCAATCAGTACTGGGCTGAATGCTCCTTTGCAGATCCCTGGACATCTATCTCCTGGGCAGCTATCTCCTCTCTGGTCCTCTGCAATCTCAAGGTACCTTGGCTTCCCAGACTCACAGCTGCCTCCTCAACTCATGAACTAGCTGAGCCCTGCCTAGCTTCCCCCTCCTTTCCTGTGGCCTGGAAACTTTCTCCAGGCAATTGTAGAAGTCAACTGATTTGTTTTCCATGTCTGAGAGATCCTTCTTCACACGATGCCCAATGTTTTGAAAGTTGTTGTTTCCTATATTTTGTCTGCGTTTCTAATTGTTTCAGGCAGAAGGGTAAATTCAATCCTTATTCCTCCATCAGAAGCAGATTTTACAGGATGGCTTTTAAAACAAAATTGCTTTATGTCAGCCCCTTAGCTCCAAATCTCCAAATAGTTTCCCTTGCAACACTCTTTGCCAAGGTCCGCAAGACTCTCCATGATCTCATTACCATTCTTACTCCACTTGACTCTCATTAGTTGTCTGGCTTTTCTCCCAATATGCCAAGCTTCTTCTTGCCCCAGGGCCTTTGCTCTAGTAGACCTCTCCCCTCCCCCGGAACACCTTTTTCTCATATTTTCCGATAGCTGACTCCTTCTCTTCACTGAAGGCTCTACTCAAAAATAATCTCCTCAACAGGGCTGTCCTATCTAAAACAGCTCTGAACCTTACTTCATTGTATTTCCTTACACTGCTTTATTTTTCTAATGATCCCTTATTCCTGAAATTATATTATATAATTCTTTGCTTACTCACTTATGGCTGTTTCTCCTATAAAATAAGGGGAATGACTTTTTCTTACTCACTGCTTTATCATTGCCTGGCACTAAGTAAGTGCTCATTACAGATTCATCGCACGTGCGGATGGGTGGATGGATGGACATAACCTTGGAGTTAAAGGGTAGCAGAGGATCTATATAGGAATTTAGGTACTGATTAACATTTCAAACAACTCTTGTGTCATCAGCTGGCATAGGTGGCTGGAGAAAAAAAGCATATTTTTGGTAGAAATGGAAGCTAAAAAATTGCTCTCTTCTTCTTGTTCATTCAGAATTTAGAGGAAATCCACAACCCAGCAGTCAGAAGATGCAAGTGTTAAAGGTTTGCTCTGATGACCTCCCACCCCTTATTTTTCTTCCTTTTCTTGTTGCTTCAGCTGTTGTTTCTCTTTCATTTTGTCTGACAGAATCCTCTCCGTGGCTTGAAAGGCAAGTTCCCTGCCCCATGGATGGCTGCATTCATGGTTCTTTTGTCTTAAGTCATGTAGGGCTACTTACTTTTGCCCTGTATGGCCAACAGCCCCCTTCCTTTGTGGAGCCTGACACAACTTTGTCACTTTATAAGGCATAAAGATAAGTCTTCAGCTGCAGAGGACACATCCTGCCAAAACTCCTATACCATCTTTCAAAGTCATTTTTAGGAACACATTTCTTTCCACTAATATATCTATCACACATCTTCAGCTTGGCCGAAGTCATTCTGTCACTTGAGTTTGTTACTGAAGTGCCAAGCATCCTCAAAAATAGCATGCCCTACACCGTGGTTTTAAGATACAAATTGGATAAGTTGATATTATTAAATACGATTAGACCTGATGCAGTAGATATCTTCTCTGAATGTTAAGTATAAAGTCTAATTTTTTTTTTCTAGATGAAAACAATTCTGCTAGGAAATGAATATGTGGATTTCGTCTATGTCCCTCATTTATAAATACATACATTTGTAAAATATTACAAATTACTTCCTGGGGGAAAGGGTCTCTCACTCCTCACCCCAGACTCTTGAGAATAAACTTAAATTTAGTGACTTACCAAGTTATGCATGGATATCCTTGCCCTAAAATATCGCAATGGTAGGGGAGGGGAGACATCTGAGGAAAGAACATCTAATTCTGGGGGGCAGAGACAGAGAACCTGAATTCGCAAATTAAGATTTCCTGACTTGATAAATTCCTACTTCCGTGATGGTTATAGGTGATCACATCATTTCAGGAATATTTATGATTGAAGTTGTTCATGGATTGATCTGGGAAACTAGCTGCCATATATATTGATAATACTGTTTCTATAGGAAAGTGTATTATGAATTACAAATAATCACCTTATAGCTAAGCTTTTTTTTTTTTTTTATAGCTAAGCTTTTGAAACACAATTGTCTATAATTGGGGAACCCTCTGCATTCAGGGAACAAAAAGACATAATTGCTAGTAAGTGCCTCTAGTGGGGAAGAGAATAATTCACTCCCGTAGAACAAAGTAAATCCAAAGAAGGAAGAGATCGGTCTTCTTTCGAAAGAGAAACTTCTGGTAGAGTAGAGAATGTGAATTAGATCAGGGGACCTGACTCATCATCCCAATCTGTCACTCCTAGCCTCAGTTTCCTCATCTATCAATTCATGACATTAGCCTCGATCTGTTCTTTGATTC
>NW_006778610.1:1020241-1028556 GCF_000442215.2 Lipotes vexillifer | reverse complement strand
TCGGAAGAGTGGTTGCACGTGGCCTTGTTGCTACACTGAATCTTGTGACCACTGAATCTTGAGTCTTCCCAGTGTCAGAAGTGGGACTGCCAACCTACAAGTCCCTTGAAGTCAGCAGTCTGCAGCAGTCATCCACTGGAACCAGCTCTAGGCTAAATTGAAGAGACGGCTAACTTAGTCTTCATTCCCTCTTTCCTGCTCTCATCCTAGTGCTGTCCTTCTTGGTGCCCTAAGATTTCCTCTGACTTTGTGAGCTTCTCTTCCTCTGTTAACACCCATAAATAATGGTTTAAATCATGAAAAAGGCTCCATACACTCCTTTCTGGAGTGTGTGCTTTATAACAGAGGACAAAGCCTCTTATTAAGTCAAAGGAATTCATCTCTAAGTGTTGAATCTTAGGCATTAATGTGTTGTTTGGGGAGAAGCTCAGGGGAAAGAGGAGTTTTTCAGCACCTAAGAAATCATACTGCATAAATAGCCAATTTATTCTACTAGCCTTTCAGAAGTTGATGGTACAGTAATGGTTTTCAGCTCTCTCTGCACATTAGCATCTCTGAGTTTTTAGAAAATATCTGAGGACACAAGCCCTGCCCACAAAGATTCTGACTTATTTGTTCCAGGGTGGAACCTGGGCACTGGGGTATTTTTAAAGCTTTGCAGGTAATTCCAGTGGGAGACCAGGATTGAAAGCCCTTCTTATATAGGTACAAAAGCCCCTTTGCCCTTTCCTCCAGAGACCCCTTCTTTCCCATTCCGCCTGCCCCTGCCTCTAGGCCTCTAGCAGGCCTGAGTTCACCCCTCTCTCACCTCTGCCTCCTTGCTCCACAGGGCTGAGTGGGCCAGGGTGTCCACGCACCGCCCCAGGATGGAGGAGCAACACTTCCCTGCCTGGAAAGGGGGTTTCTCTCAGAGGAAGATGTCAGTGGGGCCCCTGACTTGCCTCCTATGTGGGCCTGAGCAGGTGGGCCCTGGCCCACTGGGGAGAATAACATGCTCCTTATTCTCTAAGATGATTTTTCTAGTAGATGGACTTACGAGGGGAATTTTCTGAGCAATTTGATTCAAATTACAATCTATTTCTGCCCCTGTAAGTACCACAAATCAATAACAGCAGTTTCTATTGCAAGTTAGTGAGATTAAACACTGGTATTGTTTTATGTGCTGAGAAATCTGTGCATTTACTTGGAGTCTTTTTCTGAAAACCTTGATCACAGCCTTTTTTTCTGTGAGCGCCTAAGAAAGCCATGCACACCTGATGCGCAGCTAATTGAATCAGGTACAATGAAGTCTCCCAATTCTATAGCCCTTGATTAATTAATTATTTTTGCACAGAACTGGATCCACTTAGGCTGGTCTCTTAATGGTTCTCAATTCTGACTGTACATGAATCACCCAGAGAGATTTTTTTTTTTTTTAATATCTAGTCCCTGTACACAGAGGAAAGAAAAACCCTCTGAGGATAGGGCACAAAAATGGTACTTATGAACTGTGCCCCAGGCCAGGAGATTTTAATGTGGAGCCAGGGGTGAGAATTGCCACTCCTCCACAGAGCTTAGCAAGTGGTTTTGGGGACAAGTCCACCGCTGCAACAAGTCTACTCAAACCTGTTCCACACACAGGTGAATTCTCTTCTGAGGTGCGATGTTTGGTTTGGTTTGATTTGTAAATCCTATAATGCTGAATTTTGAAGAGTGATGTTGACCAGAAGCAAATGTAAGCAAACCTTTGGGAATCATCCGTTTTTCTGTATTTGAGGAGCTGTTTTATATATAACGTCATAAAAATGATAAGCATTTTTGCTTTTCCTGCCCAACCACGCATTACGGAACTTTGCAAGAAAGGAGCTGGCCCATCGTGAGGATAGGACATTTCTTTAGCATTTCTGCAACACGAGAATAGTGGAGCAACACAATGACCTCCTCTCCCCTGGCCAGCAGAAGGGAGAAGGGCGTCACCTGTGACTGGACACTAGAAGGGACTATCGGAGGAAACTTTCTGATATCAGAGATTATTTGGGGGAGGAAATTTTTTTTTTTTTTTTTCTGTCAAGAGAAACAGGAGTTTCCTTGCCTCTGGCATTTAGGAGAGCCCTTTAACTTCCTGTACTAAAACTTTGGACAGTAGGATCTGAATGCTCTCTTTACCAGCCTTGCTGTAAATGTCCTATATGATCAAATGGGAATTTTCTTGGGATGAAGAAAGGAACATAATCTGATCACTCCTGTTTCCAGCGAGGCAGCCAAACAGTATGTTAGGGCCCACAATAGGGAATATGTGCTGGGCAAAGACACAAACCAAATTTGATTTTCTAGTTTCTGTGGAAATCTAAAGATGACATTTAGCAACTACTTCTAGTTGGAATCTCATTCTGACTAAGTAATTGTGTAAAAAAAAAAAAGTACGCATAAAGTATACATATATATGTGCATATGTGTATATGCCATTTTTGACAAAGAAGAAAAACACTGTCAAGAAGAATGATGCTTAAAACATGTCAAGACAATTTTGTCAAATAGAAAATAAAAGAAAGGGAGGAAGAGAGGGAGGGAATAAAAGAAGGGAAAGGAAGGGAGGGAGGAAGGAAGTCTTAGACTGCGAGAACCTGTCTGTCCAGACCAGCTGTATCCATCCAAGCCCTGTGAGGATGCTGTGAATGCAGAGTGATGATGACGTAGAACAAGGGTGGAGTCTGGGACATCTCGTTTCTGTCCTTTAGCATCTGTATGACCCCGGGGAAGGTTTTTCTTCACCTCTGAGGGCCCCGCCTTCTGAAAAAGGACAAAATTTCCTTTGAGTTCTGAGATTTCCCAGGAAGAGGAATGAGGGAAAAAGTGCCATCTGAAGGCAAAAGAGGAAATTTGCTGACAAAATTAGAAACATGCTAGTCAAATTTCAAACAAGTAAAGGCAGTAGCATATTATAAGACAAAGATGTATTCAGGCTCCCCCCATTCCTGATGTATTGACGTGAGTGATATCGGGGTACTTCAGGTTTATTTAAACAGAGAAGCTCTGCTTTGTGCAACTGTATTGCTTATCAGTAACCTGCAGAGTCCCAAGAAAGGAATGTTTTGAAAATATGGAAAAGAAATGTCAGGGGCGGAGTCTAGCTTTTGGGCCCTGAAACTAGATTGTCCTGTGTTCTCTGGCCATTTTTAGGAATCTGTGTTCGTAAATGGAGGCCACAGCATTCAGTTTTGAGGAAGGTGGGAACTTGTACCTCTTCCTTTCTCCTTCTGTGTCAGACCTTCTAGGCGAGGTTCTAGAATGATTAGCCTTTTTCCAGTATTAGTACCATGGCTATAAAATCTAATCATTATTTAAAATCTGCTATACTGACTAGGTGTGAGTTTGGGAATATATAGCACCTGAATACCTAGGCGCGTCCTGCCTCACCGAGGAGACTGTTATGAAGACAAAGTGCTAAGCTTTCAGCCTTTAGCAAGGATGAAAAACTCCACGCAACCCGTTCTGTTCGTCTGTGGTTTAAAAGGCTCTTGCAGTAATTAACAGGCGAGCCAGTTGACTTAGTGAGGTCTGTCCTCCTGGGAATTTGGGAAGCTGCCCACAAAACGCTGGAGCTTTCTGCCCAAGCAGAGGATTACATCCTGATCCTTGGGAGAGATCTTCCCGTTTGTCCTTTGAAGTGACTGCTTCTCTGCAGGTATCAAGTAGCTAGCTTCTTGGGGCTGGCTTGCAGATTTGGAGCTTTCTGCTAAGTACTCTCAGCAACGCTTCTCCACGGGTCTTTGGGAAATTTACTCAGTAATCCCTTAAAAGCTTTATGGATATCAGAGACAGTTCTGAAAGTAAAATCAAAGAAGGCTGCCCAGCACTCTCATTCCTGGCTTCAGTTTTTTTAAAGGTGGGGTAGCCCAGGTAAGGCCTTGAAGCCTTCTACCTCTTCCTATTCACACATTCAGCGCCCTACCTGCCTGTTCCCAGTCAAGCACATGGGTCGTAAGTGGTCGTTCTTTGTTAAATGTCCCATACCAGGATTTACTGCACCCAGGAAGAGGCAGTAGGGGTGTGTCCCATTCCTGCGGCAGCCTTGGGTGACATCCCTAGCTCAGCCTGGGGCTCCGGGATCAGCTGTTCCACCAGAGCCAGCCCCAGGTGTTCACTTTTCCTGTTTCCCCTCTCTCTCCCCAGCAGCTCTTCCAACCCCCTGTTAGTCAGGAAAGAGACATGATAACCCTATTTGCCTCTGTGTGTATTTAGGATATTAGTATTTTCCATATTTTCTGGTGATGTCCATTAGTGCTTTGGCAGGCAGGGCAGGACGAGGGGCCATGGAAGGTCACATCAGGACAGGATTCTTTGCTTCCTTCCCCGGCTGTCACTTTTCGAAGTTTAACTTCATTCACTGTGCCCCTTTGTTTAGCTGTTTCTTTCAAAAATTTTAAAACTTCACCAGACTTAAATTTTATTTAAAATCTGTACGTGACCAATTAATTATATTCATTTTACTTCATAGTAGGGAAGGTAGATTTTCACCACTGTGGCCTCTCCCGCCGCGGAGCACAGGCTCCGGACACGCAGGCTCAGCGGCTATGGCTCACGGGCCCAGCCGCTCCGCGGCATGTGGGATCCTCCCAGACCGGGGCACGAACCCGCGTCCCCTGCATAAGCAGACGGACTCTCAACCACTGCGCCACCAGGGAAGCCTGGGAAGGTAGATTTTTTGATGGCTCTTTATTTCACCATTTGGGGTCAGAATAATTGTTAAATATTCTAAAAGTGTCTAATTTTTTTTTTTTGGTTAACAATAGACAACTTTTTTTTCAAATAAGACTTTTTTGGTTTCAAGTCCTTGCCGTGTGACTTTGACCAACCTACTTCTCCTCTGTAAGAGTCAGTTTCCTTAACTTTAAGAACTGAGATAATAATACCTACAATCAGTGTTGTAATGATTGCATGAAGTAATGGTGTCCAGCTTTCAGGAGAACACCCGATCTATGGTAAAAAATCCATAAATGATAGTGGCTACGAGGATGATAAGTGAATGCTATTTGTGCAGAGGAAGGCACAGGGTAGGTGGTAGAGGAGGAAATCAGTGTGTTGGGAATATGCAAGTTTGGAGCACACATGAAGGCAACAAAAGGAAATACTTTATTTAAAGGTTACAGTGATAAGCAACAGAAAAGAGCTCCAACAATATGTATAGCCAGTAGTGAGATAGGCTTTGCTGACATGTACATCACATGCCCACACACTCATGAACAAACACACACTCATGACCTCTCACCCACGTGCACATATATCCATATAAAGTCACATACACACACAGCACACCCATGTATATACTCATCCACATACGATCATTTATATATAGATATGTATAATGCATGGCTTGGAAAGCTATTGATAGTGAGGCTTTTAAAACTATGTGTTTAGCATAATCAGTCAACCTGTCCTAGTCTTACCGCCAGAAGTGTCCCTGGCTGTTTCCAGAACAATTCTATCCCAGATACAGGTCATTCACTTGACTGTACATTGCATTGTCCTCATAAACAAGCTTCTTTCCTTTCTGTGGCCCATGTGGTCTCTGTGGTCTTCTATTTTTTAATCTGTTAAAATACTTTGAAGTTCAGCTTTGTGGATTTGACATCCAGCTCTCACTGGAACCTAGTAGTGGTTTCCTATTTCTGGTTTATTGCTGAAGAGTGATCAAAAAGAGAAAGCATTAGGGCAAGGTCACTCCAATACACTAAAAAAGAAATATATCGATGGCAAACATTCCAAGGCAAAAAAAAAACAAAAAAAAAGAGGGCTCTCTCTCTCTTTCTCTCTCTCTCTCAGGGTGATTTCCTGTCTCTGTCCTGTCTTAGAAAATGAGCTATAATTCTCTGAATTATTTGCCACATTACTTACTTTATCAACCATGATTATCCAATCTTTCTATCTGCTTGTAATTAAAGAGAAGAGTCTCTGAATGTCACCAGGACACTGGGGTACAGGCAATGGGACTTGTAAGCTGCTGTAGCAAGATTTTGGTTAAAATTTCCTGCTACTTTAAAACTCCACTACTCAAAAAAACAAAAACAAAAAAAAAAAAACCCATCTAGTAACACTTTACCCCCCAAAATGCTGCTAAACCTGCAGATCTGTGCCAAGCTGCTAACATGAGTATCTGTTCAGACAGATGATGTTTGTACAATCTGTCAAGCATAAAACCTACCTGCGAGTACAATATAGGAGAAGATGAGAGGGGAGAACTGATTATTATGCTCAGAAATGCTTGGCGATCCAAGATAAGAGTAAACACATCCAAATACAGGATGGTCGTGTTACCAACAGAGAGGGCATTTGAGAAGGGTTTGTGCACATGAATCTCCAAAGTGAAGTGTGAAGTTTCCCCTGACAAATAATGCTGTGGCACATGGTTTTGGGTCCTGCATGCCTGCTGTGGGCCAGCACTATTCTTAATCTGTTTGGTGTGGATACGATCTATGAAGGTCAAGTGGAGGCAGGCGAAGACGAATACAAGGTAAATGTAGTCAAGATCAACCTGGTGCCTTTGCAAGCTGCTTGGGTACAAGCCTCACCAGAATGATCCCCGAAAACAAACCTTTTGGGGCTCTGAGGGAGCTGTGGATGGATACGGATTCAACCCTAACAGCACCAAATGATTCCTGGGTTATGGTTGAGAAAGCAAAGAATCTAATGCAGAAGCACTTTGTAAGCACATCAAGGAAAGAAGATAAAGGAGTTTATAAGAAACCATTTTCTCTATACATTAAGAACAGCATAACGCCAGACCTGTTAAGCATAACTCTCTCAAATTCCTAAAACAAAAACAATCTGATCAAGTCTGATCAATTACCATCCAGTCTAGAATATCTCTATGGGACACATTTTAAAGAGGGCTTCCTAGGGTATAGACCCATGAGGCAATCAGTTGTTGTCACCAGAGCACCATTACAGGACATGAAATGTGAGAACTTCTGAATCTTAGCAATAATTCATTTTCTCCTCACTCTAAATGAGGTCAGTGAAAAGCCGATACTTGGGCTGGGCCTCAAACCGTCATTTTAATAAAAACATATATGTAACTATATATGAATGGGAGTTGACGACCTCAGGGCTCTGGCCCTCTGTCAGTTGGCTCCCCAAATCACCTCTTTGGGGAACCCTTGAGAGAAATCCTATCTATGACAGACTTGCTGGCAAGGAAGAGTGGTGCAGAAGAGAGACCTGGAGTTTAATAGCAAACTGTGATCTTATTTAAGTAAATGTGTTCATAGATTATAGTCTGGATATGGGATTAAAAGGTGATGTGAATATAGTGATTCCTTTGACTTCAACAAGTCCATAAAATTTAGAAAGAAAAAACATTTAATGTTGTGGAAAGAACTGGACACTGGCATTCTCATAAAGCTTTTGCCTCTAAGAATTATTTGACACAGGCTAAGTAGTGCAGCCTCTCTAGAACCCCGTCTTCACACCTATAAAACAGTGGGATTGGCTGAGAAAACCTGTAAGGTTTGCCAGTCACAGCCACAGTAACTTAGAATTCTGGATTCCAAGTGTATGGATGAACATTCTTCTGAATTCCCCCAATACATTGCCTATTCAGTACATTTTGCACCGATAATATTTTGAAACTTTATCAAGTTAAAAATTTCCTATTCAGGCAGAAACTAAAGAATAAAGAAACATTTACAAAATTCCTCTTTTAGTCATTATCTGGCATTGTTTTATGCCATGTGGACAATTTTAACCACTTAAGAATGATACCTTTACTCCATAAATATTAAATATGATACTAATCCATTGTAATACTAAGTGCCAAGGGTCACAGATAACCATGCTAGTACAAGTTTTCTGCATTATGGTGAGAGAGTTGGATTATACAGCACAATGCACTGGGGATATGAGGAGAACATGGAATTAGTAATAGTGTTTGTGTCGCTTTATAACAGCTTTTTGGTCTTTTAACAAGAATCCTGCCACGTGCACCCTTTAGTGCTAAAGACTTTGCTCAGTGGCTATCATTCCACTGCATTTTGCCCAGCATTGATATGTATGTAAAACATACAAAAGGATATCTAATCGTTCTTTTGTAAAAGTACCCATCCTTTTGGGTTTCTCTCTGGGACTGGACTGACTGTGAAGTCAGAAAACTCATAATAACTCTAGTGTTCTGAAAATACAATGGTGTATCTCCAACCCTAAATAAATTGTAGAATGATGAAACACAATCCCATTATTCCATTTCTTTACATATGTGTCACTCTCCATTAGGTCATAATAGGGTTGCACAAATTTAAATGTCTCAATGGACAGGGAAAGCGTGAATGAGTGAAACGGCT
>NW_006778610.1:1012286-1018849 GCF_000442215.2 Lipotes vexillifer | reverse complement strand
TTTTAAAAAAAAAAAAAAAAAAAAAAAAAAAAAAAAAAAAGATCAAGTGAGAGAATTTGCAAAGGATTTAGCGTCAATTCTGACACATAGTAGGACTTAATAAATGATAACAGATACTATTATTAGTATTTGTCTGAAAGTAAAGCAAGAAATCAGATGGCATTTAATTATTTTTTGGTCATAAAGAAGCTTACGTTCTACTATTATGCTGATTGTTTAAAACCTTCAACATTTGTGTTATAGGTATATATATGTGTGTGTGTGTATATATATATATATATGTATATATATATTTATATATATACACACACAGACACACATATAGCAGTTTTTGTAAGATTATAGTTAAAAAGTGATAATTTTACCTAGAGTTACAATGATGAGGGAATTATCTCCATGCAAACTCCATCAGCAGTGTTGGAAACTATGGCAAGAAACTACATTCAAGGCCCTGCATTCTTATTCAATTACTGACTTCACTGAACTTTCAGATTCTTATTCAAGCATGGTGAAGAGAATATAGTATGTTCAATCTCTAGTTGAGTGATTATAAATAATTAAATCTAATTAAACCCTCATTATGCATAGAGAAAAGCCTAGCATTTCCTTGGGTCTTGAGATGTTCATGCAGTCTCATGACTAGCTCGGCTGGCTGTACACAGCGGCACAAAACCTGACTTGATAAGAAACTTAAAAAATCAGCGGATGCCGGGAATTCCCTGGCGGTCCAGTGGTTAGGACTCCGCAGTCTCACTGCCAGGGGCCCGAGTTCAATCCCTGGTCGGGGAACTAAGATCCCACAAGCCGTGCGGCATGGCCAAAAAAAAAGAAAAAAAAAAAAAACAGCAAATGCCACTAACTCACTTGTGCCCTTGAACAAGCCACTCAGTTTCTGTTAAGACTTAACTTTCTCGCCTACATAGCCTGGGGGTAGGACCAGTTCCTTCCAAGATTTCTTCCAGATTTCAAAGTCTGTGCTTATATGTTCACCTGCTCCACCTTTTTCATATACCAACATAATTTAAGGAGAGCCGCACATTTCCATCATAAGCAGTGGGAGAGATCCTAAAATAGGAGGATAGGTGCCGCCTACTGGAGAGTATCAGAATTGCTAGTGGGGGTAGGAAATTTGTGGTTTGAAGAAATCCCTCCACCCCAAAGTAACCTTTCAGTGCCCTACAAGTGGACTTTACTTCCCTCTTCTCCACTAACTGACTTACCCCAACCATTCCAATATTAAATTTTAAAGCTTATATTATTTAGAAAATCTCTAATCCAGGGGTCAGAATGGGGTGGCTCTCAACCATTAAGAGCCTGTATTTGTACTTTATACAGTCAGTGTTCTTAAGACATTTGAATTAGTTGTCAAAACTTACAATTCAGGATAATTCACAAAAATCTGAATTTCTGGTTTCCTTTGGAAATTCAGACGATCAGGCTACACTAGGCTCACATTCCTGCAGAGCAATAATTGACTGCAGCAGAGAGGTAACTGAATCTCCCTGCCCTCCCACTGTCCACAGCCCTGCCACCTCCCATGACTTGCATAATGTTTATCACTCTGCATTGTTCTTTTTCTCTTCTAGTGGAGAAACATTTCTCTATACCCTAGCTCTATCGAAGGTAGGCCGAGTAAAGATAGACCATGCTTTTTACAACCACCCTGTTTCATTCATTTATCATCAGTGTGTCATCTTACTTGACCCTGTACTACAACCCCTCAGTTTGTTTCCCATGGACTGGCCAGTCCAATATCAATTTTTTTTCAGCTTTGTCCCTTTGAAAAATACTTATTTGACCAATTTTTACTAATGTTCATACACTCTCAAGTTGATTGCCAGATTTTTCTTTCCTTTAAATCCCATTTAGCAAAGTATATTATTTGTACAGAAAAGTGCACATATCATATGTATATAATAGAACAAAATTCATAATGGACACAAATACTATAAATATAAGAAAATATAAGCAAGAACTTCTTATAGAAGATGACAAAGTATCTATGAAAGATATAAAATATCTAATTATAAGGAACAATATGCCATATTCATAAATAAGATGCAGTAATATAAAAACATCATTTATCCCAAAATTCATTTATAAAGTCAATGAAATTCCTCCCAAAATTTAATATTTTTTGGTGAGATTTAATAAGATGATTCTAAAATTTACATATAAGTTTATAAAGGCCAAATCTATTGAGGAAAATTTTCGAAAAAGAAAAAGGTAGAAGGACTTGTCCTAAAAATTTCAGGACTTTAAGCTATAGAAGTTAAGATGATAAAGTATTGAAACAAGAATGAAAAAACAGTGCATAAAGTGATACATGTGCGTTCTTAGTTTCTATATTATGGTCTCCAAATACAATTTCCTGCTAAAATGAACCAGGGCTCCTTAGAGAAATAGCTGATTCTAGGTTTGAGGTAATACATTTATAAAATGGTCTAAAATATCTTGTCATCTCCAAAGCAAGGAAGCTCTCAAAACTACTAAAATCATGACAGAAGGATGTAGGAGCCAACTTAAAGAGGTTCCCACAGACCAAAGATAATCTGAGTATCAATAAGAATGACAGTAAAAATGATTGCAGTAAATATGTATATATCCTTGAGATCACAGTGATACTACACAACAATAACCACCATAACACACCTCACTCATCATTTTTAGGGGACACTACAGAACCAAGTCATTTTGCCAACTAGTATATAAAGGTAAAGAATCAAGCATTTATCCTGACTTTCCAATAAAAACAATAACTCAAGTGACCCAAATAGGTGATGAGAATTTATTTTCATAAAAAGTTTTCAGCTAATAAATGAAGAAGGAATGACAGAATATCACCACTTTGTAACCCTTGCGGAAATAATTAATTTAGGCAATGATTACTAACATCACCGAAAGCAAGCAAGCAATCAATCAATCAATCAATGACATGGCTTGCTTTCTAATAGAAGTACATGTCTCAAAATGTGGGAGTTTTACACACAGAGGTGATTGAGTGAGGACAGGGAGAGGCTTAAGGCATTGAAAGAAGAATTTTATCACTGATACTTACATGTCCCAAGAGGAGGGGGCATGCCATGCACTCGGGGTCATGTTGGGGAGCACCAGATTTGGTCAGGAGGCAGAAGGGACAAGGGGAAAGCATGGCCCATGGACTTCATTGTGTTTTCTGGTGGGAAAGCAAGAGAAACAGTTTAGGATTGGCTAGTTTGAATAATGTTGGCAGGCTCTGGTCTCTAGGGGTCATCTTTAGTTGTCCGGTACCTGGCCCTGGTAAGCAGGGATCTTGCCTCCTGGAATGTAAGGGCCAGATAGAGGAGGTGGTTCGGAGTCTGGGCTCTGAACTGGCGGGTGTATATATGAAAGTCCTTTGCTATCTCTAAGGATTGGCTAACGCTGGGAGGGGCAGCCTGTCCCCAGTCAGCAAGGCCACAAATAACAGAGCATCAGGAATACAGAAAATAGGAAAAGATAGTTTATACAGTACACACTGCCGCATATGAAATATTATTGCCTCCAAATCGAACCTGAAAGGTATAAACCAGCACACACAAAGTATTATTACCAAAAACAATTAAGCTGATCAAGATTCGAGACCTGACTGCCAATTTAAAGGATATAGATTGCAAAGAAGAAATTGTTAAAGGACACCCAAGGATACATTCAGCAAAATCCAAACTATAGGAAACTCTGTAAGACAGATAACACTATTTCTTAAAAAAAAAAAAAACAAATTGCGAAAGTAAATAAATAAATAGGAGAGAGGGACATATAAATTAAGAGATCACACATCAATCAATTGTAATATTTAGATCTTATTTGGATCCTGATTCAAATAGACAAGCTAAAGATATACAATACAATTGGGAAAACTTGAACAGGAATTGGATATATAATATTAAAAGTTTTCATTAATTTTTCAGGTATGATAATGATTTTGTAGTTATTTTTAAAGAATCCTCCTATTTTAGAGACACAGGCTGAAATAGTTACATATGAAATAATATTCTGTCAGTGATTTGCTCCAAAATACCCAGTGGTGGAAATGGGGTAGGTGTATAGGGGGTGGGTGCATGCCTGAAACAAGACTAACCATCAGTTGACCATTGTTGAAGCTGTATGAAATGAACATCAAAGCTCATTATATTATCTTTCTACTTTTTAAATGTGTTTACATTTTTGCATAAAAGATTAAAAAATAAAAAGCTGAGAAATTGAAATCTGACAATATCCAGTTTTGCAGGGGTGTAGAACACTGGGAGTATAAATTGACCCATTGACTAGATCAGTTGGTAATTGTGAGGACAGGGGTACTCCATGACACAACATATCTGGTAATTGTGAGGACAGGGGTACTCCATGACACAACAATTCCACATCTACTTACTCCAGAGAAGTTTTTCACCTATACATGGGAACACACACACAAGATTGCTGTTACTTGTTGCCAAAAAAGAAAAAAAAGGAAATAACCTAAATGTTCATTAACATTTAGGAAAAGATAAATGAATCCATGTAAACAAAAGATACACCACAAATTTAAAAGAAATGAATGAGAGCTTCATGCATCTTTCAACTCTTTTGAGTTGAAAGAAAGCAAGTTGCAGAATAACAGGTGAAATACAATTTACACATAGCTTATATAAAGCTTAAAACACAAGCAAAATTAAATGGTATCCTATTTATGAACAGATAACTAAATAATAATATATGAAATATATGTTGGTCTGATAAACTCCAAATTCAGAACAATAGTTACTGCTGGGAAGGAAGGAATCATTACAGGATCTTGGAGAAACCTCCAGGAAATGAATAAATAAGTGATACTTTATCTCTGAAACAAAAATAAAACTAAAGCAAATATAGCAAATTGTTAAAATTCACTAACTCTGGATGGTGGCTACTTTGTGTTTTGCTATATTATTTTCCATAGTTGCCAACATGTTTTAAGTAGTTTATCATTCTAAAATAAAAATGGCGGTATGGGGAATTCCCTGGTGGTCCAGTGGTTAGGACCTGGTGCTTTACTGCTGGGGCTGACGTTGGATCCCTGGTCGGGGAACTAGGCACCCCACGGGAGGGCCAAAAAAAAAAAAAAAAAAAAAAAAAAAAATGGTGGTATGTTCTGTGTTAATAATGCAAGAATGGAATGTTGCAGCTGTTTCAAAATTGCCTTTAAGTAAATTACTAATTTAAGCCAAAGTGAAAACAATAATCGGTCAAGGGAATTGAAAGTTTGAACCTCTAGGGTATTAAGTGGGTGTTGTGCTACCCAACTGGCCTCTTAGCAAAGGTTTAGCTTTAACTGCTATTAAAAGGGGATAAACATATATCATTATACTAGCTTCTATTTTTAGTGCACACAATGAAGATTAGCTGTATTCCTTCCCTTAACTTTTTTTTTTATTGCTTTACAATGGTGTGTTAGTTTCTGCTTTATAACAAAGTGAATCAGTTATACATATGCATATGTTCCCATCTCTCTTCCCTCTTGCATCTCCCTCCCTCCGACCCTCCCTGTCCCATCCCTCCCGGGGGTCACAAAGCACCGAGCTGATCTCCCTGTGCTATGCGGCTGCTTCCCACTAGCTATCTACCTTACGTTTGGTAGTGTATATATGTCCATGCCTCTCTCTCGCTTTGTCACAGCTTACCCTTCCCCCTCCCCATATCCTCAAGTCCATTCTCTAGTAGGTCTGTGTCTTTATTCCTGTCTGACCACTAGGTTCTTCATGACATTTTTTTTTCTTAAATTCCATATATATGTGTTAGCATACGGTATTTGTCTTTCTCTTTCTGACTCTTCCCTTGACTTTTGAAAATCATTGTTTCCACTTGTAATGTAAAACTTTTTTTAGTACTAGCTTGGCTTTGTAGGGTGACTGCATTATTAGGTGCCTCATATACACAAATGCTCTCGTAATACATTTTAAAGAGCCCAAATGAGACATTCACTTTTTCTTTTTACACTGCATTTGAAATTAGGCTGTAGAAAACAGACAACTTAGTGACGACTGTCTCCAAATACTGAAGGCAATAAGGAACTGCAGAACAATCCGCTCCTTGTTAGTTACAATGGTTTCTTTCCAAATGAAAAAGATATTTTAAATACTCAGAGCTTGGTTTTTTTTTTTTTCCTCCCTTTCAATCTTATTTTCTGTCTTTCTTTTTTGTCATTAGTATTGTCCTAGAAAGGAGGACCTGTGACATCTCTTCAATTCTGAGAAAGTTTCATTTAATACTATAGCCGTATTTTACCTTTCGCATTTGGCACTTAGCACGTTCACTCTCACAGGAAGCAAGGTGTGAAATGTACTATAGAGCTGTCCCATATACATGACTCCACAAAGATGCCTTCTGCTGCACAGCTGAAGCCTGTCAGCAGTATCTTTGGGGTGCAGCAGTAACAAGTAGTGGTAAATGGAGACAGAAGGCTAGCCTCTGAGCACTACGAACCCTCAGCGTCCGAGGGGGCTATTATTTGTTCCTTGTTAAGAAAGCAATAGAGGGCTTCCCTGGTGGCGCAGTGCTTGAGAGTCCGCCTGCCGATGCAGGAG
>NW_006778610.1:1009950-1012072 GCF_000442215.2 Lipotes vexillifer | reverse complement strand
CCATGGCCGCTGAGCCTGCGCGTCCGGAGCCTGTGCTCCGCAATGGGAGAGGCCACAACAGTGAGAGGCCCGCATAAACCAAAAAAAAAAAAAAAAAAAAAAAGAAAGCAATAGAAAGATTCCAATACACTTGGTAGAATCTCTGAAAGAAAGCTTAGTCAAAAATCTCTAGGATCCCTGCCTCCTTAATTTCAGGCTGGTAAAACAAGAAAGACCTAGCTCTCTGCTCAGGTGAGTGATGAGATGGCACAGTTACCCAAGGGTGACAGGCTTGGAGTAGACATCACTTTTATAATGTTGGAAAATTGTACATGGTCTTCAGAAGCAAGACCCGATGTAGATGTGTGTGTGTGACATATGGGGGACATTAACCCAGTGCTCTCCTGTTCAGACAATGATGCAGAACAAAAATGTAACAGAAAATCACTCAGGTTTAGAATGAATCATCAGATTCTACCCTCCTTCCTTTTCTTACGGGAGCACGCCAGGAAAATGGCCTCAATTATACAGGGAGGGAGAATGTGAAAGACTGAAGCTGTGCTTAAGTCAATGCAAAGCCTATATTTTCCCACTCTCCTTTGTTGCCCTTTCGTCAGATTTTCTTCCTAAACAGGGACTGAAATGGAATAGATACATGAACTCCTTAGTTTCTTTTTGTTAATCTGTGCTTTTGCCTTCCATTTTATCTTCCTTGTTCTGTTCTCATCCCTTTCCTAATTTTCTTTCTCCTGCTTCTAGCTTGACATTCATAATAACCTTTTCATTTGGTTTTTACCCCAAACCACGTTTGCATATTTGTTCTTATAACTTCGGGTTATTGCAGTTGTCATAGTTCTTTGCTAGCTGTTTTCTCATCTTGTGACAGCTTCATCATAATTTGGATGTCTTTAACAAAATACATAAACTCACTCTCATACTAAACCACAATTTTTGAAATTAATCCAAAAAAATCACAGTATTTCATAAAATCCCCCGAGTTAATGGGTCAGTAAATAATCATAGGTTGTCTCCAAAAAAACCCCACAAGAAAACCAAAAAGTATTTTTACCAAAGTGAACAGAAAATACAAATGTTCCCTATGAGACTCTGAAAGATATGTGAATAATTAATTCCTGTGAACAAAATTCCCCTCCCATGGTTGCGATTATTTTGACTGAAATCTTAGGATTTATTCCTGAGTTTTTCTTGAGTCTACAGAGTCTACCATCTAGTCCTAGGGGTCACAGTTTGTAACAGTTCTTTGAATAACAAGAAAATCACTGCATATGTTCAGCTCCTCTTTGTCTCTGTCGATGAACTTTCATTGGTCTAATATTTTGTCAACAGTTCATCAAGGCAGTGAATGAGCAGTCTGACAGTTCTATCTCCCGGGACCACCATTTCCATCTGCGAGGTCTTCCAGTTGTCTCTCCACAGAAGAGTGAATGCATAGGATTGTTTTAGGGGCTGGGTGGAGGAGCACGGTCCTTTCATCCTCAGGAGTCTAATCCAATCATGGTAACAGGCCCAAGTCATTTATTCTTCCTCAAAATGTGTTTACAGAAGAATTTTTGTTTGTCTGCTCAAGCTCAGTTATTTATGTAATGGAATGGAGCATTTAGCATCCATTTTTTGTTTCTGAAGGACTGACCAAGTAAGCTGACCAGACTGGAACCACATCTTTCTCATTGTTATACTTCCAGGGTTTAGCTAATTTAACAACACAATGTAGCACTTCACAGACATTAACTCATTTCATCTCCACAGTAGCCCTGGGAAATAAGGCTATTTCTTTGAATTTATCCCCCTTTTAAGGCTGAGGAAGCTAAGGCACAAAGATGTTCAGTGACCTTACTTAGGGTCACCACAGCAAGTAGTAGAAATTGGCTCCAAGTCTCCACAATCATGATGCTAGTTTATATGTCTCTGCTCTACTGCTTTTGGTGCTTCTCCGTATTCAATATAAGTCTATGGATGAGAGAACAAGTAGAAAAGAGAAAAGGAAGAAAGAAGGGAAGGTGAGGAGGAAGCAATTTTAAAAATATAAGAATCTAAAAATATTATTAATGATTCAGGGATAAAATTTGGATCTGAATTCCCTTGTTATTATATAGCACCAGCTGGAATAAATTTATCTTTTTTT
>NW_006778610.1:937895-1009940 GCF_000442215.2 Lipotes vexillifer | reverse complement strand
TTTTTTTTTTTTTTCGGTACGCGGGCCTCTCACTGTTGTGGCCTCTCCTGTTGCGGAGCACAGGCTCCGGATGCGCAAACTCAGCAGCCATGGCTCACGGGCCCAGCCGCTCCGCGGCATGTGGGGTCCTCACGGACCGGGGCACGAACCCCCGTCCCCTGCATCGGCAGGCGGACTCTCAACCACTGCGCCACCAGGGAAGCCCTAAATTTATCTTTTTAATATATTTTGATAGCTAAAAAATATAGGTAATATTTATTTAAATTTTTTTAATTAAAAACAATTTATTTAAAGTTTAAAGCATAATATAATGAATGTCCACAAAGCTAATACTCATTCAGAAACTAGAATGTAAGTCTACCTATGCGTTACTAACCTACCTCATCTCATTCCCCTGGGAAGAAGTAACAGCTAAGTGAATTTTGTGCTCATGTTTCCCTTCCTTTTTTTGTATAGTTTTATCACCTATATAGGTAGGCTGAACAATAGATTGTTTAGTTTTGCTTGGTTTTGAGCCATATTAAAATGGTATGATACCGCATAAAATCCTCTATCATTTGCTTTTTCCACTTCACATTTTACTTCTAAGATTCATATACGTTAACGCTTCTTTATAAAATGTCCTGTAGTTTTCAGTACACTTTATGTAAATTATCTCATTTGATTCACATAAATATCTATTGATAATAGATAGGTTGGTCTAATTTTTCCTATTCCTTTTATAACAATAGTATCAAGGACTACTCTGGCAGCCACTAACAAACCCAGACTTTTAGCCTAGCCACCATATGCATCAAGACCCACAGGTCAATTTGGGTGCTAAGACTTAACACAAACAGCAACACTACAAGCCTTCCGCATCAATGAATGTGTTTGAATGCTTGCAATTGTGAATTTGCTTTCCATGTGGTATGGGTGTTCCCACATAAAACTGCGAGAAAAAAAAGTAAAATGAGTCAACGCCCTCTTCTTAGGACTTCTTGGAATTTCATCTGATTTCCATATGTATGGCACATAAGTAAAGGTTTGTGTTCATTCCAAATATGACTGTCATGTCTAGTTCACCATATCCAATAGGATATGGTAAATAATAGCATATGTAAATTCCAAAAAAATATATCTGAGCGAAGATTCTGTCTTCTATTACCTTCCGAATATCTTTTACAGACATTCTTGCAGCTGCCTGGCAAGCACGTGAGGCAGGAAAAGACCTGACATTCCTGTGGTTGTCATGGCTTTTGTGTTACTTATTACTCAGTGCTATGCTAATATCTACCTTACAAAATACCACCAGGTCAGCGGAGAAATTAGAATTTTGCTTCCTACATGAAATGTTCAAAACAAATATGCCAATGGCCCATGATATCTGTGAGGAGATTAAGAACGCAGAAAACTTCTGTCAACTAAATTGAAAGGGTGCTAAATCCTCTGGTGGTTTCCTCCATGACACTGGACTAACTGATATCTCCCTGTCTAATGTGGTATATTTGATACAACACTGATGCTGTCTTCATGAGTTTTGACTAAAGTTATGTTTTTATAGGGGGATTCATTAATGAATTGAAGAAACTAACAGGGCAATTCAAAGCACCCTTCCCTGACTATTGGGAAAGGGGTGAGAGGTGAATTTTCTACATAAACTTTTCAAGTTTGTTCTTGTTTGTGGATTAATTAACTGCCTAACCACACACACAAAAAAAATTAGTCATTACCATCTAAGGAGTAAAATATATGCGTATATGAGAAGCAGTGTATTCTGTAAAACTAGTGAGAATTGACTTGTGCTGAGACTAAAACAGTTACCATCCTACAGATAAGAACAAGTTGTCCTTTTAAGTAGCAAAAAAAACTGCTCTCCTTTGTGTTTATATGACTTAAGAAAAAATGCAGAGCAAAAGTTGTTTCCTTTTGCCTCATTAGCCTACAGCACAGCAAGGAAGTTGAGGGCACTTGATTTGGAGTCAACCAGACTTAGGTTCAAGGCTCATCTTTGCCACTGATTAAATTTGGAGCTTAAGAAAATTACATAAGCTCTTTGAACCTCAGTTTCCAACATCATCAAATGGGGATATTTTAAATGGTCTTTATTTCATAGAGTTGCTATATGAGGTAAAGCAAATAGACCAGCTGACAGTGCCTGACATACAGCAAGAGCTTCTTATAGTAGCGTGTCCTGTTGGGTGTTGAGATCATCCTGCTGATTTAAAGAGTTCTGTCATACTTGCCATTCTAGGATAGTGCTTTCCTGCAGGTGAAGAGCCAGTGGCCACACTCTTAGACATCATTTTGCATTTGGTTTCCATGTGGCCCCCCAGCTGGAGCAGAAGGACAGGCAGTGCTCAGCAGCACCTGGGGAACAGCAGGTTTGCACTAGCGTTGCGCTTTCTCTACTCAGCTATCTGAGGGGCCGGAAGAGTCCCTGCAGCCTCGTCCTCTCCGCAGTGTGATCCCTATGGAGAGTCCGTATATACGCAACCCAATTTCATTCTGCTTCCACATGGTGATTGTTGTTCTCTTCTAGGGCTTCGTGTTTTCTTTCTTACCAAGTCCTTTTCATGTTGAAGTTAGGCAAGATGCACCTCCGCAGCGGGCGTGCTCTCCCCTCCTGATGAGTATCTACTTCTTGTTTTCATCCCACACAGTCAAAGCTGGTTGTTTTGTGAAACAAACAGGCTAGGCTAGAGTGAGGGCAAACGGGCTGTGTTCCCACTCAGTGGGTGGCATCTATAAAGGAAAGTCCCACGGTCTGTACGCTCTCTTACCCAATGACTCTGTTTGAAATGGTCGAGAAGAGCAAAGCAAATCTGGACAAAAGGAATAAAGTTCATGCAAGTGAGATTTGCTGGTTTTGATCCCAGCCCATTCTGTCTCAGAAACAAAACTGGGCATGGTGTTTTAAAGACAGAATTCATTTGGAAACTGTAATCAAGTAGCACAGATGTACTTACAATATGGAACTGAAGTGAGGAGTTCCATTCTGAAAACTGAATGATTCCAAGGGGCTTCCAATGACTGGTATTTAACTAAAACATGACAATTTTAGCTCACCACTGAATAATACACACCACAGGGAGGCAGAAGAAAAAAGAAAAAGGAGAGGGGGACTTTCAGGTTCAGTTCAGGAATGGAAACCAAAAAGAACAAGGGTAGAGTGGAGAAAGGAAAAACTGAAGGGCAATGTTATGGAGTGGATTGAAGGAGCTATATGTTTAGTGAGAAATGGTCATGCTCTGAGTTCAGAGTTCTCTGAACTCTGAAGTTCTCTGAAGTCTCAAGATTCCTCCTTGTTCGATGTTTCCCATAGGCAGTCAGCTGGCAACTTCCTGGGTTGCATGTTCCTCTCACAATAGTTTCATCTTTGACTGTTTGGCTTATCATTTCTTTTTCCCAATATAGTTCTTGTACGTCCTGTCATTCTTGATGTCTGTACAGTCAGCTGCATTGATTGAGACTGACTAGGATTTTCATCTTAAGCAGATTTTAAACTCATTTGAACATATTTCCAACTGAAATTATTTCAGTGCGTTCTAGTACACTTTTTTTTAACTTTTGAATTTAATTTTATAAGAAATAAATGGAACTGTGGTGGTGGTTTTTTGAAACTGGATACTAAAAGGGTGAAATTTACTTAATATCAATTATGCTTCAAATTTTTAAAAGCTTTAAAAAAAAGAGAAGTAAATGTTGCAGAAATATCTGCTAAATTAGAGTGCTATAGATAAACAGAACAAGTTGGGTATAGTACACTGAAGCTTAGAACATCATGAGCCCTAGATTTTAGGCCTAGCTATGCCACTAATTAACTGTGGGGCCTTGGGTGTGCAATTTCACCTCTGAAAACTCAGTTTATCATCTGTAAGATGAAGGGCTTATCCAGATTAGCATTTCTCAAAGTAGCATTTGGCAAAATGCTAGTTCTTCAGAATGTTTGGAGTTTTGTGTAAAAAAAAAGGTGGGGAGGGGTGGGATTCCTTTGTCAAATAAATTTAAGAAGGGTTACATCAAGCAAAATCAAATAGGTTTATTTGGTGCTGGACTTCTCATGCTTTTTGCCTATATACAAAATGTGTACAAAATTCCCTAAATGTATTTAATCATCATACCCTTTATCCTCTCCACCCCAGCCTCCAGCATCTAGTGTATAAACTTTGGGAGACACTTACTAAACCCTGTCATCTTCTTGACAATTGTTCTGATAATTTTCTCAGGCAATAATTTTACTGCAACACTTAAGTTCAAATATAATGAAGCATCAAGCAAAACTAAGTTATTAGCTGCTTATTATAATACAGTGATTTGTCACAGGGAATGAACAGTCAGGACCACACTTCATGTTGCATGTGCAGACACAGACATGTTCAATGTATTCATCATATAAACACATTTCAGGTTTGCCCCAGCAACTTTTGAGTGATTTCTATGTAGAAAGCAGGCTGAGGCTAGCAGAAATAAGAGATAACAGTACAAGTATGGGCAGAGTCAAACCAAAGTCTATTGGAAAATATAAACAATGGTAGGCCTAAAAAATGTTTGAACTCTGTTACAAACTTGAATCAACTATTTTCTCTTTCCTCTCCAACAATTGTAAGAGCCAAGTCACAGTACAAAAGAGATCTCATTTTTAGCCCTATTCTGGAAGCCCCTGTACTTATTGTTGGGGTGCAAATCTGGAAATGCGAGGATCTTTTTGAACTGAATGAACTAGATAAGCAGTAGACTGTTTTTCCACACTCTGATCAGCAGCCCAGCTTTATGCAGTAGTGCTTCTAAGAAAAAGCTCATCTTAACTTTCCCAAAGTTCATTTGGTATATATCAATTTATTTATATGCTGTCAAAAATTGGCTGAAACCCAGTTATTCACAGCTATCCACAATTGCTAGAAAACTTAGCATATAATGTTCCTGTGGCCTCTCTGCCTTTCTATGAGGAACTTATCTAGTTATTAATGGTTATTGGCCTCCTTTGCCATTCTTTTGCAGCAAAATCCTTCTGGACAGCACAAATATAGAAAATGTAAATAGGTCCCATATAATAAATGACTACTTTTACAATCGTTTGTCTATATGCTGTATATGATGAACCCCAGCAGTCTTCTCTCTTTCCTAATTTTATTTATTAGCAACAGTGGTTGCTTTTCTTATGTTACCAGAAATAATACAGTATTAAGCAATTCCCAACATATATTTCTTATAAGTTAAATCCAAATAAAAATCTTGCAATTAAATTAATGGCACCATTTTCTTGGAAAAAAGTTGAACAAATGCAATGAGGAAAATATGAAGTCCTCAGTCAGAGTTGCAGAAAATAAAATTATGGTATACACAATTGGAAACAGAAGGATAACAGAAGTTTGTGGCCCCTCCAAGGCAAAATTTCAAGAGTGACCTCACTGGTCCTTTACTTGAGAAAATAAACCGATTTAGGTGTCTTCTCCTTCACAATATTAGAGATACTTAGGTTTCATTTAAGCTTAAGAAGAAAGGAGGAAAACACAAGCAGATATTATTGTTTTCTCCTGTATATTAGAGAAGTGTTTATCCATCAGCTAGTAAATAACTAATTTTTAACAGTAGGATGCTTCCTTCTACTACTGACTATACTTATGCTACTATACTCCAGTCATCCTGTAAGGGAATTAGAAGTACCGACAGAGTCACTAATAAACCTCTGTAAATACCTTAAGTTGATATAACTCAATATTGAATTAGTGAATTATAGTCTCACCTTCAGTCCCTAAACTATAACCTTTAACCTTTCCATAGTCTG
Source organism: Lipotes vexillifer (assembly GCF_000442215.2). Classification (NCBI taxonomy): domain Eukaryota; kingdom Metazoa; phylum Chordata; class Mammalia; order Artiodactyla; family Lipotidae; genus Lipotes; species Lipotes vexillifer. Next base: position 1,004,173 of record NW_006778610.1, on the reverse strand, counting down.
CCTGGTCCCAGATGCTCCTCGGACCACTTGGGTGAAAACTGCTTTCATAGGGCTTCCCTGGTGGCGCAGTGGTTGAGAGTCCGCCTGCCGATGCAGGGGACACGGGCTCGTGGCCCGGTCCGGGAAGATCCCACGTGCCGCGGAGCGGCTGGGCCCATGAGCCATGGCCGCTGAGCCTGCGCGTCCGGAGCCTGTGCTCCACAACGGGAGAGGCCACAACAGTGAGAGGCCCGCGTACCGCAAAAAAAAAATTATAAGTTTAAAGATTTTCTTTATCGAGCTATTCATTTCCTCTGTAGCACTTATTTCAATCTGTAATTATTTTGTTATCTGTTTTCCCTGTTCTTTGTCTACCCCATACACTACATGAGGGCAGGGACTTGTCTGTCTTGTTCACTGCATCTCCAATACCAAGCAGAGTGTCTGGCACAATAATTATGTGTGAAAAGGATGATGAATGAATGAATGAAGCTGATGGTGATAGAACAGAATACAGGTGCTTTTATTTTGCAAACAGGTTTCTTCAACAATTTAAGTGGGAAGCTCCTAAGTAGAGCATAGGAGTCTAGATTCCTAGGCCGCCACTTCCAGTGCATCCCTGCCATTCCTGCAGTAAGGGATTATGAGCCCAAATCAGGTTTTCATGCCTCTGTTGGTCCTGACCCTGCCTGGAACCTTTATTCAGCAAAGCAAGCTATGGCACATTTTCTTCTCATTGTTTTACCACTTGATTCTACACAAAAGTTTGGGCCTTTCAGTTCTCTGCCAAGAAACACTCTCTACACCATTCATAACATCTGGCCTACAGCCTTTAATAACCCACAGGATGCCTTGACATAAGCAACAGCTAATTTCATATTATGCAAGGTTTTGGTAATATTAAAAAATGAGATAATATACATGAAAGTGCTTTATAAACTATAAAATCCTATACAAATGAAATAGATAATGATCATGATTATTACTATGATCATTGCTGCCTTAGCTAAGACAGAAACCTCTTCGAAAAAGCCTTTTCACATTCTGTTCTTTTGGCTTTTAAGAAATATTGAGCTACATGCTTTCAGGGAAATTGTTTCTTGGCATTAAAATAGAAAAAAATTTTTTAAATCACATCAACACTTCCAAGTGCTATGTTATAAAAAAGAAGAGAAAAAACAAACAAAACCATTTCCTGTTGACCCAGATCCACCATTTATCCAAAATGTGGAGGACAAGCAATTCTGGGTAGTTTACATTTATCGGGCATATAACGTAAGGTTTAGAATATACTTTCATTTCCTACCATGAAGAATGAGGCTGATTCTCTTTTTACGCAAATTATCTCCTTATCCTGCTTCACAGAAACTATCTCCTCAGGGAAGAGACCTCGCTATGCCAATCAACACAACAATATCTCAGATCACATCAGACTCATCATAAGAGAAATAGAAGTTGCCTTAAGTGTAACCTGAAGCCTATCAGAAAGGTCCCCTAGACCCAAAGTCTCTACCTAGAGGTCTAGCCTTGAGGTCTGAACAAATGGAATAATAATCCTAGTCTCCCTGACCACTTTCAACTAACAAGCAAAAGTCACGCTAAGCAAGTGGGAGTACAAAGATAAATACATACAAACATGCTTCTTTAGCATACAAACTGAATTACATGTTATCAAGAGAGCTCGCTGAGAAAAGGGCAGTATCAGAAAGGGTCTTACAAACAAATTCATCTGTTTCACAGTTTTGACATTTGCTGTTCAAGAACATTCAGCTCTCTCCCACTACCCTGAGTAATATCACCATTTCCTAATAATCCAGATAAAATAATATGTAGACCAAGAGTCCCTGAAAACCCATAACTACAAAATAAATGATATAACAGGATTCTGAATAAGTTGATAGCGATTTCAAACATGAAACATACTTTCATGAGGGATTGTACTAGAAAAAATCTAGCTCATCAATTTTTGGACAAGCCAAAGCACTTTTCAAGGCTTATTTTTGCAACATCAGTTTCTCTTCCTTTAGCTCCCCTCTGGTTATGAAGAATCGGAGGGGAAAGTAATGAAATCTATCTCCGGTAAAAGGCATCTAATTAAAGAACCTTGATATTATTTACAAGCACTTGACACTGACTTGAGGTTTCACTGATGATTGGACTGGAAATTGGCATTTGTGAAGAAGATCTTAAAAATATGTATAATTTAGCTTTGGTAGTTTGCTTAAAGTAGAGGTTAGGTTCTGCCAATGACCTTTCATGAACTTCTAGGAGTGGATAGTCTTTTGGTGAAAAGGTAAAAAATAAAGACTCCTTTTTCCTACCAAGGTGGTAATTATCCTTAAGTTTATCTAGCTCTGATGTTCGTGGGAGATCTTTATAATTTACTCCTGGGTAGATTCTCTCTGTGAAGCTTCTTTTTTTTCCCTTGAGAGAAAAATTTTTTTAAAACTAACATCCTTGCAAATTGGATAAGTGTGGCATTACAGTGGTTTGCAACCCACTGATAGAGGCTCATATGCTTTGAGCTTTAGTAACAGTATTTGAAAGAGAGATTAAAATCCCCTTAACCAGCAAGCATTCACTTTCTAAAAGTTCCTATTTCCAAGGCATGAAAGCACTGCATTTTGAAAGCCGTGTAAGTCCAAGCAAAGCAAAATGTACCTCTACACAAATGAGTTCAGTGGTGGTCAGGGCTTTCAGAAAATGATTTTTTTGAGGCTGTCTGCCAAAAGAGCTGGTCCTTCACTCAACATCACAGCGGTCTTCTGCCATCATGGTAATTACACATGTTGCCAACCCAATTAAGAGTGCATGGGGAGAGATGAGTATTTTTTTTTTTTTTAATGTATTTATTTATTTATTTATTTATGGCTGTGTTGGGTCTTCATTTCTGTGCATGGGCTTTTCTCTAGTTGTGGCAAGTGGGGGTCACTCTTCATCGCGGTGCGCAGGCCTCTCACTATCGCGGCCCCTGTTGTTGCGGAGCACAGGCTCCAGACGCGCAGGCTCAGTAATTGTGGCTCACGGGCCCAGCCGCCCCATGGCATGTGGGATCTTCCCAGACCAGGGCTCGAACCTGTGTCGTCTGCATTGGCAGGCAGATTCTCAACCACTGCGCCACCAGGGAAGCCCGAGATGAGTATTCATTGTAGCCATTTCACTTTACAGTCAGTGGTAAATTCTGTGAGAAAACTTCATCCGGTGACTTTCCCATCCTCTTGGAAGGGGGGCCCTTGGTAGTCAGCCAGAAATATGCAAACCTATCAATATAATTCATGCTGCTTAGGGGTTCAAAAAAACAGATATTTCCCAAGGGCAAATTAGCCTTTGGCATTGGAGCTCTAGATTATTTATCCACTCAGGCACATCTATACAATGAGAAACAATTGCCTAGAAAGGCAATAAAATGTTGCATACAGTTCCCAGGGGAAGGAAGGCCTGCCTGATGAAGCATTTAATCAAGTAGGTCACAGAGCTATTTGCCTTCTGCACGTGCAGGGGAGGTAGGCAGTGAAGCTGGTTGAGAGGAAGCCATCTAGCCCAGGGCCTCATTTTCTCCACAGGGCGCTTCAGGCCAAGTCCCAAAAGTCCACCTTCAGGCTCTTGAGGGGGTGTTTCCAAGCTCAGAATGTCAGCTCTGCTTTCTCAGAAAATTCAGGGCAGGAAGGTGTTTATTCTCTTACACTCTTCTTGAACTTTCAGACTTGTGGTCAGAGCTTCTTGCTCATCATTTTGAGTGCTTTAGTTTTCTTTCCTCAATAATAATGTAGACTACACAAAGACAGGATGATGACATGTGCCCCACAGCATCTAAAAGAGTGCTTAGATGGATAATTGGTTCTTGAAAAATACGTCTCGATTGGTCTATTTGTGACTCCTCACCTAAACAAAATTTTTATTTGGAAATGGGAATACCCCAGTCACTTATGTAAACACTGCCTTCGCTTTCTTTTGATCTAAGCTTTTCCCTCAGCCCTTTCCATCTAATGGTTCCCTACTCTAAAGTCTCCTGGGTCCAAAATTTGCTACTTAAAAAATTTTCAGTGTATAGGTTTTCAAAGTAACTGTGCGTCAGAGCAAAAGCACAGTATCCATTTATCTAATAGTATTTTGCATTATAAGAATACAAGGGAAAAGATCTTCCAGAGCCCTAGTTGATCATCTCTAGAGGAGTATCTGTACAGATTATCTGGCCTCCTTATTCAGGGAGCACAAAGAACCTTTCTTTATGTGTTTGAGTATTATGGATGCATTTGTTCGTATAAAATGGGCAGGCTCTACAATGAGTTCCAGTGCTAACCCCCAGTTCCTCTTCACTGTAGAACTGCTGATGACTCATTTGGGGTCTCTGTGCACTCAGACATAACATAGGATAATTCCAGCTGTATTTTGGTCACATTATTTAGCTTTGATATCTCAAGTTTACAAATCTGTAAAATGGAAACAGCGATAGTACCAGTTCAAAAGGCTGTTGGGGAGATTAAATGAGTTAATACATGTAAAGCACTTAGTGCCTAACACTTGATGTGTACTCATCAATTAATAGTTTTTTTTTTCTTCCAGATTTAGGGATGTTCTGATGTGTCCTAGTAAATCTTGTCCCATATCAGCTGAGAGTAGTAGGGAGATGCCTCTTAATTTGGGATTCTTAGTGCTGAGTCCTTAACCTTTTATCATATACTTGTTCAAATGACAGGCTTCAAGTGATGACTCTATTTCTACAATCTCCAGATTATAACTTAGATTGAGAGATTCCTAAGGACACAAACTCTATCCTAAATTTCTTTGTATTACCCACCATGTCTAACACAGTATGTCACACAGAGTAAGAGCTCCATATTTATTTTTTGTTGATATTTTTTTTTCCGTTTCTTCCTCTCCCGTTGTCCAAGGCTGATTATGGCAGCGTTCCACTCTTCATTCTCTTCCACACCATGTGTGTTTTGATCTGCGAGGGGTTACAGAGCCTGTGAAGCATAAAGCAATGGGGAACTTAACACATCAGTAACCAAGCATGTGATCCTTGCCAGAATTTTTGCTCTTTAGATGGAAGAAGGGGCAGAGATTTTTTGGACAGATTTGTGTCCTGGGTCATGTCATTTGTGGGCTACTGGTGAGTTGCTTATGGGCAGGCATGCTGACAACATTGGAAGGCAATACAAAATTTTCACCAAAAAATCAATTGAAGCCAATATGAGGAACATTGATTTTGATTGTAGCAACTTTGACTACAACAGTGGGGGAGACAGTCCATAAAGGTGTGTTTATGAGAAATGCTTCACCATGTGAATGAAATAATGGATGAAAAATTCAAATTCACTGGGATAGACTCCTTTCCACACATTCTTATGTGGTCCAAGTACAAAATACCTTTATTCTCACCTATTCATTGCACCTTTGAATACAAATTCGATAGTGAATTGACTTCATTCTCTCCAGAGGAACTGTTTCCAGTGCTAAAAAAATTCAGCCACAAAAGAAAACCCTTGTAGAGGAATTTCACTCCAGTGGGAAGAATCAACCCCCAAGCTACCAGATTGTTTTTTCATGAACTTTTTGGAAAGTCCCTTCTCTTATTTAGTCCCTTACCTCCCCATTCGGCCTAATTCCCTTATGTGAGTTTCCAGAGTTATCTTGTGATTATTATTAATGTTATTAACATGCTATTTCAGACAGCCTACTCTCCGGTCCATAAGAGTGAAACATACCCTTTCTTTCCATCTACTGGCAAAAGACCTCTCTTGTACTTTTTTTTTCTTTAAGTTGTGACTTTTCCTGGCACTTTGGTTTCATCTCATTTGTTCTGTGACCTGTGTACAAGGCATGTCTTTTTAGTTGGAAATGAGGTAGGGTTTTTGGTGATCACTTACACATGTTGCCGTTTTCCCTTTATTTCTCTGCCTACTCTGTTCTAAACCCCTCACATGATAAGATGAACTCAATCGATTTTGAACCAGGTGAGAATTGAACTTTGGATTAAAGTTTTAAAACAAATGGGTTTTTCGAGTGAAGGGCTTTAATGGTTTTTGCTTTTAAATTTTGCTCTTTTCAGTCATGTACCACAATGTTCATTGCAGCTCTATTTACAATAGCCAGGACATGGAAGCAACCTAAGTGTCCATCAACAAATGAATGGCTAAAGAAGATGTGGTACATATATACAATGGGATATTACTCAGCCATAAAAAGAAGCAAAATTGAGTTATTTGTAGTGAGGTGGATGGACCTAGAGTCTGTCATACAGAGTGAAGTAAGTCAGAAAGAGAAAGACAAATACCATACGCTAACGTGTATATATGGAATCAAAAACAAATTGGTTCTGAAGAACCTAGGGGCAGGACAGGAATAAAGACGCAGATGTAGAGAATGGACTTGAGGACACAGGGAGGGGGAAGGGTTAGCTGGGACAAAGTGAGAGAGTGGCATGGACTTATATACACTAACACATGTAAAATAGATAGCTAGTGGGAAGCAGCCGCATGGCACAGGGAGATCAGTTCGGTGCTTTGTGACCACCTAGAGGGGTGGGATAGGGAGGGTGGGAAGGAGACGCAAAAGGGAGGGGATATGGAGATATATGTACACGTACAGCTGATTCACTTTGTTACACAGCAGCAACTAACACACCATTGTAAAGCAATTATACTCCAAAGATGTTTAAAAAATTTTTTTTGCTCTTTTCAATGCTTTTCTAAAACCTGGATGTTGTTTATCATTAGTAGAGGGCATTTGAACTGCATGACTAAAAAGATATCAACTATTATTCAGTGTGTTACATATTTTTTTAAACACATAAAATCAAATCAGAATTACTTGTTCATTTGTTGGTGACTTAAATTTGCACTATAATGAAAAGAATTTCATGCTATTGTCCAGCATGAATTAGTGAGGCAATCTCAAGTAAGGACATCTTCTTCCATTGGTCTGAACATCAGAAAAGGGGCAGTCATGTTTCACACTAGTTTCTGTGGCTGCCAAAGGGGTCAGGAAGATCCTTCATGATGTGGGATGAGGGCAGTGACAATTGCAAGAAACAGAGGCTCCTTAATTTCTGGAACCTAAGAGAAACCAGAGAGAAGGTTCCTGAAGGCGGGGATGAGATCTTTCTTTCTCGTCCTAGAAGCCCTCTCTTTCCCACCAGAATCAACAAGAGGGAATTTTTTAAAAAGCCTAACATTAAATCTGAATTGAATTTTTAGTTTCGGTTAGAGTGAAAGCCTTTCAAGTCTCCTAGAAATAATCACTAGGCAGTTGCTCCCTCCCCACCATAGCAAGTTACTTAATCTCTGCCTCAGTTTCCTCATCTTTGAAAGCTGTATAGCTTACCTCCTCCACCATCTCTCACATACCCAAACAAAAATATCAGTCCTGCTCGTTACTCAAGCTGTACAGCTTTGTATCTTCAACGTAGGCTATTTCTACACAACTAAAGTGTAACAGAGAATTGAAAGTAGTATGAAGAATTGAAGTCTCATGCCCAGTATCACTCTTGCAACACTCGGAGAATGACTATCTTTTGAATAGCTGTTTAAGTGCCCTGAAACTAGGCCCTGTGGTAAAGAGAGGAGTAGATGGTATAGGTAATATACCTATACCAGAATATAGGTAATACTACTTTACAGCCCATTTGCTTCAAACTTCACTTCACTTCAAACTTCACCCCAAGTTCACCAAAATGACTTGTGCTAAGACCAGTATCTTCCTAACTATCAAATCCAATGGAAAGACAAGCTATTCCCATTCATTATCTTGAGTGACCTCTCTGGAGCATGTGGCACTGTGAAAACGTGGACCACTCTCTTTATCTTGACTCTTTTCTTCTTTCTACTTTGGAGAGATATTATAGAATAGACAAGGGTACCAAGTCTGGAATCAGTTGCCAATTCCACTACTAGCTGGTACTCTTAGGCATGTTACCGGGCCTCTCTGTGCCTCGGTGTTCCCATCTTTAAAATGGAAATAATAGAACTTACTTTATAAGGTTATTGTGTTGGTTGAGTTAACTGAAGCACAATGCTTAAAAAGAGCTTTCCCACGTAGTAGATTCAATAAATATTAGCTTCATTATTGATAACACTATTTTTCTTAGCGTTCTTTCTGTTCTGCTCATTGTCTCACAGTCTCCTTCAGGGGAACTAATTCCTTCACCTAATCCCATAAAATCAGCATCCTTGTCATTCTTGCTCCACACTCTCACCTTACATGATCTCATTCACCCCAAACCTTCACATACAATCAAGAGGTGAAAGTCTCTTCAATCTCAGTCTACAGCCAGGCCTCTGAAGCTCCAAGCATATCTCCAAGTCTTTTCTGTACAATTCCCCTTGTTTGTATTGTGGAAATCCCAAACGAAATTTTTGGCCAACCCAGCGCTATCAGTACCTCAAATTTAATATGTCCACAGAGGAACTCATCAGCTCCTTCACAGAACTTTAACCAACAGAGACGAGGCCGTTCTATTCAAAACAACATGGGCAACATGGGACGGGGCGGGGGGCTGCGGTGTGTGTGTTGAATGGTGACCGTTCTCCAGCTCAGTTCCAGCACAGGGTGGGCAAAGAGACTTCAATCCAAGAAGGTATGTTTGGCTCAGATTTTTATAAACCTTGCTTATAATTCTGAATTCCATTCCATAGGGAATGGAGGATCATTGAAAATTTCCGATTAGAGCAACACCTAAAAATGTGATCGCATGTTTCTAGCTCCCGTGTCAGCTATTAGACTCTAATGATATCATGGATGACCTCAGTCTCTTTCTCTGTCTTCTGTGTATCTCTTTCAAGAACAATCAAAGAGCTTCCTGCTGTCAGATTTTCTCTGAGTAAGCTGAAAATGTTCAATATGTGAACACGAATCCTTTCCCCCATGGAAACCTAAAGACCAGCTGCTCGGGCTCCCTGCCTTTTTCTGAAATCTCTGCTGAAATGAGATTATCCAGTTGCAGTTGCAGGACATCAGGCCTCTCTGACAGTTGTTGTTTCGTGGCCTGTTAGACTGCACTATTTTAACTTGTACCTAGGAGGGTCTTTTTCACAGATTTCCTGAGTTATGATAACAGTTTAATATTAGATATCTCAATAGATGGTAGATTCTGATTTCTTTTACTGTCCATATATTCATGCAGCAAAAGACCAAAGGCCAGGGCCCAAGCTGGTTGCTCACCGGTAATAATTTAAGCTACTCTAGAGAGTTAGCAGGGCAGCCAGCCAGCTCATAGGAGAGGGCCTCAAAGCATCTTTGCTTTATCTGGTACGAAAATGTAGCAAGTCAGAGAAGATAGCCCCACTCAAGACCATCCCCTAACACAGTGCAGGGCAAAAGAGGATCACAACCACACAGGGTTTGGATGGCATTGGAACATCTACAGCCAGAAAGAGAAATTTCTGACTGTTATATGCCGAGTACACAAAAATTACTCAGGAGGAACGCTGTTATTCACACCGTTTCATTCAATATCTATTAATTTAGCACCTACTATATACCAATACAAGGCACTCTTCCAGATGCTGGGAATGTTCCAATAAACAAATAGACAAAAATCCCCATACTCGTGGAACTGACATCCTATTGCACTGAGAAGGAATTTGAGACATAAGAGAAAGTTGGGTTGGAAATGTTTGCTTACTGTTCTTACTGAGACCAAATTTCTTAATTGTACATCTATGCTCTAGTGTTAAAACAAATAAAAAAGCACACACACACACTGAGACGTATGCCTATATATGTATATATTCATACATAATCATATATGTCAATATAATTAACAACACCATTCCCCTCACCCCACATGTATTTTTACAAGTAAGAAGGTATTCTCTCAGATGGTTCTCACAGTTGAAAAGAAAAGCAGATGGTGCTTCTGGACGAGGCAGCTTGCTTGCTGAAATGTCATGGATATACAGAAATAAAACCGAAAATGAAAGGCAAGAAAAATTCTCATTTGAATAACGAACTATCTCATGTTTCCTCAGAGCCACGTAGCTCAGATAATGAAAAGAAACACTCTCAGACCCTTTGTTCTGCGTGTACAGTAAAACTCAAACCACATGTCTGTCATGTAACAAGCCACTCTGGATAATTTCTTGAAGAAGAATAATCACTGTTTGATGGGACCACTGGTAAAATCCAGAAGGTACACCGGAGAAACTGGCACTAAACCATCCAAGGGGTAATTTGTGGGAACAAATGATACACTGAGTGTTGCATTTGAATTTTGAGACAATCACTCACACACAAAAGAAAACTAATGTCTGTGCCCGCTCTCCACCCCAGCTTCCTGTCACTGTTCCATTTCTCAGTGTTCCCCATAGTTGAAGGAAGGCCTCAGGACTCATGGCAGCAGATAGTTCAAAATGATGCCTATAAAGCTTTTATAATTATTATTATGTTAAACACATAATTTGGTGGCTTTGTTCTGTGACTATATGTGCTTATTTCAGCCTTATAATAGTTGCCAGATTCTGCTGTAGGATTTGTATCCTGCAGTGAAACACACAGGCCACAGGTTCTTTCCTCTGCACACACGGTTCCACCAGCACTAGGCACACAAACAATGCCCATCGCTGTCTTCTGGGAGCCTTGTCCAGAACTGAAGTGACAAAAGGGAGTGACTTTGGACAAATCAACAGCATGTAATTACAGGTGAAGAGTTGGGCTTTACTCTCTTGAAAGGTCTTTGAGGCCTGGGATAAATTTTGACTCAACACCAATTCAGCTGGTTTTAGGATCAGTTGTTTACTTAAATCTGTAACATCTAGATTTTACACAAGCCAAGAGACCCACCCGCAGAGCCTGCCCAGAGTGTACTGTCTTCCAACTACCTTCTGGGGCAGGGAAAATCCTTCGGGAAAGATGAAATGAATGATACTGGAGATGTGACCTTTAGCACTGTCAGGGTGGACCAGAACCAAGTGGTTAAGGCCTCTGGGATCCCAGTGATGTAGACGAGGGGCCGACCATTGTATAAACCCCTCTGATTGCCATCCCACCCCTCGGTTCCTCCTCCCAAAGCTGCTTCTGGGAGCAAAGCAATTTGCCTGCTATTTGGAAACAAATCACCCCAGGTCTGAACAGACAGAACACACATTTCTTTTACAGAGAAGGTGAGATACCCTAAAAGCAATGTGAGCCAGCAAGGGAAGAGGTTTGGAAAATTGATTGAATTGTTTTCCCTTAAGAGTTATTTGATTGAGTAGTGAGAGGCCAATTGTTAGGATTTGAAAACAATTCAGAAGCTGTAGAAATCCTTTGATTGTAACCTCCCTTGCCCAGACTTTGGTCTCATGAGAAAGAAAACGCTCCTCAATTAGACTCAGCAAATAATGGCTCCACGAAGGTTCTCAGTAAGGGCAGATGAATCAAAGTCAACAGGAGACAGCCGATAGCAGTGCTCTGCAGTCTGACAAATCCTGGTTTTAAAAATCAGCCCTCTCCTACATAGTGGAAAAGTCAGACAGCATATTGACCAGGTGGTCACAATTAAAATATCAAGGAAGGGCAGACAGACTTTGGTGCCTCTGGGTGTCGTATCCTGAGAAGCACACCACCTCATCTCTGTAGTCGTCTGAACAGGACATGCATAAAGTTGACTCTAATCATAAGGAAACATCAGAAAAATAATTTTGGAGCACTTTATTTAAAAGGGAGGAGTGAGGCTGGAGGCTTCACAAATGACAATGTGATAAAAGGCAATGAAAGGGTAACATGTGATCTTAGACTGGCTCCTGGATGGAGGGGGAAACAGCTATAAAGAACACTGTTGGGCTAATTGAAACATCGAAATATTAATTGGAGATTAAAGTATCCAATGTTAAGTGCCTTATTCTGGTTATGTAAGAGAATGTCCTTGTTCTTAGGAGATACACACTGAAGTATTTAGAAGTAGAGGGGCATAATATAGGCAGTATATTCTCAAATAGTTCAGAAAAATATATATACACGAGAGAGAGAAGATGGGACAGAATGGAGGAGAGAGAATGAGAAAGGAAGGAAGGGAGGGAGAGAGGAAGGAAGGATAGGACAGGAAGAAAGGAAAAAGTAACTGGAGCAGAATATGAACAATAGGAGAATCTTGGTAAATCATATAGCGATGTTCTTTGTACCATTCATGCCACTTTCCTATAAATTGAAATTCATTCTAAATAAATAGATTTTTTTAAAAAGCTTTTAGGATGTATACCAGGGTGTCCTTTAAGAGAAGGCAGATTGGTTCCTCTATTTATGTGTTCTAGTTTATTTCAGAATCTTCTCAGATTAAGGGTGATTAAATGATGAAGGAAGATATACATGGCATGCAGGCATTAGCTAAAACCTATATGAAAGGTTAAGTGAGTCTATTTTCTGATTATGATATTTGGTTAAGAAAGTATTTGAAAGACATTTAATAATTTTTTTAAACAAATCAACAATACTATAATAGAGCATTTAGTAAACATAAATCAGTTTCTAAACTTAAAGAAAAAAAGCAGCCTCTAAAGCTTCTTGTCCAAGATACTCAACCTTTCTGGGCCATGGTGTCCTTAGAATAACATGGAAAAAAAATGCTACCTCGACTTCTCCTAAGGTTTACATGAGATAACATATGTATCTGTGTACATGTTTTACTGTAACTAAAAACATAACTCAAACTAGTTTAAATAGTAAGGGAATTTATGATCTCACAGAAGAAGGTATTCCAGATCAGGGTATTGTCTCAGAATAAATATGCTGAGCTTACTCTACTCCCTCTTTTCATGTCCTGCCCGGTTGGTTAGAGCCAACCGGAAGCCAGAGGACAAGACAGCCCATCCATACAGGTCCAGACAAGTCAGCCTTTCACAGCAAAGAGAAGGGTGAGAAAAGTAGATGATGGCTATGCAGGGTGAAAGGAGGATATCTGCCCAGCTTAGTTTAGGTCTGGTTGATTGATTTAATGACTGTGGCATCAAGGATCTAGATCCTTCTATTAGTCTGCCACCCAGAACTTTGGATTCTTCCCCCCCAAAATGGAAAAACTCATTCCTTTCAGTCAGATTTCCCAGATTAGGTCTCATGCCCGGCCTAAATCCAATGACCCATTAGGTGAGTGCAATGCTCTGATGGGCTTAAACCTGGGTTTTCAGAAGCCCCTACAGGAGAGAGAATAGAATTACTATGAAGGGATTAGCCTGTTTAGAAACCATTCCTTTGTTGCTGCACAAAGGAAGGGGTTGGAACGGAGGTCAGAGAGTTAATCTCAGTGTCTACTATAGATGTAAAGCACCCCTACAATTCCTGGCACTGAGTGGGTGCTTAATCATTTTTTTTCTTCCTGCTGGGCAAGGCCCTCTGCCAAGCACTTTTCTTGCTCCTAAACATTCTGGGCATTAGAATGTGATACATAATTTCTCTTTTTAGAGGATTTGCGATCCACACGAAGGAGATGAGGAACATGAACATAAAAAATATGTAACCGAAGAATATCAGTGCAAAGTGGTATATTAAGTGCTCGCCTAGGGGCACTGATGTGGGGCATTTAGAATAGTGGTTTCCATGACATGGTCTCTTGTAGACGGGTGGAAAGAGTAAAGCATTACAAGAGTTTGGGAATCCAAATGCTCATCAAGCATTAACCCTAGGTTTCAGGCTGTATGTGTTAATAGAATAAATATACACCCCAAGTGCACTCACATTTCTTGGCGGTGGAGCAGCCTTCAGCAGTCTCCCCTGCAAATGGGTTGGGTGGTCTAGCACCACCAGTCCCTTACACACCGGGGCTTCTGTTAGCCACAAGCGGAGCATGGCAGCCATGACCTCCAGCAGCTGGCTCCTGGCTACTCCTTAGACCAGTGCTGGTGCTGCCTGGATCCCCCTTCCAGTAAAAGCTCCTGCAGAAGTGACAAGTACCCTGAGGAGCCATCCCTCACCACCCAGTTCCCCCCAAGGCAGGCCCTCGTGAGCCAGCTTGTCTTTGGAAAGTCCACTCTCCCCTCCTGGCCATGGTGTTGGAGTCCCCAGAGCTCTCAGACTGTCCCCAAGGCTCTAGTGGCATGATCCTCTGTGAACTGGCTGGGGAAGCCAAGAGGAAGCAATTGGGTGGCTGGCAGGGCACAACTGCAGTCACCAGCCTCCGTGTCAGAGGCAACAGAGCCCTAGCTAGGCAGGTTGCAGTGAGCACAGAAGCAGTTGGGTTTCTTTTTGCATCAAAACACCAGAAATGGGGCTTCCCTGGTGGCGCAGTGGTTGAGAGTCCGCCTGCCGATGCAGGGGACACGGGTTCGTGCCCCGGTCCGGGAAGATCCCACATGGCCATGAGCCATGGCCGCTGGGCCTGCACGTCCGGAGCCTGTGCTCCGCAACGGGAGAGGCCGTGACAGTGAGAGGCCCGCGTGCCGCAAAAACAAACAAACAAACAAAAAACTAAAATTAAATGAACAACCATTGTCGTAACACATCCCTGAAGTGCTTTTCATGCTTATAGATATCAAACTGGAAAAAGTTGAGACCCCTGATTTAGGAGTTCTTAGTTGCTTTTACCCTGAGTTGTTTTACCCTCCTCCTCCCAGCACACGTTCCTTGTCTTCCTCTGGGGATCATACCGGCTGCTTCATTCTTGTCATGCTGTTCTGTGCCCCATGAACTTTCTGCTGGAGTTTGTATTAAAGAAAGTACTGAGGAAAGGGAGAGATGTGCCTGGCAGGAGAACCTGACCCTTTTATAAGCTTCTGCTACCAGATCCCACTCACTCTGGCCTGGGCTTCAGAGCATCCACTCTTCTTTCTGGACACAAAAGTGCTCTGTCAGAACTCTTGGGTTGGAGACCCATCTTGCCAAGGAACTATTTTCCACTGACAAATCAAGAACCACATGTGTGAATTTTCTGAGAAAGAACATCTATTTTCCCTCATTTCCCATTCTCGAGAGAGCAAGGTAATATTTTTCCTGTAGAGACAGTATTTCCTCTATTTCATTCTCTCTAAGGGATTTGAAATTAGATAGACTTTTTCCAAATCCTAACTCTGTATTTACTAATCGCATGACCTCAAGCTGTATTTTACCCATCAGTAAAAATGGCTTATTGTGAAAGATAGGATATTCATCTTTACACCATCAGATACATATAGGAAGAATTCAGTAAACTGTTGAATGCATGAAAGAATAAGTAAATAAATTCCTAAACATCCCTGTCCCAGCCAAACTGGACCATGATCTTCTTTAAAGCCATAGAAATAAAACCTTAAGTGACAAATACAGCTGGAGTGGTCTTGGGTGATCTGGAGAAGACATTCTCTTAATTGGAAACATCCAGCTATCCCATTCTTGGTATATATCCCAAGGAGGTGCTCACACAGATCCAAGAGGACTTGTGCAAGGATGTCCACTGCAGCATTACATGTGGTGGCAGAGAGTTGGGGCAACATGGGTGTCTATCACTGGGAGTGTAACTGTCAGAAGAAATGGATTCAATATACACATGTCAACATGGATGTATCTTAAAACAATGGTGCTTAAGGACAAAAGTAAAACACAAAGCAATTTACACACAGGCACACAAAACAGCAATACTCATTTTGCCAGGAAAGCATGCAAACAAAAGATTCAC
Source organism: Lipotes vexillifer (assembly GCF_000442215.2). Classification (NCBI taxonomy): domain Eukaryota; kingdom Metazoa; phylum Chordata; class Mammalia; order Artiodactyla; family Lipotidae; genus Lipotes; species Lipotes vexillifer. The sequence goes on along the minus strand of NW_006778610.1, from coordinate 988,635 downwards.
AATAAAAGCCATTGCCTTTCTTTTTTTTTTTTTTTGTTTTACTTACTTTCATGGCAGGCAAGGTGTAAAAGGGGAAAAATCAGTTTTATTAATCAGATGTTACAAAAACAATATACCATTCCTTTGCACACAAGAATAAAAAGCAAATCCAAGAAATTAGTTTGTTTAGTATTTCTTCAAATCACTTGACATTGGCAATAAAACATTAGCTGAGCTGGTATCTATTATAATTATGCATGCTGATGTATGTTATTTCTTATTCCATGGAACACATGGCAACTCTCCAGAAACTCTTGGTCTGCTACTCTCCAGAAACTCTTGGTCTGCTATTATATTGTAATATTCTTCAATACAGAGGAAAACTTTTTAAAAAATTTTTCCACTTTTATTTGAAATGATTTCCCATGCCTTTCATGGACCTTGGTAATGTTCCAAAACTTTTCTAATCAATCTAACTTTGTAAGTTGTCAGAGCACATTTTCTTCCCTAAAATTTCTATGACACTATACATTTAATATCTTTTATACATAAATCCTTCTATTGTTTTTTCTTTGTATTGTTTCCTTTGTTTCTTGAGTCATTTTTTTAAGATCTGTTGAGCTATCTCCAATTTTAAAAGCTTTATTAAAGTAGCTCTAGAATTCTATTTTCAGAAAAACTGAATCTTCAAAATCTTTTTGACAATTTTCTATCATGTTACTTGGGGTTTGTGACTCACTTCATTTGAAAAGTTTCTAAAAAGAGGGGTGTTAGAACTTTGAGGAGTATGAACTCTTTTGATTGAACTAGTTGACAAATTCAGTCACATAACCAGAGAATTCTGATAAGAAGTTTGATTATTATGGGATTGTTTTGTTGTTCTTTTCATATACTGAGTGGCTGCCTTCATGAGTTTACCAAAACAGAAGTTTTGTTTGTTATGTTTTTGCCTCATTCTAGTCCATAATCAAAAACTAACTATATTGAACATAAAAGTAGAGATTAAGGGCTTCCCTGGTGGTGCAGTAGTTGAGAGTCCGCCTGCCGATGCAGGGGACACGGGCTCGTGGCCCGGTCCGGGAAGATCCCACATGCAGCGGAGCGGCTGGGCCCGTGAGCCATGGCTGCTGAGCCTGAAAAAAAAAAAAAAAAAAAAAAGTAAAGACTAAAATTAAACAATAATTGTAACTTGATAAATGAAAGTTCCTTCTTCATGTAAACAGTTTACAAATCTCCCATGTTCAGAAGTTGTTTTCTTTGTCTTCTTTGGCCATTAGCATCACTGACATAAAAATATCACACTGCACAAGCTCTTTAATCTATCGACATGATATTGGCCTCCATTCCTAAAGAAAATCCTCTCTATGGTTTCTGTGGGTCATTGGATTTGATAATGTGAAAAGAAAAATAACAATTGCCTGAAAACAGAACATAAGGGCTGCTTATGGTGTATTAAAATAATAGATCAGTTTACTGTTATTGGTTTGTTTTGGAGATTTGGGGTTTGTAATTGCTGTCATCCTTTCATCTCCACCTGCAGTGCAGTGTAATTTAGGAGTTGCTGGGTGTTGGTTCCATGTGGCTCATTTATGTCCCTGCTACTCAGTGTGGTCTGAGGGCCAGCAGCATCAGCATCTGCTGCTGTTTTTTGGTTGTGCAGACTCAAGCCCCAATATGCACTTGAATAGACTCTCCAGATGCTTTGCGTGCACTTGACAGCTTTGACCTTCTAACTGGCTTCTTCTTGCATTCATGTTCCTAACATGACTTCAGCTTCTGGGATGAATTACTTGTTTGTTGCTTAATGAAAATGATTATAACCCCACCAGCAATACTGTTTATTTCTGTGGACCTCTTTTTCACTGTAAGCAGTAACACAAAAGCAAACACGTTGACTTTCTCCCCCAAGTTAATTAAATCAGCAGAGTCCCATTTAAATGCTCTTTACCTGAAGTTCTGTCTTTAGGAACTGACCTTCTCTAAGATGTGGCCTCACTAGCCACTCAAAGCTCACCTCAAACACATCTGTTAACAGATGTTAAAGTTATAAAAACCAAACAGTAAAAGTGGGTCAAGGAAAGAATGTCTGCGGGAAGGAAGAGTGCTTCAGAATGTTCTACTCATTCCCCCTTTGGTCCAAGGGGATTTCGCAGGTATCTTAAAGGCAGAAGGATCTGGCTACTGCAATTTCTGCACAATAACTCTCCTTTGCTCCTTCCTTGAATTTAGCTCAGCAGTTCACAAACTCTAATGTGCTGAAGAATTTCTGTACAGCAATCTTATGCAATAATATACATCTTGGCCTCGATGGCCTAGTGAGGAAATTTAAGGGTGGGTTTGACTTCATGAAATTTTTATCTTATGTAGTCATTTAAAACCTAATCTCCATATAAAATGGGCTGTACTTTATTGTTTTAAACATCAATAACTGAAGTTCCTGAAGTGTTTGTATCATGTGATTAAATATTCAGAATTACTAGATTATTTTGGCATCAATTTACCAATTTTTTAAAGTGCATATGTTATATAGGTAAAATAACTGATAATTCAGGGAAATGCTCAAATGTTAATAATGGATTATCTAAGTGGGATGTAAAAATAACATTATACAACAAATTAAAAGTGGAAAAACTGAGTCTGATATTCACCACATAAAATACTATTCCTCTTTATATAATGTTACCTTAGCTGTCCAACTACAGTTAAGATTTGAGTTGCATATTATATTTCAGTATTGTATTAACTTTGTGTGTTACTGATTGTTCTTTCAAGAACATACATTGGAGAGTATATGCAGAATTCTATATATTGTTTGCATCTCTTAAAGATCCACCAACCATTGGGAAGATGTCAGAATGGGTACGTGCTGACCTTGGAACCACTTACCTTTGTGTTACTCCTGTACATGCCATGTGGGGAAAAAAGGACTGAACATTAAAGAGTATGTGATTGACTGAGAACAGTAGAGACCAGCCAAGTCAGTGCTCATGAGTTAGTAAAAATCTTAGTTATTTTGCAATATGAACCTTTCTGTTAATTTGGATTTAAGGCTAAAGAAGCATTATATAAATACGTTGACGTTAGACTGCTGACAAAGTAGAAATGTTTTGTTTTCTGAAAACACCACAGACTATTTCTGAAATGTTTAGACTTTGGCATTAACCAAATGTACTTTCCAAGTACCTTTCCCCTATTTATAAATATGAATACATATAGTCCATATGTTTCTGATTAACTTGCAACTAATTTATCAAAATTGGCAAGACCTATTTGCTAAGCACAAGGACTAGGGAGTCCATGAAAAAAAAAATAAAGTCTTTTAAAATCTTCCTTTTGGATTCAGTTAATCCAGAGGGGATTCAAACTCTGATTATGAGAGTTTATTAAAAGTTGAGAAGCCATTGCATGTTTCTTTTCACTTTATTTTTTTTCAAACTTTTAAAAAAATTTATTTATTATTTATTTGGTTGTGCCGGGTCTTAGTTGTGGCAGGCAGGTTCCTTAGTTGTGGCTCATGGGCTCCTTTAGTTGTGGCTCGAGGGCTTCTTAGTTGCTGCTCGCTGGCTCCTTAGTTGCAGCATGCGAGCTCTTAGTTGCGGCATGCGTGTGGGATCTATTTCCCTGACCAGGGATCGAACCCAGGCCCCCTGCATTGGGATCATGGAGTCTTACCCACTGGACCACCAGGGAAGTTCCACTTTATTTTTCCTATCTTATCTCCTTTGCTATTCTGAGAGGTCCCCAATTCTCCTATTGTTTGCTTTGCTCTCAGGATAGGTGGGACATGTCCATTAACAATATTCACAATGATAAATCCCCAAAATGTGTACTATGAATATGAATGCTTTCATCCCCCTTGATTCTTATTTTCAAAAAGAAAAAAGTTATTTGAAGTCAACTGTATAATAAATTCAGCACATGTGCTTTGAGTTTCTTCCATACTTAACTGATGGTGTGTTTCAGTCTAGATGTTCTCCACTTAAACATTCCCTAAAACCCAATACAGAAGCTAAGTGTGCATATTAGCAATTGAACAGCTGAATATCTACACGTCAATCTATCTGTTAATTAATCAGTTAAGAAATATTTCGTATTATCCTGTCTCCCAAATGTGCCTTATCATAGGACTTACTTGAGCACTTCCTTAACGTACAGAATCCCAGGTCCCTGCTCTGGAAGCTGCGGAATGGGTATGTTTAAACAATGCCCCAGAGTGATTCTTGACAGTCTGGTCCCCACAGACACTATGCAGTTAATTATGCTGCTGTGAAACAGAAGTTCTCAAAAGGCCTTGATTTGCGGTCATTTTAAACTTTTCAATGAAGATTACATTTTAAATGTACAATTATATGTGATTTAGTATTTATATATCATAAGACCTTTCCTATTACTATACTTACGAACTGGAAGATTTCCTGTATCAGACCACTTGTCTCAATTTTTCCTTTGGAAAAATGATCAACATAATGACCATAAGTATGGGCAAAAAGACCATAAGTATGGTCTTTTTCTTCAAGAAGATTGAAGAAGCTGTTTAGACAGGGTACGTAATACGACGGTGACAGCCACAAACTAGCTTTGTGATTTTGGACAAGTTACTTCATGTTTTTGAAATTTATATTTGGCCACAAAGGCAAATATCAAAATTAGAAATGGAGTTGCATATACTTTGAAAACAAAGTAGCGCCATGTCATTGTTTTTACTTTATTTGGTCAAAGTATTTATTTTTACTTTGTGTTTTAGGTAACATTAAAAGAGTGGTAAATGTGTAAGTTTACTGTTATCAAATGGGGGGCATGGATTGAAACAGGTTAAGTATAGGTTTAAGCAGTGCATTTGTTTTCTATTGCTGTGTAGCAAATTATCACAAACTTAGCAGCTTCAAAAAACACATTTTATGTCATAGCTTCTGTGGATCAGAATTCCAGATATAGCTTAGCTGGCTCTTCTGCTCAGGATCTCATCAGTCTGTAATGCTGGATTGATTTGGAGCCTTGAATAGGCAAGAATCTGTTGCTAAGCTCATTCACATTGCTGGGAGAATTTATTTTGCTTTGGTTATAGGACTGAGGGCTCTTGCTTCTTACTGGTCATCAGCTGGAGGCCACCCACAATTCCCAGCCCTCTCCATTGGCAGTTTATACCATGGCCATTTGCTTTTTCAAGGCCAGCAGGAGAATTTCTCTCTCCAGTTCACTAAGATGGAGTCTCATATAACAAAACAATCAAGGAGTGACATCCAGCACCTTTGCTATATTCTGCTGATTAGAAGCAAATCATAGGCTTTATCTGCTCAAGCGGAAGGAATTCTACTAGAGGCATGAATCATGTGGGTCACCACGAGTGGGTCCACTTCAGGGGTGTCAACTAGATGATCTCTTGAGTAAGTTACTTACTTAGAAAATAGTGTGGCTTGAAATATGGTCCCTAGACCTCATACTTGAGAATCTCCTGAACTGCTTTCTAAAAATGCAGATTACTAGGTCCAAAGCCATACCTGCTGAATCAGAATGTCTTGGAACAGGTTGAGGGAATCCTCATTTTTCACAAGCTCCCAGGTTATTCTGATGCATATTAACGTTTGGGGACATTACGATTCCTATGATTCTGTAAGTTAACTGTGGAAAAGTAACCTTTAAAAGGCAATGAGGATACCAAAGAAAAAATAAATTGGACTTCATTAAAATAAAAACTTTTATGTTTCAAAGGACACTGTCAAGAAAATGAAAAGACAATTCACAAAATGAATAATGTACCTAGTACGGATCTATTTTCCGGAATATATTCTTACAACTCAAGAAGACAAATAACCCAATAAAAAAGGGGCAGAGAATTTGAATAGACATTTCTCCAAAGAAGATATAAGAATCTTTCCATAGGCATGTGAAGATACTCAACATTATTAGTCATTAGGAAAATGCAAATCAGAAGCTCAATGAGATACTACTTCACACTCATTAAAATAAAAAAGATGAACAATAACAAGTGTTGGTGAGGACATGAAGAAATCGGAACCCTTACGTATTGTGGGTGACAGTGACTCCCTCCTTGATCAGACTTAAGTCAGGCTTCTCTGAGCCCTCATCTCCACTAGACATCATCCTTAGCCTGCCCATTCTTGGATTGATGAGCCCAGTTCAGCAAGAATCCTGCCAAGACAGTTTAGCAAGAATTACCCACCTTGATACCCAACGCAGATCCTCTTAATGATTTTCCATCCACCTACTCTCTCACCCTGCCAGCTGGCTGTAAATTCTCAGCTGTTCCTGTTATATCTGGAGTTGAGTTCAATCTATCTCTCCTGTTGCAATAATTTTGAATAAGTCTTCCTTGCCTATTTAACTGAATCCAGTACAATTTTTATATGACAATGGTGAAAATGTAAAATGGTGCAGCTATTTTGAAAACAGTTTGGCAGTTCCTCAAGAACTGCCAAACCCAGCAATTCCATCTCTAGGTATATAACCAAGAGAACTGAAAAGATACCTTCACAAAAATAATTTGCACACAATTGTTCGTAGCATGTTCATAATAGCCACAAAACAGAAACAACGCAAATGTCTATCAACTGATGAGTGGAAAAACAAAATGTAGTATATCCATGCAATGGAATATCAGTCATCCATGAAAAGAAATGTAGTACTAATAGATGTTAAAACATGGATGATATGAAGACATTTTGCTTAGTAAAAGAAGCCAGGTATATAAGGCTATGTATCATATAATTCCATTTATGTGAATGTCCAGAAGAATCCATAGAGACAGAAGGGAGATGAATGGCTGTCAGGGCTGAGGGAGGAGGGGACTGGGGACTGACTGCTAATGGGTACGAGGTTTCTTTTCAGGATCATGTAAATTCCCTGGAGTTAGATAGTGTTAATGATTGTACAATCTTGTGAATATACTAAAGGCCACAGAATTTTACACTTTAAGAATGTGAACTTTACAGTATATGGATTATATTTCAATTTTTTGAAGTATATTTTAAAAAGCAGTGAGGAAGAATCATCTTCTAAATGAACTTGCCTCATGTGTGTTTGTGTTGTGTGTCTGAGTGTTGAAAATGAATATTCATCATGAGACTAAAACAGAAATACCGAACGTTAATATTTCAAACAAGTACGCCATCAGAATCCTTTCTCTTTTCCCAATCGCTATACCTAACCTTACATTAAGCTTTTAAGGATTTGTCATCCCTAAATAATCAATAGAAAAGACACAGGGAACTACTATGCGTGAATAAACCTTTTCTGCATCACGTTATCAGAGATACACACATCTTCTCCGGTACATAGCTTATCTCACCTGTGCTTCTCTCAAGCTTTATGTTATCCAGGAAAGGGGAAAAAAGGAGAATGAGGGGAAGGAGGAGAAGCAAGCAGAGGGAGAAGGAAAAGAGATCAGAAAAGAAAAGGACAGGAGAGAGTCATCAACGTGCATCCTCGAAACTAAGCTTTCTGGCTTTGTGCTTTGAAGCTACTGCTGGTTTTCTCCAACACCTTCTTGAGATTAGGCATTTTGGCTGCAGAGCATGTTATAATACCCTCCATAAAACATTCTGCAATATTCATTTGTAGCTGTTGAGTTACATAGCCAGTAGTTTGGAAAGAGAGAAATAAACCAGAGAGAAATAAACTGCTTTGCATAAGAAAGAAACAGGAAACTCATGGGTGAGAGACAAGCAATTAAAACAGCCTAAGGAGGGGTGGGAGAATCTATTTAAAAGACAGGGTCCCAATTTTAAAATGGTGAGATGTCCAGCTCTGCGGCAGGGATTAGCCATTGAGAATGCGGAGGGACTTTTTAAGAACAGGATTCTCTAATACTATTGAAAGTCACTTTCTGAGTGGTGCTGTAGTAAATACCACTTGCTTTCCCTCGAAGTCTGCTGAATGCACAGCCTTGTGCATGTAGTAGTGTGAGGGGTGAATAAAAGCCAGGGGTCAGGGAGAGACTCCAGTATACAGGTGAGGTGGTGTGTGGGTTGCAAATGAACTGCACATATAATGAGGTGAGAGAATAGGGATGTGTAAAAAGCAGGAGATAAACCTGATGAGGGGATATCTTGACTGTATCAGAAGGACCCCTGCATTTCCCAGTCTGTGTTCTGTTCATCTTTCTTCTCAGAAGAGATGGTAATAGGACCTCCTATGAGTCAACAAAGAGTAAAACTGAGAATATTAAGCTTATGTGTTTCTTACCCTATGGACCAATTGTGATTATTTCTGGTCTGATCTTGAGTAAGGACTTGTAAGAATTCAATGTGCAGCATGTCACATACAGAGAATGACCCAAGTCCCTGCCAAAAGACCGGGTTTGAGTCGGTACACCCTGGCCTGCCCGTCCAGCCATATTCACTGGGCAACTGCAAAGTGTTTAATGCCTTGATCCATGTTTTGGCATGAAGATCAATAAAAGATGGTCTCTGCTATTAAGGAAACAGCTGATGTGTGTTTAAAATGCAAATACAGTGTTAATGGTGCTCAAGTACAGTGCTACTCAGAGTGTGATCTGAGCACCACTGCTAGTCCACAGATGTTTATTGTTTCAAGATAAGTACAGAACTTGAAAGTAAGTGTTTAAAACTTTTATTGTACGTTGACAGAATAATTTTGTATCTGTTGAATCCAATGATTAATAATTGTGATTGTATTTTACATCGTATTTCATTTTTCTATGAATTTATTTGTATTGTAGTTTACAAAATTATTAGTCCATGATAGATTGGGGCTAAAGAAAATACTAGTCCTTCACCACCGATACTTTGCGAAATTCTATTCTAAAAGAGAGATGTGGGGCGCACTATAAACTTTCCCTGGAGAGTCAGGGTAAACCTCCCAGAGGAGATGATTCTTCAGGAGAAACCTCAAAGATAAATAGATTTGTCAGGAAGGAGAGGGAAGAAAGACATTGCAGGAAAGAAGAAGTGCTTATACCGAGGTAGAGTCATCAGACAGCAAGGGGCTCTCAGAGAACTGCAAGTATTTCAGCATGGTTAGCATGGGTGCTGGGTTGGGGGGGGGCAGGGGAAATTACCAAGATGAAATTGGAAAACGGCCTTATGCCTAAGTTGGAATTTCATATTGCAGGCAATGTGTGAGGGTAGCAGGTAGGATATATAGCTTGTCTTAGTCTGCTTGGGCTACCATAGCAAATTACTATAGGCTGGATGGCTTAAACAACAGATGTTTATTTCTCACAGTTCTGGAGGCTAGGAAGTCCAAGATCAAGGTGCTAGCAGATTTGGTTCTTGGTAATAGCTTTCTTCCTGGCTTGCAGACCACCGCCTTCTCACTGTGTCTCTACGTGGCAGAGAGAGGAAGCTAAGGTCACTGATCCCATTAAGGCGGGGGGGGGGGGGTGTCCATCCTCATTACCTCATCTCCCAAAGGCCCCACCTCCCCTCGTCCCATTAAGGGGGGGGGGGGGGGGTGTCCATCCTCATTATCTCATCTCCCAAAGGCCCCACCTCCTAATACAATCACATTGGGGGTCAGGACTTTACACATGAATGGGAGTGGGGGGCACAAATGTATCTCCAAACATTCGGTCCATAACATAGCTAATGAGTTGGCCATATCTTATTAGAGTAGTAATTGTACATCCAGAAGAGCTGCCCAGTAGGCAACTATGTATACCAGCAAGGTACACTGCAGAGACTCAACTAGGTTCAAGATTCGGTTTGTAAAGTCATCAACCTAAAGGTGATAGTTAAAGCCAAGGAAGCACTGTGATGCTACAGATAAGAAATATAGAGTGAATAAAGAAGAGGGTCAAAAACCATGGCAGCTCCAAGGTGCAGACAGGTAAAGAGGAATCTGCTTAGGATTCCATAACACTCTGTCAGAGAGGGAAGAGGAGAATGGGAATGCAGAGTCAAAGAAGCAAAAGAGAATTCCAAGGATGGGGAAGGGCTACTAAGGAAGCACTAAGAAATTGATGTACCCCCTAGTGCCTCCTATTGGCTGGCCTTGTTGCTTAAAATTTCGTCATCTGATCATCCCAAATGATGGCAACCTGGTGGTGGTGGAAAGAGACAAGAGTATCTTGACTCGGCTTAGTTTCAGTTCAGACTTTGCTACTTATTGTGTCACCACCAGCAAATCATTTAGCCCCTCAGAACCATAGTGTGGTCATCTATAAAAATCAGGGTACTATTGGGTTGGCAAGAAAGTTCATTTGGGTTTTCCCATAAGATGTTATGGAAAATCCCGAACGAACTTTTTGGCCAGCCCAATATTTCTAGCCATGTCTTCTCCTTCGTGGGGTTGTCAGTATTGAGTGAAGCCATTATGTGTGATTATTAAAATGCTATATCTGCAAAGTGATAATGTTTTAAAAGTCTCCTGCTAAGCTGCAACATCTTAACTGAGAAGAGTTAATCCATAATCATATTTATGGATAATTAATTCTCATCAGCTTCCTCTCAGTGATGGAACATATGCTTAGGTGATCATAGGAAATGTCCACGGCAGGAAATACAAAGCTGGGCATCAGAGGGACACTGAGGAGATGGATGGCAACTAAGGACAGGGGCTGTTGAAGAGGAAAAATTGTCCTGGGCCAGAATCACTGGGAATAGAATGGGTCATGAATTCACAGCATTCCAAAGTCCCTGCAATCTGGTGAAAGGACAGGTGGTCCTTTGAACTTAAGTTTTAAAGTTACATTTAAAAGGCACATGCAGGAGAATAGGCCCTTTAAAAGAAATAATAGCTTAACTGTTGGCACAATTACCAGCAGGTTTTCTAGTGTTAAGTATACATTCTGAAAATAGAAAGGACATTTCATAAAACTTCCTCTCTAGCCAAACAATCAAAAGCAAGATTAAAACTCTCAGACCTTTGGATGACAGAATTACTGAACTCAGGGAAGAGATACATTTCTTACCCTGGGACCTCTGAAATTACTGGTAACATGACTATGGAAAACGTGTCAAACAAAAGCACCAACTTCAGACAACCTAAGTTCCCAATTTCCCCATGAAGAATATCAAATGTTTTAGACTTACTGGGCCAAACATATGCTCAAGTTAGGTAAAGAGAGTGTGCTATAATATTTTTCATTTCTCTTGCTGTGCATTTATTGTTAATATATTACAAGGAAAATGAAGGTGATAAGTTGACAAAATACAGACTAGATTTCTTGATGGTCAAATTTAGTTCTGATTAATGCAGCTGCTATTAGGGAATTTCCCATAAAGGGACTTAAGTCTTCCAGCCTTGGACTTAAGGAGAAAAGGAGTTATTGATGTAGAAATAAATGAAATAAAAGAATAGGGAGATGCCCTGCCAAGTGAAAGATTCTAAAGGGAGACAACTTTTCTTGAAAGCATGTATTCATTCATAAAACAAATCCACACTACAATTATTAATTGAGCCCTTTTATGTGCCAGACATGTTGCCAGTGCTGGGGAGAGAGCAGGAAGAACTTGGAAGGGGCCCCTGCTCTTATGAAGTTCACAGTATAGTTGGGAAGACTTAGATCAATCAAGCAATTAAACAAAGCATCATCTAACTGGACAGACAATGCAGTGTTGGATGGAGATGAATGAAAGGTCATTTGAGGCTGTGGATACTGTTAATGTCTATAGCATCCCCTTTCCCTCCGATTGCTGTTTGCCTCACACACTGTGACTCTGTTCCAGCCTTCCTTTGCTTTTAACAAAAATATCTGAAAGGTTTCGGTTGCATGTCAGAAACCGAAGAAGCTCCTTGGCTCAGCATAGAATCAAGTGCAAGTTCCCTCGCGGCAGCCAAAGTTAAGCCGTCAAACTAATGACATGCGTACTACCTATTGTGCTTCCTTGTAATTAACCTAAATGGTTCAGGTAAATCACTTTAACTTGTATTATGCTGACAGACTCAAACTACTTTTTTTGCTATTTTTCTCTTTACCTTTTAGTTTAATCTTGTCTGTTGTTGACATCATAGATCATGCTAGGAGACATCACTGTTTCTCCAACTTGCTACTGTCTGAAATTCCTTCCAAAATGATAAGAGAAAGGAGTGGTGTCTTGTATCCCAACAGCAGGGCTGGAATGAGTGAAGTTGAAGAGTCAGAGCTCCATATGCATGGGCCCTTCCAAGCAACTTTTTGTATTTGTAATTGTGTATTCTTTTCTCTTGAAGAGTGTCCCCAAAACCTGGATCCACCCTCAAACAAGATTCAAACTAAAAACCTATATGCCCCTGAGAATAAAAAATGTTGAGTAAAGTATATTCCTATCATATCAACGGGGCATCACAATAAAAGACATATTTGCAGGTGGGTCAGGACTGTCCAGGGAGGGAGGAAAAGGTATAGAAATAAACTTTACTGGTCTTCTTTACTCTTGCTTGGGGCGGACACGGTTCAAACATTCAATAATTCAACAAATAGTTATTGTGTGCTCACTCTGTGCCAGGCAGTGTCCTGGAAAAGTGGGATTTATCAGGAAAATGAAACAACTAATAATACCTGACTTGTAGAGCTTACGATCTAGCAAGGGAAGACAGACAATAAACAGTAAGCATAATAAGTAAACACCTATTACCTTAGAAGGTAATAAATACAATAGGGGGGAAAGGTAGAGCAGGATAAGGGAGGCTGAGAGCGTAGAGTGAGAAAAAAAGTTCCACACTGATAGGAAAAGACTGGTTATTTTTGTAGCTCTAGTAACAAGACAACTTCAGTGAATCAGAGCAACTCACCTCTGTGAACACACTTTTACAAGCCAAACAATTAGTGTCAATCCCTTTCTTCTAAAAGTCAGCCAATCAGAAAGGAACTCGTTCCAAAAAATCATACCTCTGAGTGCCAACCCACCCATCAACAGCAGTCTCTTGGAGTAATCTTTCTTCTACCAATGAATTCATGCCTCTGAAATTCTGCAAATCCTTAAACTTCACGTTTCCCAAAACTTTGTGTAAGATTAACGTAACAGTCTGCTCTCTGCTTTGCTTGGAGAAGCTGTGGGTGATCTGCGTAGCTCTCTCTGACCATAGTAAGCAAAACAATTGAGCTTTGTCTTTTTAATCTCTGAGATGCTAACGAATTGATGGGTAGACAGTATCGTGTGGTGGACAATTGGACAGAGTAGATCCCATTGAGAAGATGACATTTGAGCAAAGATAAGAAAGCTAGAGAGTTGGCCAAGCGAGTAACTGGAGGCAGTACTAAGAAGGGATGAAAAAGGAGTTCACTCTTCCCTAGATCAGTTCCTGAGTTCTTCTCAGCAGGAGGTTAATGTTTAAAAACATGGACTTTTTAATGACATGGTTCTTACATGCAAACTTACTACGCTACTTGGTGTTTAATCAGAGAAACAGGAATCTATTCCAATATTGAAAGAAAAATTGACAGTGTTAGACATATTGAGAGATGGGCTATGGGTCTCCAAAAAGGTAACTTCTTGAGGATTTTCATGGAAAATTTGATTATATTTAAATATCACTTTACTTAGTGATTTTCAAACCTTATCACCAAGTAACATGCAATTCCATTTGTGTGGAGACATAATGCTGCTAACACTATATTTCAGGTACTATTAAGTAAGTTAATTTACTTAATCCTCATAATAACTCTATAAACATATGCATGCATCCCTATACAAATATATAAAAATCTTATAAAGTTTTCATTTTACTTATGAAGGAACTGAGGAACAGAGAGGTTTAGCAACTTACCAGTGTTACACATGTGGTAATAGCAGAGCTTGGGTTTCAGACCTAGGGAGTCTGGCTCTGGAGTCTGAACTTCCAGAAGACTAGGATATACTACTCTCTGAATGCTTTCATGATTAAGTACTGACGCTTGCAAACTCAAAAATGGTTACTTTCTTCCAAGCAAAGGAAAAGTGTCTTTTTTTTTTTTTTTTTTTTTTTTTTTTTTTTTTTTGGGGGCTTGCGGGGTCTTACTTCCCTGACCAGGGATTGAACCTGGGCCACCACAGTGAACGCGCCGAGTCTTAACCACTGGACCGCCCCCCGCGTCTCCTGCATCGGCAGGCGGACTCTCAAGCACTGCGCCACCAGGGAAGCCCGGAAAAGTGTCTTTTTACCAGACAATCTGAAGTCACTGAATTCACTGTGTAGCCAGAAAGGTGGTTAAGTGTTGAGAGAGTCAAAAGAAATGTAGAATGTACAGACCCCTGATGTTTAGATAAAATGAAACTCTCTAAGACAATAGAGAAACCTTCCTTGGCCTCCCCAAGTACATGGAGGTAGCATTTTCTGGGAATTAATAATCTGCTCATTCACCATTCTCCATGCCCCTCTGCACCTGCTGCATCCACCCTGCCCCTCCAGAATGGGGGCATCTGAGAAGGTAGAAATCTGCTGTCTTCCTCATAAAATCCTAGGTGCCTAGTATGGGGCCTGGCACAAAATAGAGTCTCAAAGTTGTTCTGAATGAAGTAATTAAATGAATGGGGGAAAAAAGGAATAAAATTTTCATTTACATGATGGTTGACCTTTCTGTACTTTTTTATATCTATGTATGAGTCAAACATGCAACCATATATTATTCAGTAACCTTGAGGCTGCTGCTTGTCACTTTCATGGAGCCCCAGGTAATTATGCTGTCCTGAAAACACCCATTACTTATGTAAAATCTTCAGATGTTTATCTCTAGGGGCAGTCAACTTTAGGTGACCTAAGGCAATTTTTGGAAGCAGTAGCTACTAAAACTAGTAGAGAGTGGTTGCTCTCTTTTATGTATATGGTAAATTCGCTGTCTTTAGTGTTGCCTTCAGAATAAGAGAAAGTATGTGCTTTTAGGCTGAAGAGTAGAGATAATGAAATGGTGAGGAAAAGGCCAAATTCTTTGCTGGTTTCTAATGATTAGCAATAAAGACAGTTAAAGTTCAGGGGTGTGCCGTCTGAGGCAGAGTCTTTCACCTCAGGGCAATCTTTGCTTCTTTGTGAAACCAAACTGCCTAATTGGTACCCTCCTCTGGGTCCCAGGAGCCCTGTAAGTATCTAGGGCTCCCAGCTATCTAGCAATAATGGGGACAAGAGGGGAATAAATTATCATTAAAGACTCATTGTCCTCCAAAGCTGGGAGTTTCAGCATTTGAAAACATCACAATGCGCTATAGGTCATTTAATAATTCACTTCCTGAAGTGCAATCTAATTTTAATTGAAATGTATGTTCTAATTAACACTTTGTGGGAAACCTAAAATAGAACCACACTTCTAAAGGTATCTCTTTGAGGAAGCCTGGCTTTAGTTTTATTGAACAGCCTTCCCTTCATCTTCATAACTTTCTAGTTCACATAGATTTTATAAAGATAACTTTATTTTATAAAGATAAATCTAAGGTGGGTTTTTTCCTTAGGATTTGTTCTCTCTCAGATTCAGATGCCCGGCTCTGGAACAGAAAGTGAACGTGAGTGCTTTGCAGATGATTTTTACTTATACATATGGCTATTATGTTGTACATTCTAAACATTATATTTAATGCAGTAAATTCAAGTGCTTTCCATATATTTTTTTCCCTCCAACTCCATGTGGGTTAGTTCTTCCTCTACTATTTCATAACCTTGAGGGATATATTAATAGACCAAAGAACGACCACATACCAGCTGCAAATTGTATACAGTTAGGACTCTTGGCTGCAAGTAACACAAGACAGGTTAAACCATTAGGACAAATACTGTCTCATCAAATGGAAAGTCCAGAGTCAGGGCAAACTCCAAGTTTGATAAGCAGCCCAACAATGTCACCAAAGCCCTAGGTTCTTTCTTTCTCTCCTCTCTACTTAATTCAGTGTCAATGTCATCCAAAGGCTGGTTCCTCTTGTAGTACCAAGAAGGTTGACAGTGTTAATCAGGCCTTTATTCTTTCTTATTCTTGTCCAGCAGGAGAGAGAAAAGAGAATCTCTGCCCACAAGCA
This sequence comes from Lipotes vexillifer, assembly GCF_000442215.2. Taxonomy (NCBI): domain Eukaryota; kingdom Metazoa; phylum Chordata; class Mammalia; order Artiodactyla; family Lipotidae; genus Lipotes; species Lipotes vexillifer. Next base: position 972,778 of record NW_006778610.1, on the reverse strand, counting down.
AGGTCTGTGCTGTCAGGATGGCTGGGCAATCTTGGGCTCCAGACGAATTATAGTTTCCAAGGAAATGTAGTCAACTTAGACCTTCAGTGACCGATATGGTGGCTGCTAGTCACACATGGCTACTGGGCACTTTGAAATGTGGCTGGTCTAAGGTGATATGTGCTGTAAGTGAAAAAGATACACTGGATTTCAAAGACTTAATATCAAAATTATATCACATATCTCAATAAGTTCTATATCAATTATATTAAAATAATGTTAGATAAGATAAAATATATTATTAAAGTTAGTTTTACCTGTTTATTTTTACTTTTTTAAAAAATGTGACTACTAGGGCTTCCCTGGTGGCACAGTGGTTGGGAGCCCACCTGCTGATGCAGGGGACATGGGTTCGTGCCCCGGTCCGGGAGGATCCCACATGCCGTGGAGCGGCTGGGCCTGTGGGCCATGGCCGCTGAGCCTGCGCATCCAGAGCCTGTGCTCCGCAACCGGAGAGGCCACAACAGTGAGAGGCCCGCGTACTGAAAAAAAAAAAAAGTGACTACTAGAATATTTTAAATTACATATATGACTCTCTGTATTTCTTTTGGACAGTGCTAACTAATCTGGATTCCACCTGGGGGGTGGGGAGGTGGGCAGGTATACATTAAAACAAAATTCAGGGGTTTTTTAGAAAGAGAATTTGTGTTCAGTAAACATATGGCCTGCTACATCTAGAGAACTATTTCTTTTTTTTTTTTTTTTTTTTCTTGCGTTATGCGGGCCTCTCACTGTCGTGGCCTCTCCCATTTGCGGAGCACAGGCTCCGGACGCGCAGGCTCAGCGGCCATGGCTCACGGGCCCAGCCGCTCCGCGGCATGTGGGATCTTCCCGAAACGGGGCACGAACCCGCGTCTCCTGCATCGGCAGGCGGACTCTCAAGCACTGCGCCACCAGGGAAGCCCGAGAACTATTTCTTTAATTACTCTCGCTATTTTTATTCTAATTGCTAATTGGTGGCTAGAGGATATAGGAAAATCAGTAGCCATAGGTGGGTTTCATTTGGGACATGACAGTTTTCTCTAAGCATTCCAAACCTACAACCACTGTCGTGTCCAGGAGTTCCTGAGAGAGCAGAGATTTCAAATACTCTTCCTCATTTACCTGCAAAACCACTTACAAGTGGGAACAAAACTGGATTGAACTCATAGGCTTGAGTTCTCTTTGACTACTGATGCCGAAAACTCGGCCTCTGTGCACCAGTGCCAACTGAATCTCGGAGATAGAGTTTGGGGTGAAGTTGCAAAGGATATCTTTATTGCTTTGCCAGGCAAAGGGGGGACACAGCGGGCTTGTGCCCCTCAAAATTGGGTGTCCCAACCCAGAGGGTATTTGGTGAGGAGTTTTATCACGATGGTTCCAGGGTGGGGTTTCTGATAAGGATCAGGGTGTGAGCAGGGCCTGCACTCCTTTAATCTGGCCTCAGGTGGTCTCCTGATGAGCTTCTCTGTTTCCTTTAATCTGATCTCAGTTGATCTCCTGCTAAGCTTCTTGAAGTTATCAGACTGTGGCCTTCTCTGGAATGAAGAATGCTAACATCTTCCATTTCTTTGGGGTTTAAGTTCTGCAGAAGAGCTCAGAGATATTGTTATGTGTATCCCTTGAGGCATAACCAGGACCCTGCCACAAGGCTGCACTATTGTTTCTTGACTGCTCCTGCCTTGTCTCTGCATCCCCTCCCTTTCCTGATTAGCAACAGTTGGAATCTGCCTTTTGGAACTCAGGGAAGGTCATGGAGGCTGGAGTCTATTCCCTACAAACAAGAAACAGGAGACAAAGAAAGGCTCCCAAGCCCAGGAGCCCCACAGGATCCTGCTTGGTTTCACTACTTAGGCCTAAACAATTTTATTTTGTTCATATGCAGTATTTATTGTTATTAAAGCTATATGTAACAGCAGCACCAAATGCATAACATTGATTAAAATGCTGTGGGGACAGGAAAATCATTGATGGGTATTGCTTCCTGCTTTTCTCCTCGGCACTATTTCCCTTTCTCCCCTTCTGTTTTCTTTCTCACACTCATAGGTAGAAGGGTTCTTTTCCACACTTATCTTATTATGAGGTTATCCTTGTCTCTCTGACAGCTAATTGCACAACTGTTCTAAGAACAAGGATTCAAAAGAATTTGTAATCAGGAGAACTTTAGAAATTGGCAAAGAAAAATCAGTGTGAATTCTCAACAAATTATATGTTATGGTCAGGATTCTCAGTCATAAAGTGAAGACACTTCCTTTGAGAAATTTTCCCCTCTCTCTTCATTCAAGAAGTGCACATGGAACAGAACGACATTCTATTTTAGTGTCAACTATACCCAGAGCTGACATTCAGCTGGTGCAGAATACAGCACAGGCTATTCCATGAGCTACAATACTGAAGTATTTGTATAGTAATCAGTAAGTAACCATGGCCTCAAGCCCGCAGATGCCCTTTTTGCCACCCTGACTCTCCTGGCCTCTCCCCTGCAACCATGTTTTTTTCAAAAAGCATAATTAACTTCCAAGATTAAAAGAGACCTAGTTAACCGTGAGCATACGAATGCTGTAGACTCAGGTCATGAGGCCACAATGCCTGGGTCACTCTTCACCTAAGAGCTTCCTCATAGAGCAGGCAGACAGCTGTAATTAGAAGGAAAAGAATCAAGTTCTACAAGTGTGCATGCCAACCTAAGCCTGCAAAATGATGGCCAGCATCCCAACCATACTTTAGCTTTAAAGTTGGATTGAGAATGAAGCAACTCTTCGTTAAAGCCAAAGTAGAACAAAGCAATTTTTTTTTTCAAAGCATTTTTTTTAATCATGCTTGATGTAGTTAACAAAAGAAATAAATCCAAATTATAGCATTTGGTTGACCTTTTTTTGGAGTGGGGGTGAGGATGGAAGTTGTTGAATGTAGACTTTCCAAATGCATATTTGTTGCTTAGTAATATAAGGAGCAGCTTTTTACTAGAGGGGGAGGAAGATGCAGGTGGGGAAGGCTTGAATCTGCTTTCAGTAGGAACAGACAGGATGTATCTTCTCTGACCTCTTGCTACTCTCCTCTTTATGTCAGGCCTTCTGGGTGATTGTGCTCAGATTCTTATTTAAATCCAATTAAATCTGAGACTTGAGTAAACACACATGTATATCATCCAGAAGATAGTATTAAAGGATTCTGCACTTAGGCCAGAGCAGCTGTATCTTTTCTTCTGTTTAAGATTTGTTCTTTTTCTTGGGATCTTTGGGGGGAAAAACTTGGCAGTAAATATTGGGGGTTTTAATTTCATACAAAACCAAAGTGTTGCTCTTTTCTGGTCTTTCCCCCTTTTTGATCTAGGCCAGATTGATTATATTAAAACAGAGTCTGATTGGGTCTCCCTTTTCAGAGTCTCCCCATCACCCACAAAATAAAATCCAGCCTCCTAGGGGAACTTCAGATTCCCTTTATGTTCTAGTCTCTACTTGCCTGTCTAGCTTTATGTCCTGCCACTTCTCACATAGAATATTCCATCAAACCCAGACTCTGGCAATTTCCCCTGCTCAGAGCTATTTCATACGTGCATGCTTAACCAGCCTTGTTTATCTTACCCACATTATTACCATGTGTGTTTGTGTGTGACTGATCCTCTTCTAGCTGGTGAGGTGAGCTCTGTAAGGGATGGTCCTCCCTCCTAATTGCCTTATACTCCTCAGTGGGTAGCACAGTAACCAGTACGTACATGGTTGATGTTCTGTGAACGTCTAATGAAAGAATAAGGAATCATGTTCCTGAGGTATAGGAGCCTGTAGACACTTTCATTATTATTGGATAGTTTCTAGAAAGAAGATGATTGAGGGCTACCTGTGAAGGGCGAGACTTTGAATTTACGATACTTGCTTACTCGCTTTGTGCCAAAGTGAATGATAAAAGGTCATCAGAAACTACAGGACTTTAGCTGGCATACAACTGTTTTGCACTTCATGGACATGGATGTGGAGGGTATCAATTAATCAAGAACTAAACTGGGAGCATAACCATCCTGAGAACCAGCTAAGTGACCTTGGGCAAGCTGCTTAATCTCAGTATCATCTAATCTGTAAACTGGGAGCAATGATAGACAACTTGCATTCCCCACCTTAGGTGGTGTTAGAAAATGAGAGAATATAATTTTTGTGGACATTTCTGAAAATGTAAATAAGGCAATTCCTAGCAAGGAGTGCTCTTGCCCCACCCCCCCAGAGGATCTTTGGTAACGTGTGGAGACATTTCTGGTTGTTGCAACTGTTACTGGCAGTGGTCACTGATGCTGCTAAAAAAAAAATCCACAATTCACAGGACAGTCCCCAGACCCTCAAGAAATAATTACCAGGCCCCAAATAACACTAGCGCTAAAGTTGGGAAATCTCTATGTAAGGAGCACCGTGACATCTCTTAACATTTGGTTCTGTTAATATTTTTTCTTACATCTTTATTAAAGATAACAAAGGATGACAATAGTACTTAAGTTTTACCACCTGTAACTTGGAGACATGCTGGATTTATTGAATTGTAGATTGTCAACATGCCATTCTCTGCCACCTTGGTTAACTAGCTGCTATCATTGAGCCAGGTGCTATTCTAAGCGCTTTACCTGTATTAACTCATTTAATCCTCACTACAACCCTATAAGGTAAATAATTTATTACCCCTATTTGACAGATGAGGAAACTGAGCCAAATTGACAAAGCCGGGTTCGAACCCAGTCTTGCTCCGGGCGTCGTGACAAAGATTCAGCCAAGACTAAGTCTCTCCACCCTCCACTACGAGTATCTCACTTCTGGTCTTAATTTTTTTTTTTTAAGCTTGTGTGATTTTCTTTTCATCGTCACCTTTGGCAGGGAAATTAACTCTGGTTTCTCAGGTCTTCTTAACGGAGGACCTACTGGTTTGAGGTGCTTGACTAACTGGAGAGGAAAACAGCAACAGCACAGAAAAGGACATAAGGAAACAAACCTCTGAAGAATCTGGGATTTGAACCTGGCAATCTATGGAAAAGCACTTGGCAAGTGGCAGGGCAGTGGTTTTCAAACTATAGCATATTCAAGAATTACCGGGGAAGCTTGGTAAAAATGCTGATTTCCCAGCATTACCCTAAGAGCTTCTGAATCAGAGGATCCGGGAGGCTCCCAGGAATCTGCCTTTTTAACAAGCTCCCACGTGAGCCTGATGCAGGTGGTCCAAGCACACACCTTGAGAAACACTCTGGTATATGCAGGGCTTGGGAACAAGCACTAGCTGATCCCAGAAGAAGACTTGGGTCTGCCTGCACGTTAATTCAAACCACCTGCGAGGGAGCATATTCATGCTGTTCTGGTCCTGTAATTCGCTAGCTTTAGGCCAAGGACGTTGATTGAGAGGGCAGGGATGGGGAGGACGGAAAGGAGAAGAAAGGAGTAGGGCAATTACAACCACTTCCAGGGAGGTGATTGTTTCCCTGCTGACAGAGAAGGAGCTGTCACTGGAGACCCTTCTTCCTTCAGTGTCCCCCTAATTGGCTGTTGTGACTATCGTTCTGCCCCGAGGGAGTTTAATAGAATCAAGAAGAGAGAAGAAAAGGATGCCAAATAACTTGGAGCAGGAACAAAAGAGGAGCAGGGCTCATTTCCACCAGCATGGAGAGAAGCCCTGATTGGTCCCATTCCCCAAGGTCCTCTTTCACACCATCTCTGTCCGAGACCTTTCCCCTCTTTTTTCTTTTCTCCCTCCCAGGGACCAATAAATGCAGGTTGTCTGGACAAGCACAGCTTTATAATTATACAGGGAAAAATTCCGATGGCCCTGAATTCTGCCATAAAGTCATGTTGTGCTATTGCAGCAGCAAAGCAGGGGTCGTTTTAACCTTCTCTCTGAACCACATTGTTTTGCAGATGAACACCAGGCAGAGGCTTTTTTATTCTGAGCATCTTTTCGAGAGATCAATTGAGTTATTTTGATTTTAATATCTGAGCAGTATATGGCATGCGTTAACAATGTAGGCAACTTCCCTTTCCCTGAACTGAGTAATTTAAAGCCATTTCAGCAATATAGTGTAGCATAGTGATTAAGATTGCCTGGCTTCATTCCTAGCCCTGCAAATCCCTGGCTGTGTGACGTTGAAGATTACTTTACATATCTAAGTTGCAGGTACTAATCTGTAAAACTGAGATAATAATAGGACCCCACTTCCAAAACACACAGGCACACAGTTCAGTGGACTGTTGTGACCACCAGATGAGACAATATCTTTAAGATATTCTTCCTCTTTCACAATAAACCCACAGTGTTTGCCTCCATCATTCAACTTGTTTTCCCGGAATTATTAATGTTTGATATTTTAATCCCATCTCCGGACAAAAATCAGCAGAAAAACCTAAGGAAAAGAGAAACAATGAGAAAGGTGTTTCCGCTCTCTTCGCATTGAATTTCAAATGCTCGTTACTCACTGTGAGCTGGACAACAGATGACTTCCATCCGAAGGGAAGTACACAGAACTTGAGAAGCAGACAGAGGAGAACAAGATAAATCACTCAGTTGCCTACCACACACATCGTGAGATATTCAGTGTGGATTAGAAGTTTCTTACCAACAGTTTGGCCTCCATTTCTTGAGTGGTTTTATATTTCCAGACTGCAAACAAATGATTATATGTGTGAAAAAAATATGTAATAGGCTGGAGGACAGATTCAAGTGAGCCAGAAGACCAGGGGCTCTGGAGTTGCAGCTCTCTGCACAAGAAATCCTTTGAGTGCAGTGTTGCCGCCAGGCATCTCATTCATGGGCAGCTTCCTCCCGGTGGTAGCTCTTGAGAGTAACAGCCCCCAGTCAGTGTCGGGGTTAGCAAGCAACTCATTCCCACTTCGACATTCCAGGAGAGAAAGTCTTGATTTTAAAAACAAAAGAAAACCAAAAAGCCCTGCTGAGCAGACTTAATAATACACACACACACACCCTTCTCCTTCGAGTAAATTAACCCTCGAGGTATTGTACCTTTACCAGATAGCACAACCTCCCTCCCTGGGGAATCGAGTTAGAAAGCAAGCTGCAATTTTACAAAGTAACTTCAAGCACTGTCCTAAATTACTGCTAATAAATTTTATTTTAAAGTGGAACCTCTTCTAGTGAATTATATCATATGCCTCATCTCTCAGTTGGGTGCCTGGATGAAAGCAACTATCATCTGAATAATAGATTTAGCAACTCAATTAGCCAGTTTTTACTTTTGGACTTAAAATCGCTCTGTTTGTGTGTGTGTGTGTGTGTGTGTGTGTGTATTATCCAAGCCATACATGCTTATGGCAAAAATTATTACATTTAAAGTAGTTAATGCACAGATGATAACAATGAATAGTTGACTGGATCATGAGCTTCTTTTAAGAATTATAAATAGATCTGTACATATTTGCAAGTTCCCTACATACCCCCTTAGGAGGACACAATGAAACATTTTTGTGTTCTAATTCTAACTTTGATTAGCGTTTATTAAGCATTGATGTGTGCAGAGCACTGTGCTGGACTCTAGGGTTGAAGCGGGAAAAGGAAGAGGAGACACCATGTAATGACATAAGGTCCAACCACTCTAGGAAGTGTACATTTCAATGGAACAAATAGACTCATGCATAGATAAAGCGAGAGGTGGTGGGAAGAATGAGAAAGCTCTTAATTATGTCATAGTAAGTGAAATTCTTAGCTTCAGATAGCCAAGTGATAGCATCACTGTTCTAACCTTTCCCAGGATTGGGCAGGAGAGCAGTACGGAGGGAGTGGGAGAGAATTAGAACTCCCAAGTAGAAATGAGCCTGGATCTGACAGCAGGCTGTACCTTCTGACCTTTTTCACATCATGGTATATTACGTAAAAAACAACCAAAAAACCGAAAAACATAATTTCATTTTCACAATGGATCGAGGCAAAAGGACTTGTGTTGGAGGAGAATGAGGCACCAATGACCCAGGTCTTATCCAGCTGCTTCCAGGTCACCTCTGGAGCCAGACATACCCATGGGAAGCCCTGCACATTCAAGACATGCTGCTTACATGGCTTTGCCCACTGGGGAGCCAGAATCTTCAGCATAACATGAAGGAATGTTGTCCCTACAGAGCTAACTATGGTCTGTGGGATGTAGTGTGCTTAGCAAGGCAAACTGAGCTGGGATGGAGCCCCAGCCTGAACACTCACTAGGTTACATGACCTTGGGCAAGTTAGCTAACGTCTCTAAATTTAGGAAAATGTCTAAATTTAGGAAAATAATATGTAGTGCCCTGTTGAGCCATGTTGGGACCTGAAACAAAAGGAAGAATATACCCTCCTACATACACTTATCAAAATACCCTTCCATATTTTGAATCAAGTAGAAAAAGTTAGCAGAAGCTCTCCAGCGAAAAAACATGCTTTTTATAAAGCTCTGTGTTGCCCAGTCCACTCACGCCATCTAACTCTAATCAAGTGGCTGGTGGAGGATGTGCTGACCGGGAACGACTGTTCCTATTGTGTAATAGTACAGGGCTGTGAGACACAACCTGAAATTTTTATTTAAAAAAAATTTTTTTTTGAAGTTTTTAAAAATTAAAAATTTTTATTTCAAATTATGTTTTATTCTTCATGGAGTTTTTGTATTAGTTTTGATTTAAAAAAATATTACACGAAAATATTTTGTTAAGTACTGAGTTTTTTGATGTCCCCTTAAATTTTGCTTCTGTAGTGAGTACATCACCTGCCTCATCATGGTCCTGAAAATAGGGACTTTGAAGGACTGTTATAATTAGGAGTAAAGACTGTAAAATACCTTCACAAAATCGGTACTTAAAAAGAGTAGCCATTGTGACTGTATTTCTACAAGACCTGCAGAAACTCTTGTAGTTATCACAGAACACATTGGCTGGGAATCCCTGAAGCATCAGTGTGAGAACCTGCAGCTTAGTCAACAGCCTTGAGAAGATGGTCAGTGAGTTCTGCAATCAGCCCCCAGACCCTGCTCATCAAGGAAGTGTTGATGATTCTTAACCAGAACCTGCAGGAGACGGGGTTTGGACCAGCTGGGATTTTTTTTTCTCTTAGGTTCTGGGGAATCTCTTGTGGATCCCAAGCTGCACGCACACCTGTCACTTTACACCATAATGATTACACTCAGAGAGCTCTCAGTCTTTGCACCCAAAATAGTCTTAAGCACTCAGTTTACCCGTAGACGTCTATAAAAAGCTCTGCTGCTCTCCTTCCCATTCAGCAGAATGCAGACGGCCTGCTTGACTATGCTGTAGGCCTTCTGTCTCTCCAGCTAGGGAACTCGTCTCTCTGGCCCAATATTGGGTCTCAAAGGCAGACCTGGGGATTTTAAATCCCCCTTTGGCAGGAGGAACAACTCCCTGCTAGGTGTCTGCCCCGAAGCCTTCCCTGTTAGCAGCATCGGGCCTCTTCTTCCTCAGCAGGGACAGCAACTCAACAGCTCTCCTGTCCAACCACTTCCCTTCGGATGGCGTGAAAGCTGCAGAAAACAAACTGACGCAAAACATCACTTACCTCTGCCTCTGAGAATATATTTGGGGGGGGGGGGGGATTTGATGGAAAGCATCGTAAAAGCACCAGTGTGCAGCTACATTCAACAAACACTGGAAAAATTGCACACTGACTGCCTCTACCTACCTCCACTTATTCTCTAACGTGGTGTCTAGCCAAACCGTTCCTGGGTAATTTTGCGATATGATACTTCCAGCTTAAGAAGGCAAACAAATAGGTACTTTAACTTTTCATTCCCTGGGTTGTTTGCAGAGAGGGAAAAAAAAGAAAAAGTCAACCTATTCAGTACTGAAAAAAATTTTAGGCATCAAGAGAAAGCGCTTACCAAAGGAAGGCCTTGACAAAAAGTAATATCTAGACACAGCACAGGCCTTCTCGCTTCTGATGCATTTGCAGCCTAAATAGTAAAATATGCTCTTTCCCATTTCACCTTGTTTCCTCAGAGATCAGGCAGACAAACAGCCCATCACCAACAGTTATCACACTTTGTCTGCCCCAGATGCCGAAGGCTCTGTAAGCAGAGAATGAACAAATGTGAGATAAATGTTAGCTGCTGATTTCATTCTCACTCGGAACCGTCTCTCTCTCACTTCTGAGTCACTATGGAGCGCTCAGATTTGCCTCAACCTGACTCATTTTACACTCTGGCTTTTCTTCGATCTGCTTTTTTTCTCTTGGTGTGCAGTAAAAATAAAGTGCACTACAAGATGGTGCTGTGTTCTGCATTTGCTTGCTTACATTTTAATTCCAATTCCTTTCTTATTTATTCTCATTACGAAGGCAATCTATGTGCTATAAGCTATTCCAATATAGAAAGATGGAAAGAAAAAGGTGGAAAAAATCACTGATAATCTCATCATCAAAAAATAATCACAAGCAACATTTTGATGTACCTTCTTCCAGATTTTTCCCTGCCTCCCCTTCCTTATTTATTTATTCTCTATCCATTTTCTTCCCCTGCTTATTTGAAATGCTAATTATATTACATAGCAAATTCCTGACGATTTGTCAGTGTGTTTTCTAGACTCCGTCCCAGTGATTTTTTTGTACTGACTCAGAGTTCTGAGGGCTCTTCAGAGCCTTTGGGGTGTGGGCAGGAAGCATATCCGTCTGCTGAGAGCTGGAGGTTCTGGGTCTCCCAGTCCCCTTTTACCAGACCGATTTTTTTTTTCCCCCAGACATTTGGGCTTGTGTGTGAGATTTTGTTAGAATAAAGAATTACGTGGCAAAACCAAAATCAAATTCAGACTCCACATATTCTGCTCCATTTTCCCATCAGGGTAGACTTTGATACTATGCTTTAGTAGCAGTCATTTTGGTGTGACTGCACTGATGTGACGATTTTGAAGTGAGGATGTTTCTCTATGGCCTAAAAAGCAATCATTCCGTGGATAACTCATCAGTGAGTACTGTGTGAAATAGACATCCTCATCAAATTCCTGAGCCATCCCTGGGCACAGTTGTCCTTTTCTGATGTCCCCTGTTGGTGCCTCTCTCCATCCCAGGGAAAGAAAAGAGTTCTCACAAGGTCTCTATTCATCCCTGGCTACTCTCCCCTCCCATTCGTGGTGGTGTGAAGGTTGGACACCCCATAGGACTAGAGGCCTCCACAGTGGCTGAACCTGACTTGCTACCCAGGGACTACCCACCGGATACACTAGTTTTCTTGCTGTAGTAACTGCCTCCATGCACAGATGGGACTACAGGGCCCCAATTGCTCTTTGTCTGTCTTCATAGGCCAGGGACAGCTCACCAAACCCGTTGTCATACCCTCCCCCCTCACATTCCTGCACTCTCTAATGAAACCTCTCGATGTCTCACTTCTGCTCCAAGAGTAACCATTTCCCAGGATTACTGGGAGTAGGAAAGAACCCACTTTTATCAACCAGGATGTGTGTGGCCTTGCCTCATGACCAAGAAGGAAAATAACAGACAAGTTTTACATTGGTATATGTTATATATTTAAAGTGTACATTATCTGTCCTACCCATGACTACTTTGTCACGTAAGCAAAGTAAGCAAAAAGTTTGTACACTTTCTGAGAATTTATTTGTGTATTAAATGGTCTGCCTTTCAATACTTTCATTTCTCTATTTACTATGGCCTTATTCATGTACCTTCAATTAATAAGTTATTGAACTGTTTACTAATGGCACTTATTTGAAGATCTAAAAGATATACACCTTTTTTTGTAGACTTCCTCCTTATTTTAAATCTTTCGAAATCAACATAAAGTAGATACAAGAGAGTAGGTATGAGAAGGGGCGGAGGGGGACTCAGACCTAACACTAACATTTATACAATGCCTCAATGATACATGTGAATTATGTGAAATTTATAAATGTGGTTAGAAGAATAGGATTAATATATTTGGGGAGGCTGGCTTACTTATAACAGGCTTTTGAAATGTTTTATTGAATTGATATGACTGTAAAATTAATGCATATGTAATTTTTAAAATACCAACAGTGTAGAACTGAGTAAAGTAAAAGTTCTCCATTTTTGGTGTAAGGGTTAGAGATAGAATAAAGGTAAAATGTGTCTTTGGTACAAATTTCTTGGAAATAAAAGGAAAAAGTAGGATCACTTTTGTAGGATCATTTTGGTGTGATTATGCAAGAATATTTCAGATTGGAGGTCTACACCAAAACCACACAGTTTTCATTGCTGTAGCTTTATAATATGATTCAATATGTACCAGGTCAAAGACCCACTAATTACTCTTCCCCCCCACCCCATCCCCCGCCCTCAGGATTTTAGTGATGGCTCTTACGTGTTTATTATTCATTTGGCTAAGAATTGAATTAAACTTTGACTTTACAGAAACAGCATTTTTAGCAGCTAAGAGAAATGACAGTAAAGTCCTAGTCTTTCAATGCAACTCTATTATAGGCTATAGGCATTTTGCTTCTGTGAGCATCACCAGAAACTATCTTGACCTTTAATGCTTAACATTTGTCCTCATGGTAAATTAAAATTTGTGAACACAGTTGGTGGTTCATTCTATTTTTACACTGTTTTTTCCCCGGGGAAGGTTTGAAAGGAGTGAGCGCTTTGTCCTGATCAATTAGCACTTTATTGGCACATAAGTCGACTGCAGCTCTCTTAACAGGAATCGCAGGGTATAAACTGTTGCCGGGGAAAAGAGGAGGAAGAAACTTCACATTACAAAGTGGGAAGTGGTCTCTTGAAGGCTAATTTTGTTTTTCCTGCGGCTTGCTCTTTGTAACTTCAGAAAATTTATTCAAATGTATCTATACACACAGTTTCTAGGTGGCAACACAAACGTTTCACCCATTCCCCTTTCTCTTCTCCTTTATCTTATGTTCTTGTAGGTTGCGATGAGCAGGGACCCACTCAAAGTACTCAGGTTATGGGATTTTATTTTAAAGATATATGGGAAAATGAGGACTCTTTAAGCTCTTTCAGGTTACAAGGAACAGAGAACCTTGCCATGGGGGTTAAATATAAGGATGCCCACTGAAGTAAGAATAACAGGGGGAAAAAAAAAAAGAGTTTTATATCGGCATATATGTCATATTTTGAAGTGTGCGTTAGCTGTCCTACGTATGAATATTTTGCTGCATAAGCAAAGCCAGCAAACAAAAGCATGAATTTTCTGAGAATTCATTTGTATATTAAATGATCTGCCTCTCAAATATTTGATTTCTGTCTTGATTTTACCATGGTTTTATTCATTTTTACTCAACTAATAAATTGTTTGAATGTTTACTAATAGCAGCTACCCATTCAGGCCTCAAGGAACTAGAACAGGTTCTAAAATGTCCTCAGAATATAATGCTTCCTACTCTCATATGTCCTTCTAATAGGTCTCAAGTTATCTCTGCTTTCACTTCTTCTGAGACAACTTCACCACTTCTGACCAGCACTCTCTACTCTTTTTTTTTTTTTTGCGGTACGCGGGCCTCTCATTGTTGTGGCCTCTCCTGTTGCGGAGCACAGGCTCAGGACGCGCAGGCCCAGCGGCCATGGCTCACGGGCCCAGCCGCTCCGTGGCATGTGGGATCTTCCCCCCGGGGAAGGTTTGAAAGGAGTGAGCGCTTTGTCCTGATCAATTAGCACTTTATTGGCACATAAGTCGACTGCAGCTCTCTTAACAGGAATCGCAGGGTATAAACTGTTGCCGGGGAAAAGAGGAGGAAGAAACTTCACATTACAAAGTGGGAAGTGGTCTCTTGAAGGCTAATTTTGTTTTTCCTGCGGCTTGCTCTTTGTAACTTCAGAAAATTTATTCAAATGTATCTATACACACAGTTTCTAGGTGGCAACACAAACGTTTCACCCATTCCCCTTTCTCTTCTCCTTTATCTTATGTTCTTGTAGGTTGCGATGAGCAGGGACCCACTCAAAGTACTCAGGTTATGGGATTTTTTTTTAAAGATATATGGGAAAATGAGGACTCTTTAAGCTCTTTCAGGTTACAAGGAACAGAGAACCTTGCCATGGGGGTTAAATATAAGGATGCCCACTGAAGTAAGAATAACAGGGGGAAAAAAAAAAAGAGTTTTATATCGGCATATATGTCATATTTTGAAGTGTGCGTTAGCTGTCCTACGTATGAATATTTTGCTGCATAAGCAAAGCCAGCAAACAAAAGCATGAATTTTCTGAGAATTCATTTGTATATTAAATGATCTGCCTCTCAAATATTTGATTTCTGTCTTGATTTTACCATGGTTTTATTCATTTTTACTCAACTAATAAATTGTTTGAATGTTTACTAATAGCAGCTACCCATTCAGGCCTCAAGGAACTAGAACAGGTTCTAAAATGTCCTCAGAATATAATGCTTCCTACTCTCATATGTCCTTCTAATAGGTCTCAAGTTATCTCTGCTTTCACTTCTTCTGAGACAACTTCACCACTTCTGACCAGCACTCTCTACTCTTTTTTTTTTTTTTGCGGTACGCGGGCCTCTCATTGTTGTGGCCTCTCCTGTTGCGGAGCACAGGCTCAGGACGCGCAGGCCCAGCGGCCATGGCTCACGGGCCCAGCCGCTCCGTGGCATGTGGGATCTTCCCGGACCGGGGCACAAACCCGTGTCCCCTGTATCGACAGGTGGACCCTCAACCACTGCGCCACCAGGGAAGCCCAGTGTTCTCTACTCTTATCCTCTTTGCTTGTGAGCACCTTCTTACTCCTGGTACATAGCATCTCCCTATTGCCTCCTTTCTCTGTCTCCCTCAACCCACGCTACTCTACTCTGCCAAGTCTCTCTGGATATCTGGCGTTCAGATTCACCCAGAGGGAGAATCTGATTAGTTCAGCCTGTCACCATCCTTACTAAAAAGCGTTTGTAGTAGCCTCTAAACGGACCGCTTTTGTATCAGGCATCAGTCCCTGGCCCAGTTAACTGTGACCAGGGCAGGGTCACCTGGCAGAAAGCATGAGTCTCCATGCCCAGGGAATCCCCCTGCAGCTGCTTTTCTCTGAAAGACATCATGCGTATGACAGGCCTTCAGAGTGGAAGGGCCTGATTAGTATGGGAAAATTTTAGGTTTTTATTCATGCTCACTAAAGGGGTCAACACTTATACGGCCACAAATACAGGTCTTGACATTGGTCATTGAAATGACAGAGCACCACAAATGCAGCTCAAAGTAGCACATGTTGGCAGCAAAGATTTCTTGGCCTTTACCACTCAAATACAGCAGTGAGTGATTCCAGCCAGAAAGGCGTAGCTGGTGGGGAGTATGGTATGTGATCTAGATTTCCCCAATCATACCAGCCTGGGGAAAAGACATCAATACCAGTAGGCAAATAGCATTTGTCAGAGTCCATCGTTTTGTGCTCAGAAGGAACTGTATTGTTCACCAATGGAGCTTGCATTTCCCGGAGGGTTTCTCCCATGTGCTAGCAGAAATAAGCCTCTGGACTACTGTGGCATATTTGAATTCTATCCCTCTTTTGTCGTGACTCCTTGTGATGAAGACCCTAACTGCAGCTGATGCCAAGAGTAGCAGCTGTGCCGCCTGCCAAAAACACCATTGCAGCTGCTTCTGCTGCTGCCGCTGCCTTCCAAACAGAAACTGCTCCTGCCTGCAGAAAAAGACGTCAGTACATCTACACCAAATGTAACTCTGCCCACTGTAAAGACATGACAAACAGCCACAGCTGCAGCAAACTCCACTTCCACTAATGTTGCTGCTTTCATTGCCAGCAATGTTGTCACCACCACCAGTGCCACTCTTGGTGTCTATGGGCCAGATGCCTTGCACTCTTAATGTCCCAGAGAGATGTAAGAAAAAATAGCTTTTTAACTTTTACTTGTTAAGTAAAAGTAACTTTTACTTTTACATTCAAATTTTATCCTCCATAAACTTGGCCATGAGTCCGTAGGAGCTGGGCCAGGGCATAATCTAGGTGACAAATTGTGTCCAGAATCATCCCTCCCCTTCCAGTATCAGCTCACTGGCTCCTCTCCATCTGCTCATTGCTTTGGGATGAGCTCTTTCCCACAAACTTCTGGTGCCTCATGTGTATTGGAGTATGATGGGCCTCAGGCAGCCCACAAGCTGCAGAGTAATTAGCCACTTCAGAGGAATTAGCTATACCTTGTTATGTGATTAAGTAATTTAGAGATCACCCAGACTAAGAGATATGGTCTGTAAGCATGTGTTTGAGGAGATTAGGGATATCTTAACATATATGACTGATGTGAACAAGAATTCGAATTTCATCAGCTGTATTCTTCCCAGTCTAAAGAAAGAAAGAGAAGGCAGGTGGTCTCCCTGCATTACAGAAATGGGAAGACCAAGATGCAGAATTTTTGCATTTATTCAACATCTTTCAAAGGAAGAAGACACTGAATCTGACAAAGATATCCCAATCACTACGAATGCGTAGTCTATTTTAGCATAAAAATATCTCCTTCACCATAGCCTGAGTAAACTATCAATACCTCCTCAAGATTATTCAAGTATTTGCTCTACTTCTGTGTTCACCACTCGTGGACTATTAAATACATTCACTTTGAGTATTAATAAATTTGGGACTCTGCAGGGAAATCCATCCTCACGTTTAGTGTTGGACACAGTATTCGTTTTCTGTGTAATACTGAGTAAGTGTACACTACACTTACTGACTATATCATACTTTAAAGTTTTAGAAAGTTACTCAAGCTAAACTCTTTACTGCGAATTACAGGCACTCTTGATTCATAAACATCGTTATCTCCCTAAATTCATGTTCTTGTATATGATACTTATTTTAAATGGGAAATTAGAGAGGCATCGCTTAGTTTCTTTAAAAATAGTACTTTTTCTGAAACTATAGAGAATGTGTCTTTTGTGAAAAAAAGTATTTATGCTGTCTTTTTATTTCCCCTAGGGCTATTAAACACTGTGTGCTAGTCCTTTATCAGCAGTGTTTATACTGCATGATTTTGTTTATTTAGATGCTTGTATAGAGTGTAAAATTATGGGTTTGGTGGTTTGCAGCTAAAATTTGCTTCCCCACTTCCATTCTTGCTTTTACTTGAATTTTGAAGGGTTTTTGTTTGTTTTTTTTTCTTTTGGTATCTTTTGTTTTCCTCTGTAAAGCAGATAAAGAGTATGTAAACTCCCCCAAGGAACTCTCTGCAGATTGATAATTGGGGAGAATTCCTCTCCATTTGGGAGGTGCACAGTTTTCAAGTCCAGTCATACCAAAGGAGCATAGCTTGGGTCAGGCTGGGAATTGGCCTTGTAATGTCTGTATCTTTTCCAGACCAGGGTAGTTCTGCTTGCCCTTCACCTCTCCCAGAAGAGATCCTATTCTCTTTTTAGTTTAGGAAACAACTTAGGAATGCTGATTGGCTCAAAGCTGTGGAGAATATCAGTTTTCAGTTCATTTACTCTTTACATGAGTCAAATATAAGCCTACTTTGAAAGAATAATCTAGAGCTGAGTTGTTCACCTCTACTCCTTTAAATGGGTATTTGTTATGCACCCTCTGACAGGGGAACACCAGCCTTTGTCAACTTCTTAGATTGTTCTCAGCTCATCCTGACTTTGTGACTTCTACACTCTTAAGTCTCATGGACTCTTCGGAGCTAAAGTCAATTTGCCTTTCAGAAGTCTACATGAAGTTACAATTATTGAACCTAACTCAATCATGCACAGCTATACAACATCAATTATATTAGTTTTTATTTTTGTTTTATTTTGTTTTGGAGGGCTAGGAAGGTCTGTTTTTTGTTTTTGTTTTTTGGTTGCAACTAACAGAAAATCAACTTGAACTAAGCCAGACAACCAAAATAGGAAAGGGGATTTATTGGTTCACGGAGACTAAAGACTGCAGAAACAGAAAGGATACAAATGCATCTGGGTCTTAAGTCAACAGGAAACCTCCATCTGGATTTTGCAAGGTCTCTCTCATTCTCACTCTCTCTCTCCCCCTTTCCCTCTCCATGACTCTCCCTGGCTCTTCTCAGGGAGTGGCCTTCATTCTCTTTCATGGAAGTCTTCTCCATGGGGCAAGAAACCACTGATGGCTTTTCATTTCCCGGTGTGGTTCCTATATACCAGAGAGGGGTACTGAGTCTCTTCTTGGTGGTTAACATTGCTCAGGGAAGAGTTCGGAATGGCTTAGCTGGGAAGGTGCCCACCCCTGGACTAATCAAAGGACTAATCAACAGTACTGCTTTGTAAGAATTTGGTGGTTTCCATGGGGACCACGGGTTAGATGCGGAGGGAAGGAAGGAGGAGGAACAAGTCCCCCAGAAAGAAAGGGAGTAAGGGTGCATGGTATCCACAGAAAGGAAACAGTATATGCCCATTTGAGATATGTGGTATAGCTGTATGGACACAAGGTTATTCCTTTTCCTTGTTGGAGTAAACTGACATATGTTTATTTGTCACTGCCTCACATTCACTCCCAAGATTAGATTTTCCCCCTTCACAGTATGTGGGGAAAACAGGCTTATTTGTATGTACTTAACAATAATTAAGATCTTTTTTGTATTGTGAGATAAGTTATCCGATTAAATTCAACGTTTTACTTCATGAACTTGTCAGCTGATTGGTTGATCCTGCATCCACAAAGGAGTTTGAAGTGGGTTAAAGGAAACACATTCAGACTCCTTCCATTGTGTGTGATATGCCGAAAGTAAAACAAATTTTCCACATAGCCAGTGCCGAAAATAAACTATGATTTCAATCGCAGAATCAAAGCGTCATCCAGAAAACCACCCTTTAGAAGTCTCATAAAACTGCCATTTGAGTTACTTTTTATTTTCTTCTGACTTTAAAGGTTATGTAAGCATTGTGCAGCCCATGGCTCATCCAAATATTGGACAAAGGAAAACTTCAGAAATCTCCCAGGAATTTCCTCTGGTTGTAAATTAATAGAAAGGAGGGAATTTTTGACAGTCAATGGATAAATTTAACAAATGATTACTCATTAAAAACACAAACAAAAAGAAACCAAAGCCACCCTGGCTTTGAGCATTGGCCGCACTAGCAAGATATTTTTCCCATTTTCTTCCCCTCTTGCTCTTATTTAGATGGCTTTAGAGCAAAATGCACTGTTGGAAATTGAACAAACCAGTTATCTCGGCATACACTTCTTGCTTCCCTTTTCCCAGAATCCATCTTTGAATGCATACTTGCAGAAAGGGTCTGTCTTGGTAGGCAGAGGGACATTTTCCACCAGAGGGCAATTTGGCAATACTTCAGCCACACAATCTACAGACACTTATTGAAAGCCTACTTGGTGCCAGCGACAGTACTAGGTGCTGGGTTACAGCACTGAACAATCAGGATAAGGACCAATCTTCATAAAGTGCATAATATTCTCCAGTTTCTCTTCTTCCTCCTGCCATCAAAGTTCTGTCCTTGTATTTCTCTTTTTACTTGATCTCCTTTGATCATCACACGTAATGTTCCAGTTGTATAACTTCCGAATCTATAGCTTTGTATGTTAAATAGAGTCCCATAGATCTCATGGCACATAAAACTTGTCTGTGTTTCTTTTTACCACCTCACATTCAATATGTCCTGAAAAATGAATCATCGCCATCTGCCTTCAGTGTCCTCCTTCCTCCACTTCTGATCATTTCAGTCCCATTATTCCCACCCCATCACTCAGACTTAAAATCCCAAACGTCATTGCAGTGGGTTTAACAGGTCTTTTGCTCCCAATATTTCCTCTTTCTTTGATCCAGATTAAATTTTGATGTCAGAGGAAAATTCATGACGAAAAACCAATCATTAACTCTGATCACATATAGGAAAGAACTTAGTAAATTACAAAAGTGTAGCGTGTTAGTTCTTTTCCCTGTTCGTTATCATGTTGCTACTCAGCTGAGGAGTTTTCAACAACTACCTACACTTCTCAAGTTCTAAACTCTTGGACTGGACATTTGAGACCCTATAAGATCTACCCCTTGTCTATTTTTCATACTTATTTGCCTTCGATTTTTCTGTGCGTTGGACAACTTGGAATTGTTCACTGTTCCTTCACAGCCACATTGAAGAGCCTCGTCACGCATGCTTTTCCTTTGTCCTGGAACACACGTCTCCCAGTCCGTCCCTTCATGTCTCTCTCCTTGTGACCAACAATTGAACTCTGCCAGGAGGAGAGGCCCTAACATGGGAGTAACGGAATTCCACAGGGCATAGGATAACTGTGGCTTCATGGACCAGTTAGTGTAAACCTTTGTTTGAAAATGCCAGGCATGAAAAGCTACGAAGAAGTATTGTAATTCAGGGAGGGAAAACAGGCAAAAATTTTATGGGGCTTGAGGAGTAGGACGACAGTCAGCATATGCTACTTTCAGAAGTGGGAATAGAGGGACTGATCTTGGAGTCTGGGTGTTTGGATAGTCTGGAGTTTTGATATCAAGAGCTGTGGGGAAGATGAGTTAGGGGATACAGTCATTTGCGAGGGGATATAGGGGTGGGGAGGAACAGCTGCAGGGACCCAGGACATGTGAGAGCTGCCGTGGAAAATTCTCAAGCCTCAGGTCCTTCCGGGTCTCTCCCAGTAGACTCATATCTACTCCACTGTGGATTTGCCCTAGATCTGAGAGCTAATACGGCCTCCTCTGAATCACATAAACTGGCTACAAAATTTTCAGTAAAGAGAAAGATGAATAAATTAAACTCTACCCTTCTTTGTGTGTGTGGTTCATTTAACTTGCACAAAGGACAACTGAAATCTGGAAACTTCCCAAGGGCTTATTGTTTGTGCTTGTCAGCACACCTGAGTAAAATCAAACTCCTAAGAATTATCTAATCTAACTTTACAGGTGGCTACAGGGAGGAATAAATATCTAAATGCTTAGGGGCAAGTCAAGTGTAAAATATGCTTTGTGAAAATGCCTGATGAATTATGACATGATATGCTTCATTATAATAATGAATGATCTGAGAGTAAAGGACCCTCGGGCTTTTGAAGCTCATTGGTGTCGATTTGGGGAACAAGGGTAAAAGATTTAATCTTCAAGCTTTGCTGTTACGCTTTATATTGGGGTCCTTTTAGAAATGTTTATAATTGTTATTCAATAAAAACAACAAAAAATAGATCTGCTATAGAATTTTTATATGAAAAATTATCAAACTATAAATTTATCTTGTGATATTTAGTCTATGTCAACTCACTTTTGGAAAATAAATATAGAAAAGTTAGAAGTTTATTTCTTGATTATTCGTATCAACTTTCCATTTGTAGTTGTGACAGATTTCTCAAATTTGGTATTTCTTACACTGAACTCCTGATCTCCCTCCACCAGCCTGATCTACCTGAATACATACATGTCCAGCTCAGTGAGTGGCGACTCCATCCTTCCAGTTGTTCAGGCCATGATCTTGAAGTCACCCCTGACTTCTCTCTTTTTTATATCCCAACATTCAAGTGATCAGCATATTCTATTGATTTTATCTTCACAGTAGATCCAGAATCCAGTCAATCGCTCCTCATGTCCTTCACCACCTTCCTGGTCTAAGCAGCCACCATCTACTGTTTATTGCCGTAGCCTTATCCTTCTTTCGGCTTTTCCTGCTTCACTCTTCTTCCATACAGTCTACTCTCCAAAGAGCAGCCAGAGTGATCCTCTAAAATCTCATATTCTTCTGCTTAAAACTTTTCAATATTCTCCCATTTCTCCCAAAGTAAAGATCCCTCAAAGTCTCTCAGAGCCTCCAAGGCCCTGCAAAATCTACCCTCTTATCTCATATCCTGTTTTACCTCTCTGACCTCACCTCCTGGGACTCTCTCCCCTGCTGAGCTTCAGCCACATTATCTTCCCCGCCCTTCTTCCATTCTCAAGGTGCTAGTGGTAGCCTCTGGGACTCTTCCCTCCAACGGGAGTTTTCTGTTCCTGACCCCATAGGAGATGCATCCCCTGCATAAGAACTCCAGCCTTGAAGCCTTGGACAGTCATCAGGAGAAAACTGTTCCTACCATACTCCTTTAAATTTCTTCTATTGAAGTCACATGTTTACTCTAAGTATGAAGAACAGCTAAATCATGCGTTATGGAAAGAAAAGAAAGGGAAGATGAGGAGACCTAATGGAACTATAAATTTATGAGAATGGAGCCTTAAGCCACAGCTGAGATTAATTCCCAAAGTTCTTCATATTATTTTATATTCTTACCTTTCATTAAAATCAGAAATTTCATATGAACATTTCTGTACCATTTAGAAGAGAGACATGAATATATAAACGTGTAGACTGTGGTTCCTAGGCACCCAACTAAAGCTGCCAGAGTGGGTCCTCTTCCATATTCTGAGAAACACTGGTCAGCTTTGGAAGATAGAAATATTTCATCATTGATACCTCTAGCCTAGGCAAACAACTGAATTAAGAGTATGAATTTTAAGGTCCTAGACACTGACCGAAGAATAAAGGAAATCAAAAAGCATAAAAAAATGTATGTTCTATGAGGTCCAGATTAAGAAACTTTGATGAAATTGACAAAGCAAGCCTTGATATTTTTAGTATGTATCACACATTTTCTTAATAAAATAAGACTGTCCACATGATTCATCTCAGGTTTCCAGCACTGACTGCAAATATGTTCATCCTTTGGGAAAACCGGAAAGGATATCTAATGATGCAGAAATAGTCATAGAGCAGCCAGGAAAGAAAGAGACCAGAAGGAGAAGCATGGACTGGATGGCAAAAGCTACACCCAAAGAGCTTGAAGATAGCAATCAAACACCTCCTCAAACTATGCTTGATGATTTCAAGGGGTGGGGGGAAAAAAAGAGTAACAGATATTGAGCCTCACTCGTTTTTCAGATGTACTGTGATTTTTGCTTGACTCATCAGTAAAAGTACACATTACCTTTGTCTTTTATGGTCAATTCCTAGACTATTTTAAACTGATCAAATTTTGTCCAGAAACTGGCATTTTTTCCCTAAGATTTCCATATTTTCCAAACTCCTGGAGTTTCCTGAAATTCCTACCAAGAATTCTAGATATCATAGTATTAATTTTACTTCTTGTTAAAAATATTTTGCTCCCACCGTCTATCCCAAATCCCCTTCACATTCCTTTTTTTACTTGTTTGTTTTATTGAGTTTTCGGTTTTAATAGACAAATAAAATTTTAGGATATTGAAAGGTAAAGATATTTACCTTCCTTGATTCCTGAATAGAAACACTTTTATCTATTTTTTGGTTCTTCTGTTGTTTCTTCCTGTATCTCTAGATTATAAATTTACCTGCTAGCTTTTGATTTGTTCATTATAGTCATAATCTGCTATTAGCTTCCTGCTATGATGCATTATGATTTAACACATTTACATAATTATATTGCCAAATTTTATTTTTCTTTTAGTTTGCCTTTGTTTTTTATTTTTGTTTCTATCAACTACAAACAGTATTCTTGACGCTGCTTCACTACTGTTCTTCGCCACTTTCAACCATCTGTACTTATACATGTATATTGTCAAATTTAATAACATTTCATTTTGTTCTGTGTCAAGAAATACTTCTATTTTTTTAATATATGGTTTGTTATTGTTTGGCTAACACCTGTTGAGGACTTTCTATGTGTTAAGCACTGTTACAAGTGCTTTGTGTAAATTAACTCAAGCCTCACGTGACCATATAATAGATAACTTATTATTTCTATCTTACAGAAAGGAAATTGGGTAGTATAGAAATCAAGAAAATTTCTAGATTCATATAGCCAGTAAGAAATTTAGAGATGGTGCTCGTAACAGCTGTGTAATACTATCTCTTTAGGTTGTCTGTTCAAGTTGAAAGTCATTAACCACTATTTACATTCTAGTAAGAAATCAAATGGAATGCATGGCAATACCAAGTAGTGTGCTAGGATTATACTTAGTTTCTTATCTGGTCTGTTTTCTTAGAGTTCCTAAGTGCTTTTTTTTTTTTTTCCTTACTTTACCTTCCTTTTCTGTCTCTTAAACTGTTTTAGGATCTCGAGAGTAGTATTAAATCTTTTTTTCCTTTGATACCTTTTCCCAAGCCTTCCATTATTCTGCTCCAAGTTGTTCTGATTTCTCTCTAGGATGGATCATCACAGCCCTCTCACAGATGACTGGATCATCTGTTTGCTAGATATCACATTTTCCTCTTTCTTGGTTTACTGTCTCATTGTGCTGTAGCATATTCTCAAGTAATATCCTAAGAAATAGGATAGTATCTTTCAGGGGATGTACATTTTTGAAGGTTTTAAAAATCTGTCCTTCTTTGGACAGTTGATTTGACTGCTTTTAGGATTCTAAGTTGAAAATAATTTCCATTCAAAGCTTTGAAGGCTCCATTACCTTCTAGCATTCAAAATGGTTGACTGGATAACCAATGCCAAGCTTAAACTTATTATTTTTGTTGATATGCTGTTTCTTCTCCTTGAAAACTACTAGGGTAGTCTTTCTCCATGGTATTCTGAAAATCTATGACAATATGACAATTAATCTGGGCTCTTATACGTGAGGCACTCTGGATTCACTGGACTTATTTAGTCTGAAGACTTTTGTCTTCTACTCTAGGAAATCTCTGGTTTTGTTTCCTCCCTTCTATCTTTTCTGTTCTCTTTCTAAAATTCCTATGAACAGGCTGTTGAGCTTTTGAATAATTATATATGTGAATATATATCTTAAAGCTTTTTTCTCATATTTTCTTTTTAGCCTTTTGATTTTTATTCTAGAAAGTTCACTCAATACTCTCTTTTAACCCTTCCATTTTTTTGCTTTTCTATTTTTTAGTTTCAGATAACATATTTTTAAGTATCTAGGGATGTCTTTGGTCTCTGATTTTTCTTTTTCATTGCATCCTGTTTTGTTTTATGGATGCAGAATCTTCTCTGATTTCTCTATATTAATTAGACGTGTTTTGGGGTTTTTTTCTGAATTAACTCTATCTCCTCTAGGATCATGTTTTCCTGTTTGTTAATTTTGACCTTTCTCTTTTTTTTGTTGCAGGGTTTTCTCATGTTCAGTGTCCCTTGTTTTTCATTTATATTTAAGCAGGAGGCCACAGAAGAGTCAGTCTCTCTGGGGTGAGTGGGGCTAGTCAACTGGCCAGCTCTCACACCAGAGGACTCTAAAATGACAGAACAGAAGCATTTGCTCCAGTGCCCTTCCTGGCTGTCCTGGTTCTCCTTAGATTGTTCATTCAATACGATGAGAAAAGATCTTCCTCCTTTTTTCATTGGTGGGTTTGTTTGTTTAAGGAGTGTGTACCTAGCTTCCAGGACTGCTGTGTGCAGGGGAAGGGAAGGCTGCAGCAGGGTAGTCTATATTCTGTACTTCAATTCACTCCCTATTCAGAGCCCCCTGCTTCACCCCTACTCTCCAATGTCCCTGTGATTCTACGAGCCACATTCTCTAGTGCTGTGAGAGCTGATGAGTTTCCATCTGACCTGCAGCTCTCCCCTCCCCTTTCAGGCTTCAGCCTCCTCTCTTCCACATCAACAAATCCCAATCATCCTTGCCCTTCCAGGAAAGTATTGAAATGTCTATTCCGATGATGATGGCTCCCTTCCCATTCTCTTCAATGTTGAGAGTTTATACTTTCACTATTAATGTTCAGACCCTGCAGTCTTCACTAACAGAATGTGCTAAATGTTGTGGTTTGGCTATTAAGACATTTTATGTTGGCCCTTTTTTCTCAAAATATACCTCTCTTCAGCCTTGCAGGACTGAAGATATTCCTTTCTGGTTCTTCCACCACAGTGTAATGAAACCGGAAGTTCTGGAGTGAGCCTTAGTTTTGGGTGTTTTTAGGAAGCTCTGAGTGACTAGAACATGCAGCTGGGGCTGGAAGAACTGCTCTTGCTGGAAGCACAGAGGAGGCAAGCTGTAGTCCATCTCAGTGCTGATAGGTGTCTCTGCATGACCTATTTCGAATTTTCTGCTTTGGTAGACATTTTTGAAAGAATTACTTGATAATATATTAAGTCCTTAACTAAAGTTGAGAGAGTGCCATATCAAGCTACTGAAGTGTTATCAAGTTCTGCTACTTGTCACGTGCAAGTAACTGTGTGTGTAATAGTTATAGGATCAGGACGTTGCCGACTCCTACTTCTCCGTGGTGCAACGGGACAGAAAAGCCTCCCGTGATGCA
Organism: Lipotes vexillifer; assembly: GCF_000442215.2. Taxonomy (NCBI): domain Eukaryota; kingdom Metazoa; phylum Chordata; class Mammalia; order Artiodactyla; family Lipotidae; genus Lipotes; species Lipotes vexillifer. The sequence goes on along the minus strand of NW_006778610.1, from coordinate 946,712 downwards.
CGTCCACAAGAATGCAGGTCTCTGTGGGCGCTCATGCAATAAAGTCATGTTATGTCACTTTTAAACTTCCCATAAGGAATAGTATGTATTTCTAAGTTAAGCATCTATCCCAGTTCAATTAATCCTGCCAGTAAATTACCAGTATGATAAGTGCCCCCCAGATACTGTTAGAACTGTTCATTTTTAATGTGCAAGTTTATAAAACTTCTTGAAGCGTGGTTGTGTCCCCGTGGCCAAAAAGCTCTGAGTTCCCTGCCCATGCCCCGCTTTTACATTAAAGCTGCCACTCCTTGGAAGATAAGTTTTCCCAATTTCCCCATTGCCTTTCCCAATTGCCTTTTCCCAATTTCCCCATTGCCTTTCCCAATTGCCTTTTCCCAATTTCCCCATTGCCTTTCCCAATTTCCCCATTGCCTTTCTCCTCAGGCAATGTTTTTTCACTACCATATACAATAGCCTGATTGTCAGCAAGAGATATCTTGCTGAAAGGGACTTTCTTATAGGACATAAAGGCAAATAATGAAAGAATTTTGAAATTCTAGTGTGTATCACCTGATGAGTTTATTAAAAATACAAAATTCTGGGCCTTGAGCTCAGAGAAACTGTTTCAGTAGATGTGGCCCAGGAATCTGCATTGAATAAATTGTGCAGGTTATTCAAATGCAGGAGATATTGAACCTTCCTTTGAGAATCACACTCTGAGGAATAGAGGAGAAAGAGGCAGATTAATTAACAAGCCAGTGTCTTTTGATAAATACTTTAAGAGGAAACAGAGCAGAGAAAATCAGTATGTAAAGGTCTCTAAAGGACGTGAGTCCCACTAGAGCTAAATAGATGGTAATTCTTCACATTATACATGTAAATGAACCAAAAAGATACGGAAATCATTATCAGGTTAATTTCATTTTTTAAAGAAAAACTCATTTACTTAGGTAAAGAACTTTTAGTTATCAAGATGCCAAACTTTGAAATGACAGTATTTTCATTCGCTTTGTGAAACCCTAATTCTACAGAATCTTGCTTCTTCTGCATACAGGATTGACGTGTGTCTCCCAAACACAGAAGACACACAACCTCAACCTGCCCTTTTAAAATAAATAGCAGTTTTCATACTTGTCTCTTCCTAAGAATATCTCTTAGTCTCTGAACCTCTATGTGTTTGTTCGTTGTGTCAGGGCAAACCTCAGACTCAAAGACAAAAGTGAACAGGTGAACATGTTGAAACTGGAGGCCTTTCTTTGCTGTCAACTATTTCACTCGGAGGAAAGATCACCAAAGGGGGCTAAATGGTTGAAGACAAGTAGTCAGATGAAGTCAGTATTACATTCAAGCCGCTCTATTCTTTTTTTTAAAGAACCTGAGCTATTTTTCACTATGTTATCATAAATGTAGGCAGGTAGAAACCTGCAGACTCAAACTGTGAGGGAAGTAAAAGTGACAGAAGTATTTGTTAGATACTTAAGTAGCTTGGCCCATCTTCCTCTAGTGTATATCCACCAGACAAGCAGTTATGATTGCTTTACAGATATTAAATTCTGCAGGAAAGTGACTCACTCTGATTGAAAAGCCTAGCATGATGGGGCCCAAAATAACCATGGCCAGATGCCAAGTGAAATTTCCCCTAAACATGACTGTCTTGCCCATTTCCACAATCCCAGACAAGGGTTGCTTCAAATCGATTCACCACCTACCCCATCCCTCTACTGGTTAGAGCAAAAGTCCTTGACTTAACCTTCCCAGTCCCCTAAATTGTCCCTTCTAGCCTGCATTTCTCATCTGGCTGTAAGTTTGTGGCCAGTATTTAGTGGCTGACCTGTGGACAGACTTAGCAAAGCTCAGATCTGCTCATCTTGCAGTTTTAAAGATATTTTGATTCCCAAAATGATTAGCTTCTTTTTATACATAGAAATGTCCTCAATTACTAGGCTCGTCACACAAGAGGGAGGAGAAAAGAGAGGAGGTAAAGGGAAAATAAAGGTGTCCCTGGAAGATGTCTGCTGTGAGCCAGCCCTGGTTCTGCCTATGAACCCTTCACAACCTCCTCCTTCAATAGGGTTTGGAAATTGGTACAAGTCTTTCCATTCTATTATTTACCTTGTGATTTAGATTTTATTTTTTTTTAAAAAAAGGATCAGTTTACCTATAACATATTGTGACCAAAAATAAAACTAAAATCAAGAGAAGTTTGCTAGTTGACTTATATTTTATAGGGCGATGAGAATGTACTATGCCTTGTGCCAAGTGAGTATCAGTGTATCAACCATCTTCATTAATTAAAACTGCATGTACTGATGGCCCATTCTGTGCCAGGCACTGAGTTGAAATAAAGGTCCCACTGTGCTCGCTTTGGCAGCACATATACTAAAATTGGAAGGAAACAAAGACGATTAGCATGGCCACTGTGCAAGAATGGCATACAAATTTGTGAAGCATTCCATGTTAAAAAAAAAAAAAAAAAGCGGGCCCACTGATCATTACATACATATCACCCAAACTTAAAAAAAAAAAAATGCAGTCTTAATTTCTACATGCCACTTGAGTTTATTTATTTTAATTTTTGTAAAACAGTTGTTCATTTCTTGCCCTTTATTATCACTAAAGAATATTTTCTGTGTTTTCAAAATCTTCTATGATGGTTCATATGTCATCAGTCCTCAAACTGTGGTTGGTACACGCTGGGATGGCACTGCCATCCAGGGGCTTAGAGTCTGGTTGGCAAGAGAGATTAATCAAAATATGATGATCTAACGCAGTAACCATGTCTGTGATCCTAAGTTGAGATTTTAAGTAATAACAATAATTATTTCCTCGTTTTTTTCCTGGGTACTAATGGTCAACTTTAGAGAGATGCTATATTAGTACCGTAACACAAAACACTCAAAATATTTCCATTAGATTTTAATTTTTTTCTTTTAATTACAGTAGAACATAGGTTTAGCTTTCTTCATTTCACAATACTTTAAATTATAATACATCTAACGAATGAAAGCAGGTGGTTCTCCCTGGCTCTGTGATTGAGTTTTCTGGGCCCAGGAGTAGAAACAGGCTACCCTGTGCAGACGGCTGAAAGCACCACAGCAAGTGAAGCTGAGAAGAGGAATTGAGGAGATAATTAGGCCTATGAGAGTGAACCAAGTAGTGTCAAGTAAATAATTTAATTCTAGCCTTTTCTCATTAATATTAAAAAATTAGACGAAAGGGGAGTTTTGGCTGTCTCCTTCTAGTACCCATAAATTACATGTGTAGCATTAAAAATGTCTATTGCTGGTCTAGGCTTTTAAAAAGTAGCTCAGGGATTAGATTAGCCATACGAGGTCTGAGACTAATACCTAGGATTCTGACTCCCAAGGCAATGTTTTTTCACTACCATATACAATAGCCTGATCGTCAGCAAGAGATATCTTGCTGAAAGGAACTTTCTTATAGGACATAAAGGCAAATAATGATCCGTTCTGGAATGCCCAGCAGAATCCTTTAGCTTTAGTCTTCAAGATTCAAGTGTGAGCAGCTGTCATAAAGAGCTTCTCAGCAGAAACAAGGGCATGGGCACAGGGCGAGGCAGTGGTGGGAGGGGTAAGGAATGTCTCTTTCTTCTCCCCTGTCCTGCCCCAGGCCAAAATGTTCCCTTGACTCTCATTTCAGAATCAGAAGTCAGAGGCAGCACTTGTAGAATGGCTGGATATTCACAAAAGCACTGCTCTTCCTTTCAGTACCCATCCAATCTGAAAACCAGAATGATTGTAATCTTTGATCTCTGGATTCAGCCACAGGGTTTAGAAACAGCTGTACATGAAGAGAGACGCTAAGCTGATCAATTATTTTTCTAAGTCATTTTCTAACAGTCATATGAGAAATGTCATGACAAAACCCGACACAGTTTAAACACAACTTTAAAAATTGCTTTCAGGGCTTCCCTGGTGGCGCAGTGCTTGAGAGTCCGCCTGCCGATGCAGGAGACGCGGGTTCGTGCCCCGTTTCGGGAAGATCCCACATGCCGCGGAGCGGCTGGGCCCGTGAGCCATGGCCACTGGGCCTGCGCGTCCGGAGCCTGTGCTCCACAAATGGGAGAGGCCACAACAGTGAGAGGCCCGCATAACGCAAGAAAAAAAAAAAAAAAAAAACTTGGTGGATTGGTTCACTAGTAGAGTTAAATTGACAGAACAGGATCAGTGAACTTGAAGACACATCAAGGCCCGCAAAAAAACAAAAAAAAAAAAAAAAAAAAAAAAAAATTGCTTTCAGATATTATTATAAAAACACATCAGTAATTAGTTGATAAAACTAACAATGTAATAGGGAGGTCAGATATTGAGTTTTTACAATTAATAATAGAAATCAGAGAAAACACACCATTCAAAGAAGTTAAGTGCTATTTAACACATTTTTCTCCTTTTCTGGAAATGAAGGATGACAGTCTCAGAACTTCAAGAAGTAGAGGTATTTCTGTGAAAAACAATCAATTAGATTGTCAAATTGGGTCAAATTAAGCTATCAATCATTTACATCTAGGTATTCCCATTAACATTTACAATCTGATCAAAGTTTTGGCTCTCCAGCTGGTCCCCATAAATTATATTCACAACACCCCAAATTTGTAAAGTGTTCAGTCTCAATTAAAAATAATTTGAAGTTAAATTGGCAAGGGTGTGGTGGGTGAGGATTGAAATGCAAAGCAGTGCAGGCCAGAGGGTAAAGTTAAATTTGAACCAAAGCCACAACATCTTGTTATAAATATGCTTAAAATGTAAAGTCTTTGTCGTTGCCAAGTGATGTGGGAAACTGAGAAAATTCTGTGGGGATAATTAAAAGAAAGTAAAGAGAAATCCAAAGTTACCTTTGATTTGAGGTATTCAGAAAATGCAAAACCAAAAAGATTTTTGGTTTTGTTTTGGCTTGAATTATCTAAACATAACTGCTATAAATTTCTCCACTTCAGTTATTATGTTTCCCTTAGAATAAAAGATACAAGGATACTATTTAGAAGCATGTTTGTTGAACAACAGCTAGAGTGAATTAATAAGTATAGTCTATACAAACACGTAAATCCCCACAATATTTCCTTTCTTCTTCTCACTTCTTTCTTGAGAATATCTGGAATTTTAATTGCCAATTATTCTTTTTTAAAGTAATCAAATACTATTTACACGTAACTATAAGTTCTATAGTTTTCCTTGCTCAATTATTATTTTTTTAACTCATAGTTTTTCTTATACTCATTTTTTTATTTTGCTGTAACCTATCCTCCAAAAATTCTTTCTGAGAAATTCTGTGGGTGGTAAACTTCATGACTCCTTATAGGTCTTAGCATTAGTTTGCATTCTTGATTCAAAATTATTTTCCCACAGAAATCTTTTTTTTTTTTTTTTTAATTTATTTATGGCTGTGTTGGCTCTTCTTTTCTGTGCGAGGGCTTTCTCTAGCTGCGGCAAGTGGGGGCCACTCTTCATCGCGGTGCGCAGGCCTCTCACTATCGCGGCCTCTCTTGTTGCGGAGCACAGGCTCCAGACGCACAGGCTCAGTAATTGTGGCTCACGGGGCTAGTTGCTCCGCGGCATGTGGGATCCTCCCAAACCAGGGCTCGAATCCGTGTCCCCTGCATTGGCAGGCAGATTCTCAACCACTGCGCCACCAGGGAAGCCCTCCCACAGAAATCTTGAAGAAATTGTTTCACTATTTTCTTGCATGCAGTGTTGCTGATGAAAAGTCAATAGAACATATTGATCTAGCACAAAGTAGGTAGGTTCTGGAATTTAAACAATGAAAGAGATAAAGGAGTTCAGGGTTTTTACAGTGAGTGATTAATCTGAGCAAGGAGTGAAGGGTGGACAAAAGGGGGGTGATGAGAGTTTGAAAGTGGTAGGATCAATGGATTGGACTTCTTGACAAGGTCAAACGATAGATGGAGTGGGCATACAGAGTAGGTTTGATGGTTAATTTTATGTGTCTATTTGACTGGCCCACGATACCCAGATATTTGGTCAAACGTTATTCTAGATGTTTCTGTGAGAGTGTTTGTGGATGACATTAACATTTAAATTGGTAAATTTAAGAAAAGCAGATTTGAGTAAAGCAGATTGCCCTCTGTAATGTCTGTCGGCCTCAACCAAGCAGCTGGAGGCCTTTGGACTTGAATTGCAGCATCAGCTCTGCCCTGGGTCTCAAATCTGCCAGCCTACCCTGAAGATTTTAGACTTGCCAGTCTCTATAATTGCATGAGCCAGTTCCATAAAATCTCTCTGTCTCATACCTATCTATCTATCTATCTATGTATCCAGGTTCTGTCGGTTTGGTTTCTCTGGAGAACGCTAACACAATAGGTGAGCTGGAAGGAAGCACAGAAAGTCATGGTCAGAACGTAAAATTGAGGATTTCTGATTGAATTATCTGAATAAATATACGTAATCTCTAGATTAAAAACATTAGTGAAAATTTTCTAAAATGCTTAACCCATTCACAGGGCATTAATAAAGCAGAGGGAGTGTTTAGTTGTACCTAGTATCCCATTTCCTTAGGATGTACTTAAGGTTAAGCTCTGTTCTTAAGGTTATAGTTCAGATGATAAAAATAAATAACAGTAACAGTGTTAATGGTGATGACATTGGTAGCAATAGTGATATTAACAGCTAACAATAACAAGTGTTTTGTCTATGTCAGGCTCTATGTTAAGCACTCCAAGTGCATTACCGCATTTAAACTTCACAGTAATTATGAGATAAGCACACTAGTTAGCGTTATTTTAGAGATGAAGAAACTGAAACATATAAAGGTGAAACAAATTATCTAAGACCATATAACAACTAAGTGGTGATGTGGTCCTGGAAACCAGATCTGCTTTATCACTCCACTTACCTCTTTGTATATTTAACTTGGACACTAAGGTAGAATAATGTAGAATCACTACCTTATTCTTCCCTTCCCCTCTACAATATCTTGCTCACGTGTTATTCTGTCCTCAGTCTTCTTCCTGGACTCTAGTGAGCCCGTGTCACTAACTAGATGCTCATCCCCGGGCAATTCACATCAGCCATGCAGACCTCGCCATCTCATTCTACAATGTGAGGCTATCTTGGCCTCTGTGCCCCTTCTTGCCGCTCATCTCGTGAGCCTGTGCATTTGCCTAACATTTATTTCAGCAGCTGTACTTGTTTTCTTTCAGTGCGTAACAAATCACCACAAACTTAGAGGCTTACTACAACACAGAGTTATCATCTCAGTTTCTGTGGGTCAGGAATTTTGTCACAGTGTAACTGGATGCTCTGCTCTGTTCAGGGCCTTGCAAGACTGAAATCAAGAGTCACCTGGGGCTGTGAGCTCATCTGAGGCTCGGGTCCTCTCCCAAGCCCACCAGTTGCTGGCAGAATTCCGTTCCTTGTGGTTGTAAAGTCCCTGTTTTCTTGCTGGCTTGTGGTCAGGGATCACACTCAGCTTCCAGAGGCCACCTGCACTTGCCTGACATGTGGCCTCTCCACAGCCGCAGTTTGTGTTTTCGAATCCACCAGGATAATCTCTCTGATGTGTCTCTCTGTCTTCTAGAACCTCTATTAATAGGGCTCATCTGATTACATCTGACCCACCCACACTCAAGGAGAGATTTTTTTTCCCCAAGCAATGGATTTAGAGGGCCATCCATTCTGATACATGTTTTTGCTCATTTATTTTTAGTTGCTATATTGAATCCCATTGTATGAACATACCAGTCATCCTTTGGATTTTAGTTCACACATTTCTTCAGGAAGGACTTTTCAGATCTGACAAACACCCCCCCCCCAACACCTCATTACCATGTAAAGAGAGAGAGAGAGAGAGAGAGAGAGATCAATCAGTTCCCCTGATCAGGCAGTCTCATAGCACTTGGTAGTTTTCTTTGTAATGCATTTTTACTACTCATCATTATTTGGATTACTTGGTTAATTTCCCTCTTCCCCACCAGTTTATAAGCCCCGTGAAAGAAACAATCGTGTTTATTTTGCTCACTATCATGCCCTCAGTTCCTAGCATGAAGGAGTTCAAGACATATTTGTTAAGGCTGTTCTGGTGCAAACGTTTCTAACAGCGTGGTTCTGATAGAATTATATGGCCGTGGGCATTGGTGAAATGTGGAAGAGAACTTCAAAGTCAAACCCTCTGTCAGTGAGAGCAGGAAACTGGAGGTTGGTGCACACAGGGCAACAGACTTTGGAGCTGCAATAATGCTGGATCCCTGCAGTGGAGGGACAGTCATTACTTCTCTTTTCTCCGTCAATAGAGAATTAAGTGTGTGTTTATGGGGCTCAAGGTTATTTTCTTTTGAGAGAGTTAATTGATGGAAGGTTAAATAAAGCCACAAGTTTTTACTTAAAGAAAACAGAGAAAATGAAGAATTACTTTAATTATGAGCAATGTGTCAAAAGAAATGTTTCCGAAATTAATCTTTTTCGGGAGTGTAAAAATTCTTCCTATAATTCATTTTAACTCCTCTTAAAAAAGGAGGGGGCTACGTTCTACCCAATCCTTCTCTTGTAGACACACACACACACACACACACACACACACACATATACAGTGTTCAGTTAGCTCCCGCTCAGATTACAACAAACAACATGAATTAATTACAGGCATTAAAGCTTTTCTTTCCAAGGTGTTTGCTTTCCAAAGATTAGTTTTTTCCGTTAGCTGCAGGAGGTACCCCTTTATGGTTAAAGAAGAGGCTCATTCTGGAAAGTGACTATAAAAGCCTTAGCACTGCTCCCCTCCTTCAAAACACCCCAAACCCAAGAGGTCAAGGGTCAGAAATGTTACACATCCAATTGTGTCTTTTTTTTTTTTTTTTTTTTTTTT
>NW_006778610.1:936427-937835 GCF_000442215.2 Lipotes vexillifer | reverse complement strand
GTGGAGCACAGGCTCCGGACGCGCAGGCTCAGCGGCCATGGCTCACGGGCCCAGCCGCTCCGCGGCATGTGGGATCTTCCCGAAACGGGGCACGATCCCGCGTCTCCTGCATCGGCAGGCGGACTCTCAAGCACTGCGCCACCAGGGAAGCCCTCCAATTGTGTCTTTTAAAGGCAGCTCAACTGAAATTCTCCTGGAGAAAGAGCAGAACAATCTTGGAATGGCTTGACTGTTAACATTTGTTCTTAATATATCAAAATTCTCTTACTCCTGTTCACAGAGTTTCTGAGTATTCTCTGAAGGCTTTTCAGTTGAAAAGCAGTCCAATCCCAGTAGTATGGGAGGATTTAAAAGAATGGAGAAGGTGTTCCTTTGATTTCTTTTTTCCCTTCAATGTAGATTAGTGAGAAAAGTTGTTTCTTACAGGTCAGGGTTTGTTTGTTTGTTTGTTTGTTTTTCCTTCTTGGTCTCCCTAAGGGGAATGTGTTGGTAGGGGAGGAATTGTAGAAAAACAGGAAGGAGGAAGCAAAGTGTGGGAAGAGAAGGATCTAAGATTGAAGATGTTAAGTGTAAAGTGAAATTGTCAGGATTTAAGTAGCTTCATCTAACTAACCTGCCATGAGCTCTGTGTGGTGACATTATAAGGGTCCTGCAATCTGAAACCCAGGAAAGGCAAGGAAAAACAAGGGGAAATTTGAGGTTTCCTAGGCAATAAATTCTGGCCAAGAGCCAGAAGCTCTGAGGGTTTTGCAGTCATTTTCAGACTGGTCATGTTTCTTTTTTGTTTTAACTTTACACTCATGCAGATTTTCTGGAAGTTCAAGGAGAGAGTTCACAATGTATTGGCCTTGGCTTCAGTGATTTGTGATAAACAGTAACCTTCTGCAGGGTTTAACAACGGTGGGACAAAGCACACTGTAAAGAATACAGGGTAACTTCATATAGTATTAAGGAGTCATCGACATAAATGTCCATGAAATGTTAGGTCTGTGAACAATGGCAGAGCAGAGTAGCAGAAAAACAGTTACTGAAGATGAGTGGCTAAACCTAACGCTGGATGTAAGGCAGGCAGCAGGGTATAAAATGTCAAAAGAAGCAGGTCATAGATCTCTATCTCTTGTCTCAGCAGAGGAGGTCAACCAGATGTATAAAAACAACTAAGGATTTGGAAAGAGAACAGTGGGTCCTTTCCTTTTCCCCACATGCAAGGGAAATGGACATAGTTTTAATAGAAATAAGTGAGGAATAGATATTCCCAGCTCCCCACATACCACCCCATTGTACTGACACTGATGATTTGCTCAGGGTCAGATGAATATCTTTAGAGGCTCTTAACATGGAAAATATTATGAGGTCCTTCCCACTGGCAATTTAAAACAATACCTAAAGAGTGAAACACAACTTGCAG
>NW_006778610.1:836912-936417 GCF_000442215.2 Lipotes vexillifer | reverse complement strand
AGGAATGCTGAAATTAAAATAGCCTCTTTCTAGATCCTTTTCTATAAGAAAAATAGCTTTATTGAGGTGTAACTGACATACAATAAACCAGATATGGGTTTTTTTGGTTTTTGTTTTGTTTTGTTTTTTGCGGTACGCGGGCCTCTCAGTGTCGTGGCTTCTCCTGTTGCGGAGCACAGGCTCCGGACGCGCAGGCTCAGCGGCCATGGCTCACGGGCCCAGCCGCTCCGCGGCATGTGGGATCTTCCCAGACCGGGGCACGATCCCGTGTCCCCTGCATCGGTAGGCGGACTCTTAACCACTGCGCCACCAGGGAAGCCCAAACCAGATGTTTTGATTGCAGAATCTGGCTGAGTTCACTGGAGCTTGACCTCTCTTATTGGTGTGGGGTTGGTGGCTCAGCTTTGTTGGTGCCCTGGACCCACAGTGAGTCTGCTTGTTGGTTGACCCACCCCTGGACTCCTTACAGATCCAAACAGGGGCTGGAGAAGGCAGAGGGAGAGGACCGGGGCACAGGAACAGAGCTTACGCTGGATAACTGTGGAAAGCCTTCCAGAATCATCTTCCCTCTGAAGTGGCCGCTGGTCCCAGGCCTCAGCCCTCCTGGCCAGTGAGGAGGGTGTGAAGCAGTCCTCTTCCCCACATGGGCTGGGCTGCTGCATCTGAGGTGGGGTGAGCGAGGGGAGAGCCCTGACAGTGCCATGGTGGTCACTTAGCAGTTGAACTTCCAGGCTGCAGAGTCAAGCCACTGAAAGGAAAATGTCTGTACTTGAAGTAATCATAGGCTTTCTCCTCTAATACCAGCCTGTCCTGCCAGAGTGTCAGCAGCACAAAGGACCCCAGTATTCTTCCTCCATCACAGAGTACATGGCACATCCCCCTGCCGCTTGGCTCCCAGCTCCCTGTCTGGACAGGAACACAGCTGGGCTTTCATCTAATAAGGGGCGGATTCAAGCTGATTACTTTTGTTTGGCGTTCACTGAAGACAACAGAGCAGGAGGCATTTTACATTTGTCTTGTATTCGAAGCCCCAATGCAGGATGACTCAAGAACATTTTCTTCTCAGAGCAAAGGCTGCTAGTGAAAAATCACATTAAGAAAATGCTCAGAATTTTGTACAGAAGGCGTGTATTACTTGCATCATCAGAAAAATAAAACAGAATTCACTTAAAAGAGGCTAAAAGAGAAAATCATCTGAATATTTTCAGTAATTGTCCAAAAGATAAATTGCTCTCTTTTCCTTACTCTCTCCTTGGCAATCTCCTCTACCCCCATGGCCCCAACATTCACCCATAGGCTGATGGTTCCCCAAATCTATATCCTCAGCCCAGTCTTTCTTGTGAACCCCAAACTCATATGTATCCAACTGACTGTTTGTTGTCTCAATATATAAATATATCACAGCTTCCTCAAACTTAACACCTGAGACACTGAAATTCTTTCTTCTTTCATGACCTTCCACAAATCCTCACCTCCTTCTATATTCTTTCCTTATTTATCATGCACTCAATCAATAATCCAGTTGTTCGAGGTATCCTTCTTTCCTTTTTTCATTTCCCTTTATCCTAGCATTTCCTATAGCCCGTCAACTTTCTCCTTCTGGTAAAATCATACTTTCCTGTATAATAATACTAACACTTATTTAGCACTTGTGTTGTTCCAGATACTATTCTAATTGCTTTGTATGTATTAACTCATTTAACCCTCACAATGACTCTAAGAAGCAAGTACTGTTTTAATCCCTATTTTACAGCTGAGGAAACTGAGGTACAAAGATGTTATATAACTTGCCATATAATATCATACAACAGGTAACTAAAGGAGGAAGCGCTCAAGTGAGTAACGCCAGGGCCTATGCTCTCAATCCCAGTGCTGTTCTGCCTTCTCAAATTATTTATTATATACATTATATACATATGTATTTACATATACACCCTCCTCTCCATCCTCACCACTTAGATAAAGCTCTGACCATAATGTATCTGAATGATTCCTCCTCCAGAATTAAGTTCCTAAACCACAAATGTGCCATACTCCTGTTTAATCTCAATGGATTCTTAGGAATGATTCTCAGTCATTTTCTCAACTGGTCATTCTCACAGATGTGTTGCTGAATTTGAGGCAACATGCACGTGTTTTGCCTTATTGGTTCACCAGGGCTAACACTGTGGCAGTGACATCTATCACACAGAACATTGAATTGCGGTGATGATGAAATGATGGAGAAGGGGTGTGGGTTGCTAAGTAGCCTAGAGAAATGTTAAGTTGGGCCAAGGAAAGCACATGTCCACGGAACATGAGGGAACTTTTCCATCTTTGTATAATCAAGGCAGGATGCAGTTCTACTCAAACAGTTGGCAAAAAAGATCTGCCATAAATATGGATGCAAGTTCATTTCTCTCAGGTGCCACCAGAAATCCAGTGTACAAACAGATGTGAGAAACTCAGACCTGTTAGGAAAAGCAAGTCTAGAGGATAAAGTTCAAAGCCTTTCTCACATCGACAATGCCATTTGTCTATTCTCTGGTCCCATCTACCATCACCCCACTTCTCCCTTCACCCCAAACTCTGCTCCAGCTGTAAGGACGTTATGTCTGAGCACACATTCCTCCTTTAGGAATCTTCCTAAAGATTCTATCTCCTCTGCCTAGACGGCCCTTTCTTGTCTTTCTGGAAGGTGTGTTTTTGTTTTTTAGGGTTTCACTCAAAGATCATCTCCTGTGCCTCGCCTACGCTTTCCACTGCATAGATAAGCTATTATTCTCCCCTATACTGTGTTCATATACTCAACTAAATCAAATTCTATTACAGTGTTTCACAGAACATCGTAATCGTTCATTCTTATGTCTCCCTCACTAGACCGGGAGCTCCTTAAAAGTAGGGTCTTTGCTCTGGTCATCTTTATATAGCAATTCCAAACATACTGAATAACATATTGTAGATGCCCCATAAGTACTGGAATGAAGGAAGATACACTGTTTCTAAACTATTTAGTGAATCAGGTCACAAGTGTGGTGTTTTGGCTGAAATGACCTGTAGAGCACATTCTCTTTGACCTTATCATTTTTATGCTACGAAGGAGAAAACACCAGAAAGCTTTATTTCAGCTAGTTGTCCTTTTTCCTCAAATAACATGGGAATACCTATTATAAAAAGTGCCAGTAAAGGGCCAGAGATGCTTTAATGGAATCTGAGGATGAAGGGAAGGAGTTTCCGTGTGCCAGCAACTTAATATTTTCCTGCTTCAGCTGTCCTGCCAGAGATTATAATTCGGGAACTGATCTCAAGCTGAGCAGAGGAAAAAATTAGTTGCTTAATGAAAATGGCCAAATGTTATCAACAGCTATTTTGTGAGAGGAGCTGTGTCAGGAGCCATCCCCAGGTAAAATGGACTTCTGCTGAATTCCAGCCATCTGCAGGCTTATGAAGCCTCACAATACATCTCCTGAGGGACCCTTTTCAGTTTTGTGCTTTTTCTGATGCTAAGAAATCAGACCCTTGTGATTTACTACAGGGCAGTTATAGGGATGAAGTCAACTATTTCCTAGGAAGTCTAAAGACTGAAATGAGAAATTCAGAAAATTTCTATGTTAGAAAAATATATATCAGAAAGCTTGAAAAGTAGAAAAAAGAATAACTCTGCTTAATAAGATGTAGAGTAATGAGAATCTGAAAATCCTTTTGTTTCCAGTATATTTTTGAAATATCTAAGCTATATTAGTTTTCTTTTTTGCCTGGGGAATTACAATATTGTGACTGTGTAAAAGAGTATCATTCTAAATAACTATTGTTAATTTCATTGAATATATCTTTGAAGGTTTAGTGTTTTGATGTTTGAGGTCTCCATAGCATATTATAGAGAAAGAATGTTGCACAGAAGAAGTATTAAAGGGCTCCAAGTAAGAAATGCTAGAGTCTGGCTTTATCATTTACAAATTCTGTGACCTTGAGCAAGTCATTTAGCCCCCTCAAAGTTTCAGATATTTCATCTATAAAATAATTTTTTAATAGTGTTTTAAAATTAATTTATTTAATTTATTAATTTCTGGCTGCGCTGGGTCTTCGTTGCTGCGCGCGGGCTTTCTCTAGTTGCGGCGAGTGGGGGCTACTCTTCGCTGCAGTGCGCGGGCTTCTCATTGTCGTGGCTTCTCCTGTTGCGGAGCACGGGCTCTAGGCACGTGGGCTTCAGTAGCTGTGGCTCACGGGCTCTAGAGCTCAGGCTCAGTAGAAGTGGCGCACAGGCTTAGTTGCTCCGCGGCATGTGGGATCTTCCCAGACCGGGGCTCGAACTGGTGTCCCCTGCACTGGCAGGCGGATTCTCAACCACTGCGCCACCAGGGAACCCCCTATAAAATAATTTTTAAAGATAGCCCTACCATTCCACTCCCTATGCTCCTATCTCAGCTCATAAGGTGGAAATTGACCAGTACTTCTCACCTCATAGGCAATTCTTTGAGGCCAAACACAGCTATTTTCTCTGCATTTTGCTTTTCCTTCCCCTGAGAGGAAGAAGTGACGTAATTGATTGATGCAATTAGGGAGAGACTAATATCTATTAGTCTTGGTTCCTTTTTTGGAAGGGATAATGCCTTATTTTTTTCTGTTTAAATGTGGCCACTTTTTCGAGGTGGAAGGCTATTATCTTTGTTTTCAATTGTTTCAGAATCAAGAAGAGGGGATGCATAATTAACTGGTAATCTCCAGTGATTCCCAACAATAATACTTGTGATGTTAGTTGCAGATCAGGAGGGCAGAACTAGCAGCAAACCTGCCATTGCTCTAAGGACTCCATGGAAATCCCAGTGATTTTAAGATATCATGCAGCAGTACCAAAAAAGAAAATTAATCTTATTAACAGAGAAGATAGTGAGGGATTAGAGGTGGTAACATCAGAACAGAGACTCTAACAAATTTTTGAAAATCTGAAAGGGTATAAAAGACAATTGACATATGAAATAGAACACAGCAAAATGCAGGTCCAAATCCACTAATCTCAGACTGCAGTGGAGATGGAAGTGGGAGTCAGTTTTCCCATTGGAGGCCCCAGGCTGAAGGTAGCAAATAAGGAAGAGTGTGGGAGAGAGGAACAGAGCAAACAAAGATTATCTGGAGGTCTGTGAACCAAATCACAGCCCAGTGTACCTCTCATCTCTCCTTCCTCACACCAGAAATAGAAGGTCAAGCGGCCTAAATTGCTTGAACTGCTAAGGCTTATGTTGTGGTATACAAGTTTGAAACCTCTTTGTCCTAGCATTTAGAGAAATCGCAACCTATCAGCTGATGTCCAGATCACTTACCCTGAAGCAAATCATTTTATTTGACACACCCTTGTCCACATACATGAAACTGTCAGTCAAATTTCAATGTAGTGGAGGGTACTTTTTGGGAAAAAAAACCTATTCGCACACCAGCAGATGACACTTATACGAATCACTTAAAATAAGGAGCCTCATTCTTTTTTTTTTTTTAATAAATCTATTTATTTTATTTATTTATTTTTGTCTGCATTGGGTCTTCGTTGCTGCACACGAGCTTTCTCTAGTTGTGGCGAGCGGGGGCTACTCTTCGTTGTGGCGCGCAGGCTTCTCATTGCGGTGGCTTCTCTTGTTGCGGAGCACGGGCTCTAGGTGTGCGGGCTTCAGTAGTTGTGGCATGCGGGCTCAGTAGTTGTGGCACATGGGCTTAGTTGCTCTGAGGCATGTGGGATCTTCCTGGACCAGGGATTGAACCCGTGTCCCTGTATTGGCAGGAGGATTTTTAACCACTGCACCACCAGAGAAGTCCAAGAGCCTCATCCTTTATTCTTAAAGTGGTTGAACAACAAAAAATATAGGAAAACTAGAAGCACAGAAGAAAAAGGACAAAATGATAAAACAGAAAAATCAACTTGGCAGAAAACAGAAGAGAGTTTAATAACAGCACCTGTATAGCACTTGTTTGATGTCAGGCATTGTTTTAAGGGCTTTATATATATTAACTTACGTATTCCTCCAAGTATGTATCATCACCATCCTCACTTTACAGATAAGGAAACTGAGGCACAGAGAAGTGCGGTGAGTTCCCCAAGGGCATCCAGCTGGTACGTGGTGGAGGCATGATTCTATCAGGGGAGCCTGGTCCCAGAGTTTGCTCTCTTAATCAGTCTGCCAATTCTAATTAATAGCCTACTGTGATGTGAGAAGACATTATATTCATGTAATAACAATAGAATGCAATATTTTAAAGGAATCTCCCCAAAAGTTGTTTAAAGATACAGAGGCAATCATGAGCAAGAGATACTGCAGCTCCAATCTATTTGCCCAATTATATTCACGAAGTGAACGTACAGACATTTTAGAAAAATTATGAAGTACTCTATTTAAACCATCCTACACAAGTGGAATCCATCCTAATATGGAAAGGTTGCCACAGAAGGAAATTCCACAAATTTCCTTTGTAAACCTTTGCAATATTTAACAACCCATATTATTAAGAAATTCTTCTTTATATCTAACCTAAATCCCTCTCGCTACATTTTTAAACATTTCCTTGTTTCCTTATTTGGTGGAGATGGAGAACAGCTGGCCAGCATTTTGCATATTTCACCTTTAGGCCAAAATAACGACAATTGTTTTAACTCTTCCTGGAAGGCTGTGCTCTCTATCCCTTTATTCCATTTTCTTAGATCTCTTCTTCTGAATCCCCCTTCCATCTCCTCTGCATTTTCGATTCACCTTCAGGACCCGTCTGGGAATTGAGCAATGCGAAAAAATTAACTCAGTCCTTTTTCAACGTTATCAACACCAATTTCTAATTTGTAAACAACACTGTTAGAAGTACTTGAATTCACACTGAGTCATAGTGAGTAAGTTACATCCTGAGAACACGGATAATGAAAGAGAAATTATACTGACGCCTCCAGGACATGGGAACATTATTAAGGGGCAAAACGGAAATGAGGGCAGCAGGAAAGAGCAAACCGTGGGTGTAGAGCAAGGACAATGAGTTGTGTTGGATGGGGCTCTGCTGAAAGTGGGAGCAAAGCTACACTCCTATGTCCTGGGTGTGTGTGCTTAGGGAGGGAAGCTCTGTGTGCGGTGAGGCAACTGGGTCACTTCCCCGGGGTGATAGCGTCTGCTCACAGCAGATGAGAGCTGGCAGAGGTGGGATGAATGAGCCATTTGAATGGGAAACACCAGTTCTGAGGATGACTCTGTCTTCCGGCAGCCAAGGAGAGGGCTCTGCTGCTCTGATGGGGTGAGAGCAGGTGTAGACGGTGGTGGTGTGGAGAGACTCGGATCAGCCAGGCGAGGGCCTCCGTGGAATCCAGGACCAGTAACACCTTGTGTTTGCCCAGCACAGGATGGCCAACAAAGCACTTCCACATTCTTGATTTATGTCACACTTCGCCCTGTGATGTTAACAGGCCACACATATTATCACCGCTCTACTGGGAAAGAGAGGCACACACAATCACATGACCAGAAGAAAAGTGCCTTGCCTTTTTGCCTCCTACTCTGGTGCTCTTTGCTCCACACCACCCTACCTTTCCTGCGAGAGTTCTCAGGGCAGGTATCAGTGAGCATTTTGCTGAGATTCTTCTGTAAGGAAGAGGGTGCCGCTTAATTAGCTAAAGACTTCCGGTACCTGAACCCAAGATGTGCAAAGAGCATGCTCCATAAACACTGAAAGGAGGTAATAATTAATATGATGAAATGGCAAGCAGGAGGTAGTTGTTTCATTGGCACGTTGAATGGCAGCCTGTAGACTCCCCCCAAACAACTGATTACCCTCAGGGGACACCGTTTACTCTGGTTCAGGATTGGACGAAGCTACCTTAACCACTGTTATACTCCTTGGTGAATAAACACTGAACAGAAAGAAGACAAGTTCTTTAAATACATGTGCTCTTTAATCATATAAAAGAATATATTCAAAGAATTATTAACGTTATTTCCTATTCACAATACCCTAAAACCAAACATTATCCCCATCAGGGTAAGCTGTGTACATTGAATTGTTCATCAGTCAAGTAAGAACTGAATACTGTGTTGAAACCAAAGCAAAATTAGTTTTTTATTTCCCCCCACGGTAAGAAAGGGCTTCTTCTTCCCACTCCCAGAGTTTCCACACAGATTAGAGAATGGTCTATTTTATTTTAACAGAGCTTTTGGCAAAATGTTAACCAGCCACAAATGTGGCCTCCAAACCCAGGCACCAAAGAAACAGATACTGTTCCTTTGAGAAATACATAGTTTGTCCAACAGATGAGAGAAAGTAGAAAACCCTAGTTTGTAACACCTAGTAAATTAGTAAATCCAACTATCCCAATTATAGTGTGAAATTTCTCATAAAGCAGCTGCCATTAAGTCACATTACACAACATCACTTTTTATTTTTACCATATTTTGTGTTGCTTCCCAATATAAATTAATGACTAGCTTAGTGTGCTCAGTTGTTTATTCATTCAGTACTCTTACAGAAACATGGAACATTCGGCCTGTACAAGTCAGTTAGACCACATGCAACCGCCAGTAAAGAGCAAGACAGACACATCTGGTCCCTGCTCCACAGGGCAATCATATAGGTGGCCAGATCCAAATCTTCCAGACCAATCAGAAAGAACAGCTATTAGACATCTTGGAACCAACCATGGAAGTATAACTATAAGCAATAGAATAGAAAACTCATTCTAAATCCCATGAGGCTATCCATGGAAAAGTACAGACATTTTTTGTTTTGTATTTGACTTCATAGTTCTGCCATTTTAATCAAAAATATATTCTTGGTCCTAGGAATATAACTTCTCTAAATGATATTCCTTATTCTGTACAAATGTTCTTCATGTATTCTGATTACCATAGGCTTAAAACTTCAATCATGAGATGATGGTGTTTATGGTGGTTTGTGGACCTACGTTCTCCATCTCATATATGTCTGAAGAATATTCAGTCTTATTTGCTCAGGGCGTCAGTAGTTATAATCTGTCTATGCAGTGTATCAAGGCATTCATTTTTCTTAGTTCATGGTATAAATAAGGCCAGGTAGTATGTTTGGTCCCTCTAAGAGTCATTCATGCATTTTATACAGTGACAAACTCCTGCTTGGTCACCCTTGAACAGAGCACAGAGGGAATTGGGCATCTTTGAATGGTTCATTCCAAGACCTATTGCCTGCCAATGAAAAATGAGCTCCTGGAATCCACTAAATGTGGGTTTTGTTCTATTATGTTCATCTGTAACCTTCTAATCTGCTTGTGTAGCCATTGAAATGTTTGCCCATTTCACACAGCCAGTGACCTCACAAGGAAGGCCCTTGGAGGGTCCAGGAAATCAGTGTGGGTCCAGAGCTTCCACAAAGAGCCATCTTGACTGGCTGCACCTCTCCTCTATCCTGGCCTGGACTGGGTACCCTTTTTTGAACTTAGGCTGGGATGGCAGAGTTTCTCATCCCCTGTGATCATTTTTCTACACAGCTTTTATTAACTGAGCAGAGCAGAGAAAAGCAACTTGCATTACAGCCAAACTAATATGTGGTAGAAATTCCCTGAGGGATTAAGGTGAACGTGCTGTCCCCTCCCTCTGAGAGACAAAGTCAGGAGAATGACAAATCTGAGTTCTGCTTCATTACGCAAAATATACAATCCCCAAGGGCTTTATCTGAAAGGAATCTAAAGACTAATGAAATATCATAAAATTCCACCCTATAAATGAAGAAACTGACAAACCAAGAAGTTAGCAAAGTGATTAATGTAGGTCAGTGGTGGAATAATGTATTAGCTTCTTATTACCATGAGCTTAAAATACAAATTGATTTTCTTAGAGTTCTGGAGGTCAGAAGTCTAAACTGAGCTGGCAGCGTTGTGTGCCTTTTGGAATCTCTACAGGAGCTTTTAGAGGCTACTGGCATTCCCTGACTCATAACCCCACAGTCCCTGTTCAAAACCAGCTACGTAGCATTATCAGGTATCTTTCCTCTCTGACCTCTGCATCTCTTGTCACCTCCCCTTCTCTGAGTCATCCTCTTACAACGACCCTTATGGTTAATAATCTCCCGAACCAAGATCTTTAACTTAATCATGAACGCCAAGTTTCTTTTACTGTGTAAGGTAATATATTCACAGATTTTGAGTATATGGGGTCGAGGTCGGTGGGGGGAGGCAGGATATTATTCTGCCTACCACAAATAACAACCAAAAAGTCTAAACCTCATTAGTGACTAAGGATCTAGCAAATACATTTTAATTTTCTTTTAAAAAGTTTAATAATTATTTACTAGATCTAGAATACTGTGACTGACAAACATGGCAAAGCAAATAATAGGCCTGAAATTCTCTTTATTTACTTTGCAAAGGTATATTTTAAATGTAATTCGCAAGTAGAGAAGCCTTCTTAAGATCCTTAGAAAGAAAAAATAAATTAAGAATAAAACTGTGCTGACATATAGGAAAGACCTCATAATCCCAATATTTTAAAAAATGATCTTACAAATCAAAAAGAATGGGATGAACAACACAATAGAAGACATGGATAAAATGAGCAATTTACATAATAAAACACACAAATGGAAAATGCATATATAATAAGAAATCCTGTTTTACTTCTCAGATTGACAAGATTAAAAAGATAGGTGATAATAATCTTTACAGTGGCCTACGAGGCCTGCATGATCTGCCTCCTCTCCCTCTCTGATCTGATCTCCTTCTCATCTCCACCTCACTTATTTGCTCCATCCAAAAAAAGATGCCCTTTCACACACTGTAATAAAACAACCTTGCAATATCTACTAAAACTCAAATCTATATACCAATTGACCTAGCAATGCACTTATAGGAATTTAACTTTCATAAATATTTACACAATGAGGTTATATTACAAAAGTGTAACTAAAGAAACTTGGAAACAACCTAAATGTTCCTAACTAGAGATTTGGTTAAATAAATTAATGTAGGTTCATAAAACAAAATACTATGTGACAACTAATTTGAGTGTGTGCCTGTGTATGTGTGTGTGTGTAAAATATTTCTCAAATATACCGACACGGGAAGATTTCTGAATTGTGTCATTTAATATAACTAGTAACGTGTCTATTTTAGTCCTTCAGGCTGCTATAACAAAAATATCATAGTCTGGGTGGCTTATAAATAACAGAAACTTATTTCTCACGTTTCTGGAAACTAGAAGTCTAAGGTCAGAGTACCAGCACGGTTGGGTTCTGGTGAGAACCATCTTCCAGGCTGTAGGCTGTCCGTCTTCCCATTGTCTGCTCACACAGTGGAAAGAGAGATGAGAGAGCTCACTGGCATCTCTTTAATAAGGGCACTAATCCCATCCATGAAGCCTCTGCCTTCATGACCTTATTACCTCCCAAAGGCCTCTCCTCCTAATACTATGTCATTAGGGGTTAAGATTTGAAATTATGAATTTGGGAGGGGTACACAAACATTCAGTTCATAACAATGTATGTTATGTATTATATACTTATTATACTTTGTATTACTTATAAAACAACTGTATCCTAATACACGTCCTTTCCAAAATACCTGAAGATGGCTGGAAGAGGAATGAATATTGTTTTCCATTTAGCTGATTATTGACATATATAAACTGTCTTAGTCCATTCTAGTTGCTCTAACAAGTTGCCACAGAATGGGTGGCTTATAAACAACAGAAATTTATTTCTTACAGTTGTAGAAGCTAGAAGTCTGAGATCAAGGAGCCAGCATGGTCAGGTGAGGGCCCCCTTCTGAGTGGCTGATTTATCATCATATCCTCACGTGGCAGAAGGGGCTAGAGATTCTCTGGAACCTCTTTTATAAGACACTGCTCCTATTCATGAGGATTCCACCCTCATGACTTAAGCATCTCCCAAAGGCCCCATCTGGTAATACCATCACATCACTTTTGGGGATTCAAATTTCAGCATGTGAAGTTTGGGGGGACACACACATTCACACCATAGCATAAACCCAGAGGAAACATTTCTTCAAATCATTTTTTTTATTCTCCCTTCCAGTCAGAGAGAAAAGACCTAGCAAAAGCTGGCTTTGTCAAAATATTGGAAAATCTCATTTCTTGTAGTCTCTGTTTTACTAGTCAAAGTCACCACCGTCTGTTATACACATTATACTCAAAGCCCTTTGGATGTTTTTATTACATTACGTATTACATAGAGAAGACTTAGGCATCCTTAGAATTTTTATAAGCATATGTTCTTCCTTCCTTATGAGGAAATGTAGATCTCATTAAAGTAAATTTTTCTAAAATGAAATATTTTGATGTATAAGCTTAGTGAGACTGCATCTGAAAGCCACAACTTTTGCTACAATCTTAAGTATAACCAAATTGACCTACAGCAAATTTTATCGAAGACAGAGCAATAACAACTTTGTCTTATTCTTTAAGAAAACTCAAAGACAGTGGTCTTTGTGTAATTTCTTCTAGTTTTCACATGTATATTATTTTTGTTCTCACTAAAATGGTTTCTAATCATTAGTGTCACCAGTTAAAATTATTTTAAATAACCAAATTCTCTATTTTTACATTTAATGGAGTCATGTCCAAACAATCATTTTCAAGGTTGTTTTTAATTTTTTTCCCCTGCAAATCCATACATGCAATGTTGTAGACAGTTTCCCTCTGGACAACATCCTCCTAGCCATGCATGTTCAGTTTGGTCTCAATGTCCTAAAAAAAAAAAAAAAGCACTGTGTAAGGTCAGTGTGTAAGGTCAGATTAAATTTGAATTAGAAGCACTTCTGTATTAACATGGAAGTGTTAGTCATATTTTCCCCCTTCTACTCTTGGAAATCAAAGAGACAAGAAATATAAAAAGAACCCACAAACTCCATTTTGGCAAAACTGGGTAGCAGATTCAAATTACAGTCTCAAAAATAAATGTGAAGGCTACCAAAAGCAGCCAAGACCAGGCAGAAGCCACACATAAAACATGAGGAAAATAGCAAAGAGAGTCACAAGATGATCCAATGGCAGCAGATTTCGAAAAAACACACTTCCTGCAGGCGAGAGGTTCATTGAGAGGTGAGGAAGCTGTATCCATGTTGGCAGCAATGGATGTAGGACGTGTGTGAGTAGGGCTGGCAGCAGAAGTCTTCATGAGCACGGTTAATTAGAGAGAAGCAGAGAAGGCGGAGTTACATAAAAAACACCCAGCTAAGCCATATTAGAAGGAAGAAGTCTGTCTCTGAGGAAGCAGAATAGGAGAGAGCACTGCATTAGGAAGCCTGAAAAGCTACAGTTGTGTTTCTTCTCCTATAGGAGCTTTCTATGAAAAGTTGCTCAGGAAAATTCAAATTGTTCATTAATAAAAGGAATTGATACAGTATTGATACAAAGGTTACTTAAGAGAAGATATGGAAAATAGCACTAAAACCTTCAAGTACGAGTAACACTCACCAGAAAATGTTGCCACAAAGCAAATGAAAGTTGTAGCCAAATGCTTCATTGTGAATTTAAAAATTTAATAAATCAGTTTTCTCTATGAAAGAAAATCATAAAGCAGAAATAAATAAGTAAATAATAAAGATACGGAAGACTGAAGTAACATGATGAATAGGACATCTCGTCAAATCAACTGATAAAGTGCTATATGCAAGAAGAAACTTCTGACTATGGTAAAAAAAATGACTAATCTTTCTTTACATCATTTAAACATTTTTTCAAACATCTGTTTTATTCATTAGATTATTTAGTTTTCTCAACAAAGGGAATTATTTTTAAATAGTTAATATTTGTTTGGTTTACCATCACTTTGAGGAATTTGGTGCACCTAGGTCAGTGTTTCTTGAATTTCAGTAATATAACATTTTAAGTGAAGAGAAAAGTTCTTGAAGCATTAATGTTAACTATAATTTTTATTATATTCTTTAATTGTACATATACCAAAAAATTAACTGTAAGCTTGTTGTCTCACAGTTGTGCTACAACTATAAAACCAAAGCAGACAAATCAATGTAAACAAAATTACAAAAATGAGAAAGTCAAAATTGAAATTAACAGATTATGTGATAAAGTACATTGTGTGGAAATGAAGTCACCATTCACAAGACCAATAGAGAGTTCACATGCCAACACCTCTGCACACCTTTTGAAGATTCAAGTTTCCTTCCAAGTCTTTTTCAATTTCAAATTATTCCTAATGCTGTAATTTGTTCTTTACTTAGTGGGAAGCCATCATTTCTAAATTAAGTTATCTTTTGTTCTTTTTCTAACTAGCACACAACAATGACAAGGTACTTTTTGGTGCCAATAAGAAAGTTGAAAAGAATGCAACTGTAAGCACTAAAATCAGATGGTGCTATTCAGCTATAATCATCCAGAATAGCAAACTAAGCTTCTACTAATTTTATTTTAGTTTTTTGTTGAATACAAAACAGAACTTTGAAAGTTATTTTTAGTGTTCTTTCAAACCCCTGTTTGAGAAACATTATTCTAAATTTTTAGAAACCTAAAAATTCCCTATAACCATCTCTAGATAACCATACTTGGTATGTTCTTGGCAAGCCAAGTGTGATTTTATAACATCCCAGAATTCTTGCTGCCTGAGTCTCACATTACACACAAGAATACTGTTTTGTGGCCTCGTTATAAGACTTAACATCAGTGTGGAAATCTCAGGAACTTAATGTTTCACCTTTTCTGAGAGTAATAAAGACTCCAAAAAACTCAGGGTATGATTCTTTAGATTTAAGGGGGAGTCAATTAGAAGATTTCAAGATTCCAGAATACGTAGTTAGGGGTCAGAGTCTGAACCCAGTGGACAGATGGAGAACTTTGGAGCTGGGAAAGAATGAGAACATTAAGAACTATAAAGACATATAGTTTTATCTTCAGTACATATTACATACTATAGATGTAGAAGGGGAGATATGCAAATAATCAGTGATAGACTCAGAGTCACCCCGCAAAATAGATTGAGATTCCACCAGTCTCTTCTCCAAGCACTGAGGCTATAGAGCCTCTAGGCTTTCACAAGGTGCCCTCCACATAGAAAATTCCCCTGGATACAGGAACTCACAAATCACTTGCTGGTCACCGTTAAGTTTTCAAAGATACCTCTTTATGAGAATTATCATGCCCTCTTCTTTACCTCCCATACTTTCTCTGTCCACTTGATCTAGAAAGAACTGTTCTGGAAGTCCCTTCAAGGTACTGTCTTTTCTGAAGGAAAATGGATAGCAGCAGGTGCTTGAGAGGTGTTTTCCCCATGAGAATAGACGGGAAATATTCCAGGTCTCTCTTCAAAACTATAATAGAATTAAGTTAACATTTAAGGCGTGACCAAGAGCTATAGGCAGAATCAACTAGTTCTTGACCATATTCTACATGTGCTTGTAACTGACTATAAAAAAGAAAAAAGTGTGCTCAGGTTAAGAGTTCCAGGAACTGGTTAGTCACTGCTTTCCATGCTTTGTCATGGAGAGCACTTTGAAGCAATGAGAACAAATAAAAATACTCATCCCAAACCATATTGTTTTTATCATAAAAATATGGTAAAAACAGAGCCAGTGCAGTAAAAGTGAAATAACTATACAAATGTTATCATGCAACTCTGGTTTATTGAAGGAAAACCTCAACAAAACTATCATGTCTACATCCAGAATCTAGGTTTCCTAGTCATAATGCACTATAACTAACAGAAGTGAGGGTTTATCCCTATATTTGCTTAAATTTGCTACACTAACTTAGCTTTTTGTGTTTTTTTTAATGGTGTATCAAAATAGGTTTACTCCCTTTGGGCTTTATCTCCAAATTATGGTATTTAGTTCAGTGCTATACCCAGCCTATAATACACTAGCAATAACATATGATGTACTGCTAATATCCTGGAGAATTCTACTGGCTGTGTTCTTGAAGCAATGTAGCAACTTAGCACCATGCATGTTGAATAGTTATGGATCACACGTGGGAGCAAATATTATCCTGTTACCTTTTGTTCTACTTTAAGTTTTTTCATCATGATGTCTCAAGAAATTTTACTATGAACTGCGAGTTTTCGTCTTTTCCTATTCTAGATGAGGAGATATTGTATGACACAGGTGTTTTCAGATGCATAAGTACACACATATACTTCTCATCACCACAGTCATTTTAACTGTCTGGACGGTACACTAGCCCTGCACTTTACTCTTGGAAGTGGTCCTTGCTAACTAAGAAAATAGCTTTGGTTCATGTATTGGTCTGCTAGGGCTGCCATAACAAAATACACAGACTAGGTAGCTTAAACAGCAAAAATTGACTTTCTCACAGTTCTGGGGGTTGGAAGTTTAAGATCAAGGTGTCTGCGGTATTGGGTTATCCTTCGGCCCTTTTCCTTGGCAGATGGACATCCTCCTGCTGTGTCCTCGAGTGGTCTTCTCTGTGCATCTCTGGTGTCTCTTCCTCTTTCTTTAAAGACACCAGTCCTGTTGGATTAGGGCCCCACCCTTATGATCTCATTTAACCTTAATTACCTCTTTAAAAGCTTTATCTCCAAATACAGTCACATTGAGGGTTAGGGCTTCAACATGTGAATTGTTGGGCCATACAATTCAGTTCATAACGATTCATAACCTTAAAGAGATAATGGGCAGGTGTCTCAGTAATAGATAAAAACAGCCACACATTTCTCCTCTAAAGTCTCCAGATCTTTTCATGATATGTATAATCTTAACCCCAGGGTACCGTATCACGTCATGTGTCTTTCCAACCAACGTTATAATGGACACAAACACTTCCAGATGTTCACTGCTGGCTGAATCAGCCTAGAGCTGGATTCATGAGCCCTTTTCATGCCAGAGATTGGAGAAATAATTCTATTCTGTGCTCCAACTGGATCAAGGCATAAGTGGCTGGAGTTATTTCAACTGGTATCATTTGGTCTAACCAAAAATTAAAATATGGCCTCATGAAACAAACAAACAAGCAAAGAAAGTTGAAATTATTCAGGTTAGAGGCTATAGACCACTTTGACAGCATGATCTCCAATGGAAGGAATGCTCAGGCAAGCAGATAGAGCATCTCTAATTATGAGGGTGTTATAATATCACTGTCCTAACAAGTGTCCTTTAAGTTAGAACTAGAAAGTCTCCTCTTGTGAAAACGGAAAGTGTGCTGGGATTATTAAATTTTCATAACATGGTAGGGTTAATCCACTTGTTCTAGAGGGCAGGGACTGGGTAAAACATGAAGACAAGGATGAAATCACTCAGTAGCCTGACTGAAGTCAGGAGAAGAAATCTGTGCTCTAAAATAAAAAATTTTCTCTGAGTACCAAAAAAATGTAGACTCTGTAGACTCCTTCTATCCCTTATCATAAACTCTGTAGACTCCTTCTATCCCTTATCAAAGTCCACTGGAAGATACACAGTGGACAGACCAGGTCAGGAAAAGAGAAAAGAACAAAGGCAAGACTTCAGTTCCTCTTTATTAACCACCTGAGTTTCCTTTTGAAGTGGAAGAGAAGAGGAACCTCCTCCAAAACAATTTCACCATATTGTCGGTTACTCTTCAGATCTCAGCCTGATTCCCTCCTTAGTTCTCTGAATCAGAAAAGAGCCACATAAGACCGTGAGTGCAAATAAAATCACACAGACCAGTATGCTGAATGTTGATTTGGTGTAATTAGGCAGTCCTGAGAGCTCTCAGTAGAAACTGCTTTGATTTTTGACTTTTAGAAAGTTGTTCTACCAAAGGATTATTATGGTAATTGAAATTAGGAATAGAATTATGGTTGGACCCTAAATAACACGATGTGGATGCTAAAGCAGCTATTTAGCTGTTACACTGAACAATTTGGAACAATGGGAGGGACAGGGTGTACTCGTGAGGGCTCTAATTTTAATTTGGGGATTGCCAATTTGTTAGCCTTTCACTGTTTCCTTAAAGGAAATGCAGGGTCTTAAGGAACTTGCTCAAGACCTATATTTAAGTAGAAAATTATGAGCTTCACTTCCTAAGGAGGAGATATTTAACTTTTTCGTTCTTTGAGGGTAGTTCACATTCATAGTTCTCAAAATCTCTGCTACAAAATGAGAGATACTCTATGATAGATCAGTTGTAAGAGCTCATTACTTTGGGAGCAATCCATTTTACAAGTGTTTGCGTAACCCATTTTTCTGCAAAAAGGGGGTACGTAGGGGTGCTACTATAAAGACATGATTTATAGGCAAATGTATGACAGAAGATCAAGACTAAAATTCGCTTGTCATAAGGCATAATTCTGACAGTTCATTTGCTCTTATCTTCATCTGCAGACATTTGAATGAATGTATATCAATGGCAAAGAGTTGTTATATATCTTCATTAGATGATAAAGAGGATTATTATGATAATTGAAATCAGGAGTCACAAAGAATCAGCTTAGAAATTAGAGTCACAAGGAGCAAATCAGTGAAAAGTACAGAACATTTGTTTTGAAAAACAGAATAGGCGTGGCCTGTTATGTTTTCCCCAAATTGACAGTGCATCTCCCTTTTGTCCCTACCTTTTAAAATAATTTAAAAAAAATACATACATGTTGTGATATTCATACACAACAAAGCTAGGGGAGAGTCCTTGTTATCTCAGCCTCTGAGAGAGAAGCACTATTAACAGTGCAGTGTGTTATTTTTTCAAATTTATTTTTTGTATATACTATCATATTACTATTGCTGTAAGAATGGGAGTATATATAGTACATGTTGCTCTGCGATATTTTGTCACTAAACGTATCATGGGTGACTTTCTATGTCATTTGATGAGAGAGAAATGTACAAATCACAGACATGTGCTAATAAATACATTAAAAGTTTTTGGATGGGCTTCCCTGGTGGCGCAGTGGTCGAGAGTCCACCTGCCGGTGCAGAGGACACGGGTTCGTGCCCCGGTCCGGGAAGATCCCACATGCCGCGGAGCGGCTGGGCCCATGAGCCATGGCCGCTGAGCCTGCGCATCCGGAGCCTGTGCTCCACAATGGGAGAGGCCACAACAGTGAGAGGCCCGCGTACAAAAAAAAAAAAAAAAAAAAAAAAAGAAAGAAAGAAAGTTTTTGGAACAAACACAGGAAACTATAAACTGTGCTTTGCTCTACAAAGTGAAAATAGAGATGAGGACAGTGACCACAAGACTTTTAATTCTCCATTTTGTTTTCTTTTAAATTATTAAAGTTTTATTTATAACCACAAATTATTTTTATCATAGAAAGCTAGAAAAGCAAGTGAGCGAGAAAGAGAAAAAGAGAAAGGCTAAATTTAAAAGGATAAAGTAGAAAAACAACCCAAGTTGCCTGGTTGTGATTTTTGTACTAAAAATATAATGAAAGATCAAATATTTCATCTATTAAATCTTTGGCTACTTCTAGAAAAGTCCATAAGCAGTAAAATTTTATCCAAACTCCCAGCGCAAATCGTTAGCTTTGGTACAAACCAAATCGACACCCCTCTCGTCCTCTGAGATGTGTTTTCATCATGAGCTGCCCGATCTTGATTTATTCATGTACTCTCCATGACAGGGAGGGATAATTCTAATACAAAGCATTGTTTTTTTGTGGCCAACCTAACTAATGACTCTAATGAACAGAAGGCCCGGTAAATTCCCTGAGAAGTTTGATTTCTCCAGCCTACTTTTGGGTTCTTTTTTATTCCAAGGTAATGCCTGGACCCAGTGGAGGGAAATCTTTGTTTATTTCCTTTGATCTTACTAAGAGCTCATTTAAAGCAAAAGTCCCAACTGGGGACCTGCATGTGAGGACAAATATACTAAAAAGTATGATTTCTTGGCATTGCACATCTTTCTGGTACGTTGCACAGCGTCTCCTCTATGAAGACTCCAGGGAGAAATATCCTTCTGGTCTCAAGAACAGTTGAAAACACCTGAGCAATTGATTTGTTTTTACATTATGGACAATGTGGATTTTCCAATAAGGCCTGTTTCTGGTTTTTATATTATTTAAAATATGTAACCTAGATGTCCCTAGATCACACTAGCCTAGGGGCACAAGTGAGTCACATTAAGATTAACTCCCAAATACTACTGGCTGATGAGCCTCAACCCATTGCAGAGAAGACCCCATGCTCCAAGCATTTCTGCGTATCCCTCAGGGGGAATCACATGTGTTTACATTCATTGATTTTTAAGTAGAAGAAACCAACTGTGTTAGTTTAAGCAAAGCAAAACAAATTTATTACAAGCATTAGGACATGACCTGTAGAACCTAAGGGCAAGAATGCATCCTTGCCTCAGAAAAGACTGGAACCAGAGATTCCAGTGTCATCAGGATGTTCCCTCATCTCTGTTTCTTGCTGCCTAATATTCTCTCTCTCTCCCTCTCGCTCGCTCTCCCTCCCCTGCCCCCAACCCCTCTCTTTCTCTCTCTCTCAGCTTCTCCTGCTCATCCAACTCAGTAACAGAAAATAAAGACAACTGAGGGCTCCCAGGTTTATATGATGCACATCCAGCTACCTGGAAAGAGACTGAAAAATATTTCTGGGTCCCAATTCTGAATTTCTGGGGAAGGGATTGAGAGCTGATAGTCACAGCTTGAAGAGAGTACTCACCTTTGTTTTCTCCAGCCCACGGTGGCAATGGTGACAAGGACATGTGGCCTTGCAATGAATGGCCTTGTGGCTAGGTGGGTGGGAGAGTAGTTCCCAGAGAAGGGGATGAGCAGAGCTATGCTGACAGCAGAAGACAGCTTCAGGGGAAAGAGACTGACCTCTGGGTATGGGCACCCTCCCCCATGGCCCCAGAGTGAGCTGCCGAGCTCATGCAAAACTCTGCTCTGCATTGCTCATCTGATCCAATTGCTGAGCAGTTTTAAAAGAGATTTTTTTTAAATGAAAGCAATATTTACTGAAGATGTGACCCTTGATACTGCTGATTGGTGAAAAACCTTTCTGGAAGAAAATTTGGAAATAGGTATTTAAGAGCCTTAAAATGCAAAGATCTTTCGACCCATTTCTGGAAATTTATCTAAGAAAACAGACAGATATATGTAGAGGTTCATCACATAACGAAATTGTTGATAGTGGAAAATTGATATGATGTTAAAATGTTACAGTAGTTGGATAAATTATAGCACATTCGTATCATGGACTATAACATCCATCTAAACATACAGTATATTTATTGACCTGGAAAGATGGTTGTGTATAATAATAGATATGAAACAGAACAGAACACACAGCACAAAGTTAAACAGTCATTTCTGGTTGAGCAAGTATAGTTGATTTCTATATATTTTCTCCAGATTGGTTTATTTATGTTTTGTAATTTGTCCTCAATAATCATGTCACTTGTATAATATTTTTTTAAGCTTTTGAAAAATCACACTAGTGATACAAGTTTTATCAACACATAAACGTTACCCCAGCATTAGAAATAAATGTTTGTACATCCTTCTTTAAAAAAACAGAAAGGACAGCTCTCATAGTTATAGAGACTATGCTATGTAGCCCTCTGTATATTAATTTCATAGTCAGCATTCAAAAATAGGAGAAGGAGGGTGAGAATAAAGAAAAAGTACACAGAGATCTAAGGAAAAAACTTCTCTCTTTAGCACCTTTGTCAGCTCTCCATCCTTCTGTGGTTCTCCAGCAGGGGTGGTACCACTCCTAGGGGCTGCTGGGAGATATTGGGCAGAGGACATTTTTGGTTGTCCAGGGACTAGTGAGAATGACTGACATTTAGTGGGTCGAGGGAAGAGAGGCTGGCTACCCTACAAGGCTTGGAAAATCCAGAGCAAGAAAGACTTGTCCTGCTCAAATGTCAATCACACCCTCCACTGAGAAACCCTGCTAAACTAAACCTCTCTGAATAAAATCCAAGGCCTTCACTCCCTAACCCCTGCCTATTTTTCTAATCTCCTCTCTCCCAGCTTCCCTTCCTGTTTTATACCCTGCTCTGTCCCACTTTAATTCCTTTTTCCTCTGTCCCATGCCTTAACCATATCAAATTTCTGGCAATTCTCATAGAGTGCCAAGAAGTATTATGCTTCTCAGCTTTCATTTGGTTTAGATTATTTGCTCTGCCTAGAATACTCCTTTCATAAAGTCCTACTTATTCTTGAAGATTCAGCTTAATCATCTCCTTTGTGGAGCCTTTTTTGGATCATAATTCTTCCCCTTTTTTGCCCTCATTGTTACTTCTGTTCATCGCTATTGTAACACTTAAAACACAGTACAGTATTTCATGTCCGTATTCTCCTACTAGAGGTACAAGTTCCTTGTGGGCAAGGAGGGAATGCTTATTCGTGGCTTAACCCCAAACAAGAGGAAAAAAATCTCATGTTGCTCAACAAATGCTTGTTAGCTGGGAGAAAAAAATGGAAATCAGCTTTTCTTTCTGTTGCCATTGAAAAAAAATAAAAAATTAATTCAATCAGTAAAAAAAAAAAAAGTTTGATTTTTGCCTTCAAATTATTTTCCATTTCAATAAAAGTAATGTTGACATCTGCTTCATTACCATCGCACAAAATGATTGGCGGAAAGAAAGGCAAGAAAATACATTTATTGGCTCCAAATGTGTCCAAAGGCTTAAATGCTAAGAAATCCACATTTGTGTATGGTATGTGATATATATTTGTATCATTCTATTTGTAGTACAGTTTATTCTATTATAATGTAGACCTGCTGGCAAATGCAAAGCAAGTTTAGGCTAAGAAGAAATTTCAATAATCTTTATGATTGAAGTTCAAAGAACTCCGAGGAGATTCATTTTTACTGACAGTTGCCTCTTTTTGCTTACAGAACATATGCTATGTTATTGTGATCACTGAATTTAGGGAACTGAGCTATAAAAACATATTGAGCAAATTAAAATTAAGAGTCAGGGGCCAAAGACAGTGATCTCACTTTTGCTTTACATGTCTTGATCTTTAAGGTTAAATGTTTTCCCCCTTCTATTAATATAAAGTGTTTAGAAATTTATTAGTCATTTATTAATAGGGCATCTATTAATTATGTTCATATTTTAGGAGACAAACACAGTTCTCTATTCTAATTAACAACTTGAAGCAATTAAAACATCAGATTTGTGAAGGGTGTCATAACCATCTAATGTTTCAACTGGCTATTTTATTCCACATCAGACGCCACTCTTCCCCCTTGAAAATGACATAACTACAATGTACTAAGCACTGTGTATGTTACTGTGGCAGAAGCAAAAAATAAGAATCTGAACCCTCCCTTCTAACTGTTCAAACTTTAGTAGAAGGAAGAAAATATACACATAGATAAAGTAAAAAGAGTAATGACAAATCAGAGGAGAATCTTCTGGTTGCAGGAAATGTGAGAACATCTGAGGTAAAAATTGAAAGGTGGATAAGTTTTGGACAGCTTCATTCATGTGGATGAAGCCTATGACAGATTCTAAAGAAACTGTCCTTGCAATCATAAAGATTTCACAAATAGTAAATTATTTTATTTGAAAATTAGGATGTATCTGTTCTTTATTTTAAAAACTATGAGTAGGATTTTTGCTTCAGGTCAAAATGGAATAACAGGGACTGGATCTACCCTCCTGCCTGAAACAACCAAAAATCAGAAAATACCTGAAACAATGGTGTTGAAGACACTGAAAATCTATCAATAAAACACGAGTGATTCCTGAGAGATGGGAGAGAAACAAAGTGAGCAAATTGCCCCAGTTTACTGCCAGGGACCACAGCACAGAGAAGGAGAACTTGGGAGGAGTACTGCAGATTCCCTGAGTTGAGGAAATAATGATGAGAGTCTGGGGAAATAGAAGCAGCAAGAGCTTGAAGGACAGAAAAACAAAGGAGAAAATTGCACAGAAAAAGGACTCGGGAGGCTCTTCAGAGTATTTCCATTGAGTTTTTTTTTTTTTTTTTTTTTTTTTTGCGGTACACGGGCCTCTCACTGTTGTGGCCTCTTCCATTGCAGGGCACAGGCTCCAGACGCGCAGGCTCAGCGGCCATGGCTCACGGGCCCAGCCGCTCCGCGCGGCATGTGGGATCTTCCCGGACCGGGGAACGAACCGGAGGCGGACTCCCAACCACTGAGCCACCAGGGAAGTCCCTCCATTGAGTATTCAACAGAGTATTGATAAGTGCATGCCTGAGGAAACCACCTGGAGCTAGGGAAAAAACTACCCCCAAAATAAAAAAGAATAGTACATGGCACTCACACAGGGCAAGAAGTATTGTCTGTCCCACCAGTCAGACAGAAAAAACTCATAATTCAGAGGGCATCACAGAATACTTAGAATAGTCTTACTTCATGAGTGAATAATTAGTCCTAGTTTAAACATGAATCTAGTCCTGTTAACAAATCTTAAAATCAAGACCCAAAGGGATCATACTGTTTCCTAAGTAACTTAACAGCACCCCAGAACAAACTTCAAGAATATTCATAGGGGGCTTCCCTGGTGGCGCAGTCGTTGGGAGTCCACCTGCCGATGCAGGGGACACGGGTTCGTGCCCCGGTCCGGGAAGATCCCACATGCCGCGGAGCGGCTGGGCCCATGAGCCATGGCCGCTGAGCCTGTGCGTCCGTAGCCTGTGCTCTGCAACAGGAGATGCCACAACAGTGAGAGGTCCGTGTATCGCAAAAAAAAAAAAAAAAAAAAAAAAAAGAATATTCATAGGAATATAAAAATGTCTAACGCCAAACGCCAACTTGACCTAATTAATATATGTGAGATGTTGCTAAGGAAAATATATACCCTTAAATGCCTATATTAGAAAAGAAGAGAGGTCCATCTTGGAAAAAGAAAAGCAAATGAAACTGAAAGAAAATGATAAATAAGAGAGTATGAGAGTGGAAATCAATGAAAACCCAAAGCTAGGTTTTTAAGGTTTGTTTGTTTTTTTAGGAAGATCAAGAAAAGTGATAAACTTCTATCCAGACTGATTAGGGAAAAAAAGAAAATATAGATATTACTGATACCAATATTCTGACAAGATTTGCTCTTTTTTTTTCAGTGAAACTGTTACTTCTTACTTGGTAGTAAATGCTACATGATCTTTGAACACAAGTATTTTCCTACTTGTTTTGCCTCTTATTGAAAACAGAAATGTCTTTACGTTTGTGTGTACGAAAAACATTTAAAATATATAACAGATTGTCTTATCAAAGAAACTGAAATCTCCCAGCACCAGGAGATTATGTCTGAAAATGAAACTGCTTATGACTGCCATCATTTCAAAAAAGAATTGCTCTTCATCAAGTGACAGTAGTTGAAACCTGATTTTTCTTTGAATGTACATATGCTTTACCTCAAAAACCTATGACATGTTACTATGAATTGAAGAAAGTCTTTAAGTGCTCAAACCTCAAGTATAAAAATATGTCCACATTTTCCTCTGATCTTGAAGATTGACCTGTACATCTTCTAACTGTGCTCTAAACATTTCTATCCGTATTTGATTGCTCCAAATAAAAAAAGAAAAAAGAAAAGAAATCCTCTGAGATTAGTTAAATAACAGGCAATCTGTTTAGGGTTTATTTCCGTCTTTTGGGCTTTATGAGGATGGAAGAAGCTTGTGATGTAAATTTCTCAAGTAAATATTCCTTGATTATCAGAATGAGATTTCTCACCAGCATTTTGCTTTTAACATCAGAAAGAAAGATGAAGGGAAGAAAGGCGATGTTTATACAGGGAAGCTGGGCAGTTGTTCAGGAATGAGTTCCAGATGCTATGGCCTGGAAGACCTTGGCTTCCATGGAAGGCCTTATGTCTTTCATGGTATGAGAAGCTCAGGAGGATAAATTTCCTTTCAAAACCAAATAACTCAATCTCTTCAGTAGTTGCAGCTTGATGGAAGAGGGTTTATTTACCCTGTCAGGTAATGTCAATACACCTAACAGGACCATGGTACAGGCAGGTTATCGGAGAAATTGAAACATCTCCAAGGAATCTAGATGTATATAATATCAATTTATTATAGATTTTGCTGCTATTTTATTCATGATGCTAATTTATCACAATTCAAAAGAATGAGAAGTTTTCTCTAAGCTTATTATGAAAAAGTGGGAAAATCCAGACTTTTTTGGATGATGTAAATCTTCAAAAAATTTTTGAAGATTTTTTCCTTAAACAAGAGTTTAATGGCTCTATAGGTGCTTGTTAAATACAAGATTATAATAGATACAAACACATTGAAATGGCAAAGACTTAATCCTATGAGAAACTTTCTGTGAATTATATCTTGTCTACTATGAATTTTGCGTATATTATTAGGTTTAGATGAAACATTCTTTGTGTGACTCTATAATTTTGTTAAGAAGAAGGCTTTCTGTTATCAGTTTTATAGACCTGCCAAATCATGACAAATGTACTGAGCAGCAACTGTGTGGAGCACTGACCCTTGAACTTGTAGCTCATCTCTTATCTCTCAGTTTCCACCACTGCTCCCTGACAATCAATTCTCCAAACAAAAACAGTGAGGGGCTTCCTTGGTGGTGCAGTGGTTGAGAGTCTGCCTGTTGATGCAGGGGACATGGGTTCGTGCCCCGGTCCGGAAAGATCCCACGTGCCGCGGAGCGGCTGGGCCCGTGAGCCATGGCCACTGAGCCTGCACGTCCGGAGCCTGTGCTCCACAACGGGAGAGGTCTCAACAGTGAGAGGCCCACGTACCGCAAAAAAGCCCAAACCAAACCAAAACAAAAAAACAGAACGATCTTTTTGAAACGGAAACAATTCGTATCTTACTTCTGCTCAAGACCCTCCCAAAGGTTTCCATCACATTCAAAATAAAACCCAAACTCCTTATTGTAGCTTTAGAAGTTTTTCATATTCTAGACCCTGCTTACCTGCCCAAAGTCCTTTCATTCTTCTCCCCATTCACTCACTCTGCTCCAGCTACCTGCACCCAATCAGCAGTGGGAGCAGAAGTTTCCATTTTTTGTGTGCAAACATGGAGACTTGGTATATATTGCACATTAACAAATAATATACATCCAAAGGAGTTATTCTGCAGGTATAGAATTTAAATATCCCTGGAGAGTATTCTATCCAGCTTTTCCTTCTAGGTATGGGCAACGTACACACTTGCATTCATTTCCTCTTTATAGATCATTGTTATGATGGGTACTCTGAAGAAGGAGATAGAGGGAAGAAGGAGATAGCTAAAAGTCCTCCCTCAAAACAGCTTTTAGGGCTTCCCTGGTGGCGCAGTGGTTGAGCGTCCACCTGCCGATGCAGGGGACGCGGGTTCGTGCCCCGGTCTGGGAAGCTCCCACATGCCGCGGAGCGGCTGGGCCCATGAGCCATGGCCACTGAGCCTGCGCGTCCGGAGCCTGTGCTCCGCAACGCGAGAGGCCACAACAGTGAGAGGCCCGCGTACGGCAAAAAAAAAAAAAAAAAAAGTTTTTAAAAATTGGTTTATTTCTTATTTTATGTTATATAGATCTTTTCTCAATGGTTTATGTCTACCTTCACAGATTGAGATTCATTCCATAGGGGGATGGAAATAATGATTTTGAGAATCCTGGCCACATTACTCTCATATTATTTACATTCTGACTGGTTTGCATTTGCTTACATATGGGACCAGGAGAGGAAGGGGCAGTGTCAATTTGCCTTTAGGTTCATTTCTTCCAACTGCAAATATGAAAGATACCTGTCTCCACATTTGTATTTTAACATGATCTGTTTTGCTATTTTAAGTTTCCTATACATTAAACAGCAAACTCCATTTTTCAGTTCAATCTCCACCACCACTTCCAACTGTTGATTATTGGGCGCTTGCTTAGAACTGGAATCTGATCTACGTGGTTTAAATGAAGCAGCTCACAAGTGTCCTGCAAGGTCAAATCGTGGTGGCCCTTTTACACTTGAGGAAACTGAGAGTTTAAGTGGTTTATCCAAATTCATGCATTCTATAAATACAACTGGACTGAACAACCAGGGAACTTACTTTTGTCTTGGCTGGTAAAGTATTTGTGGCTGGTTAACTGGTTACCTAACAGCTGGTTAGAGGTTAAAGTTCAGTGCTAATGAGTTGAAAGTCATAAACGGGAAGTTTAAGTGCAGGCTTTCCTGTGATTCATAACTGAAAGTTCAACATTTAACCCTAGACAGTCAACATATACTGTTATTCACAAGGAGGACAGAGTGAAGGGTGGGTGGCTTAGTATAATTCCATGACAAATGCAGGAAGCAGTACTCAGAAAACATGTTTCCTGATGAAGAGCCAAAATCGTCCTCTTTTTCCAAAAACAACAATAAGTTACATTTAAGCTAGGAAATCATTAATAGTTTTCACTCTAATAGCCAGGCAATGGAAAAACCAGAGAATGGTTGAGCTGGATGCTACCGGCAGATCTCTCTGGTACAATCCCTTCATTTGACAGATAAGAAAACAAATTAAAATTCAAGAGCAGGGACAGGGGCAGGGCTTACTGGACTATTTCCCCAATGTCTCTAAATCAGAAGTACAGAGCGGAGAATAGAACTTGATTTCTCTGACTCTTGGTTTATGGTTCTTTCTGCCAAACTAGGGAGAGGGCATGCTGTAGCCCCAGCCTGAGCCTGAGAAAAATTATTTTCTGGCTACCTCCTAAATGTGAAGAACACATAACTAACCTGCCTCCAGATGTAAAAGAGAGAATTGAATGCACTGTTTCCCTTAGGGAATGGCCAAATCTACAGAACACTTTTTTTTTTTTTGATTCCCATCAAAAGCCTTTACTTTTCCCTTAAAGCTTATTGAAATTTACATTTCAAATTTTTCTTTCTTTGCCTCATTATTTCCCCTTTCTTCCTCTCAGAATCCTAAACCACACCATTCTCTGTGAGCAATGATCCCAAGGTTGTCTTTCATGGATAAAACACCAACCATCCTCTCCTAATGTCTGTGGGCACTTCAAGAACAGTGCCTGTTCCTTGTAGATTTCTTCTCTCTCTTCACATAGAAAATAAAAGAAATTTTCTAGAAAGAGATTGACTGACTTTCATAGAAATACTGATTTCTAGTATATGTCTCTCTGTGTAGGTAAGTTCTCCTTTCACCTTTAAATTGTGTAACTTGGCAGGATGTTGAAAAAATAACAAACATGGAGACAGGAAATTGTATAGAAAGAAATATAAAGTAAAATAGGAATCTAAATATTTAGTATACATATATGATTCACCCTGTTTTCAGCCAGAGTCAACTTTTTATTCTTTGACTAAATTGAACACAAGTGAAAAGAAAGCAATGTGATGGTGTAATACAGTTAATAAAGTCTTTTGCTTATATCACCATCACACTTTTAAATTATACTTTCTAAATTTGACTTCACATCTCCATGATACCTAATGAAAACTGTAAATCAAGTAGTTGTGTAAATTTTATTCAGAATTATAACACTGTACTCTTAATATTACTCATAAGCTTAAAACAACTATGACGGAATTCTTTGTGATTTATTTAGACCAGTGGTTCTCAAATGTAGTGAGCATCAGGGTCACCGAGAGGGCTTGTTAAACACAGATTGCTGGGCCCCCATCCCCAGATTTTCTGATTCAGTAGGACTATGTGATATCTGAGAATTTTCATTTGTTAAGAAGCTTCCCGGAAAGGCTAGTCCTGCACATTTTGAGAACCACTGATTTATACAAATACAAGTCTGAAATTCTTTCTTTATGTTGGTGTAAAGAGACACCTTAACACACAAGCAACCTCAGACACAGACCATTTAGCAAGAATCAGATTTGGATTTTTCAAGTGTCTGGAGAAAATGATTGTGGACAGTTTCACTTTGCCTCTTTTCAGCAAAGTCTCTTCATCCAGGTGAGCCTCAAGTGACTCCCAGCCAGACTGTCAAATCTAATTCCAAATCCTAGGGTACTTGGAAAATACAATAAAATGTTTGTTAATGCAATTGATCTTGTGAATACATAGCAAGTGTCCTTAGAAACTAGCAGTTCATAGCTCAAATTATGTAAATGCTGCTCAATGTTCATAATGTGCAAATGAGAAATACTGAAAGAAAGAAGCCCCACTCAACAGTTTGGTTATTAGGAACTACCTGGGTGGCAGTCTTCATTCAGCCTTGTTCTCATCCTGAATGAAGTCAGTCCCTTTGCCCAGTAGTCAAAACAAACATTAGCAAGACAAGAAAAGAAGGAAACAATGAGGAAAGACGTAAATAATGACCTTATAGCTACTTGTAACATTGCTGCAGTTTTTATGCACAATAGGAATAGTCCCAGTTTTTCTTCCATTAAAAAAAAAAAAAAAAAGGTCTGAATCATAAATATAAATCGTGCTCATTTACTTCCTCCGTGACAGAGTCAGCTTCAACAACACAGTTTGCTGAGATTTATTGCACTAGACAACTGTTTGAGATCCATGGAAGCCGTTTGGGGAGCAGATAAGCACAGCCTAACTAGAGAAACACTAGGTTTACTTCGGTGTGGTCTGGTTGGTTACTCATTCTTCCTGGGCTATTTCCTGAATGGAAGTAATCTATTTTGCAGTGGGTCTGAGTACCTTTTGTGAGAGACACTCTATGTTCTGAACCTTAAGTGGGAACTTCAGGCTTCACTGCCATCAGGCCTTCCCTGAAGGGCCAGTAACAGCTATGAAAGGACTTGATAATTTAAGGTGAAAAGGCATGATTATAAGTCTCAAAACCCTAAGTGCCAAAAAGCATTTAAACAGAAGACTGACAGGTTTGTCAAGCAGTAATGCATCTGTATTTGCATCTGACCTGAAAGCACTTTCAACATCTGCAAAGAAAAAAAAAAAAAATCAACTGAAGAAAAAATTTTTGGAGCAAAAGGTCACCCCAGCTCTTCAGTTGTCACCCAAAATTAGACGTTGTTTGGAATAGCTCTGTCTTTAGGGTTATATATTTGTTTTCTTGAAGGATAAAGTAAGGGCAAGAGGGACAAAAAGAATGCATTTCATGTCCTTTTAACTGCAGTGAATCCACAGGCATTGGTTCAAAGATGGAGACTGAGCTGTCTGTCAACTTGGGTAGACATCTCCTTTGTCAACACTTTTGTCACCAACTTCCGTCTGGTCTGCTTGTAGCATTTGTAACCATTTCCTAGTATAAGGGGTTGGAAAAAGGTCTCAGTTTCATTACATCAACCATAGGTCAAAGTCTCCGTTCATAAAGTGTGGATAGTAGAAGCCAAAAATATTTTAACCTTGGACTTTTTATTTTGTTCCAGCATAATAAACCTATGTATGAAATCAATCGATGGGCCTTGCAAAGGCCTATGCCAATTAGAGAAAAAAAATTAAACATTTCTTTTACTGTTATCTGCCCATTATTCTCAACTGGCATTGTGTCTGTAACATAATGTGGATTCATGGGTTTAACTGGGAATTTGAAGGTAATCTTATTACACTGTATATTGTAAATGTTGTAAATTGATCAAATATATATGCCTTTGAGCATATATATTTCTCTTAAGAAATAGAACTTTAGAGTAATTTTACACTATTTTCCAGATATGCTTAAGTCCATTTTCTGTTGTAATTAACATAAGGAGAGCTCTCTTGAAGCTATTTACAGAATGCAATGTCTCTAGGGGTTAGTAAATTGCATGCTTTTGAGGTAATTTCCTAAGGAAGAAGCTTTTATACCTTATGATGAAATCTCTTGGACACCTCCCATGGAGCTACAGTCGACTTTCATATACAACATAATGACTACATGTCAAAGAAAGAGTGATAAACTGTACATCTTCAAAGAAATAGGAGCCCATAAGCTTGCTTTCTTTCTTTCAACACATTTAACATAAAGTTAGCCCACAAAGACATTTGAAAATATATTTTCTTTTGCAAAGATGGGTGATTGTTTTCAACATTACAAAGCAACTGTAGCTTCCTTGTTTAAAATGTTTTGTTGGGGAAGAAGAAAATTCTTCAACAAAGTAAGGATTTTTGTAAAAATATACACCTTAATGAAAAATCATATTATGTTTTATGAAGAAAACAAGCACGGTTGTTTGTCCTGCGGTGACCCAGCACAGAGCCCACAGTCTCCTTGGTGGGGCTAATGGCAGACTCTGGGAGGGCTCATGCCAGGGGGTGCTTCCTAGGACTTCTGCTGCCAGTGTCCTTGTCCCCGCCATGAACCACAGCTGCCCCCTGCCTCTGCAGGAGAGAGTGCGCTGCCCACTCTCAGGAGATAAGCCCTCTTCCCATTACTACCTAGAGACACGTTCTCACACGTTCACCTATTATTAAAATAATTGGGCAGTGAACTCTGTAGAGCTGGAGCTGGCCTGTGTTTAGTTTAGGCCTTTGTGAATACTGAGTAATCAACCAGATACTCACGTTTCCACAAGCCGACTTGGGCTGGGAGCTTATCTGGTCCCTCAACTTCTCTTTCTCCAGTTCTTCTGCGAGGCCACAGGTGCTGGGGGAAAGTTAGCAGGTGATGAGTGGGACCTGCCACCACCCAGGAACTCCAAATCCTTGACAGACCTTTTCCCTGGGAGTCTTCACAGATATGGAGCATTGACCTTTCCTGGCCTAGTCAGCTTTGGGCTCCACAATTCAATGATGTACTGTTTGGAGATTCACACACAGACAGTAAACTATCGAAAAAGCCAGCAAAGATTAGCACAAATTTGGGAGAATGGTAGCCTCTTGTAAGGAGAGGGAGGGAGATGCAGCTGAGGGAGCAGGCAGAGGCGACTTCTAAGGAACAAGTCATGTTCCTGGTACTTAAGCTGGGTGAGCAGTACATGGGTGTTCATTTTATTGTTCTTTAAAATGTACTTATTTAGCATACTCTTCTAACCGTCTGATACATTTTACAATAAAACATGTTTTAGTAATTGTGAAGCACAGCGATTCCTTGACAATCAGAAGCCGCTGGAAGCAGCCTGGCAGCCTCTTCTCACCCCAAGGCTTACCAGTTCTTGCAGGCCTTCCTCTTTTTCCCTTCCCCACAGGAGGCAGCCCGCAAGGAAGCTGGGTCTGGCTTCTTCATATCTTCTGGATCCAGCAGTTCATCTGAGTCAATGAGATCCTGGAGAATGTTCGAAGCCATTAATGACCCAGTCATGGTCTCTGCTAATGAACAGGTGAAGTGGCCACAGTCCACAGCAGCAGTTTGCCCATCTATGTAGAAGGCAGCCATCATCCTACCTGGGCTTGATCATCACGCCCAAGCTGACCACATAGTGAGTACACTACGTGCACAGAAGCTGTGTTAGGCTGTGAGGGGGCTGGGGACTCATTTATGATGTGCAGAGAATATGTGTGTGGAGGGCAGGGAGGGAGGGGGCAGGAAGAACAAAGAGAGAAGCGTTATATTTATGCGAATATATAAAGGGCTGTCGTGTGAGAAAAGGGAATGGAATATTTTCTATATAATTCCAGAGGAAAAGGCAGATAATGATATATACACTTGTGTGATTCTTCGATAAACGTGTAGACAGTTAATCTGTAAGCTCTGTGAGGGCACAAACCGTCGCCTAGTTTGCTTACCACTCTAACTTCAATAGTTGTAGGAATGAAGAACTTTATTACAGAAAGCATTGATCTGAGTTGGAAGAGCATTACTGTTAAGACAGTGAGCATTTGGTGACTTGCCCAGACGAAGGAGCCAAAAAATATTTTAGCTGACAAACTCTTTTCAGGTTTACGCATGCCCACAAGAGTCTTTAATATATCACATGAAGTGAGAACAAGAAAATCTGCGGGGGGAAAGATGCTGAAAAAGAAATTTAAAATGCCACTAATGAGGAGTTTCCTTCTGAGTCAAAAAATGCCAATGGCAGGCACAGCCACAAGGCTGGGCTTTAAATGCTTTCACACCTACAAACCCAGAGAGGCCACTCCAAACAACAACATTCCCACCCAAAGTGGGGCCTGAAAGAAAGCAATCAGGTGACCACAGTGCTGACTCACCACGCTCTCATCCTCCATATCATTGGCTGAGAGGGTCCAGAGCTTGGCAGCTGCAGGGTCCATAGCAGGCTTCCCTGAATCCAACCAATGAAAGAAAACAAGCTCCAGAAAAGCAGCTGGAAACAAACTCCAAGCACATGTAAGTGCTTTCTACTGAGGCTGTGCAGGGAACACACTGGACCTGGGTTCAAGGCCCAGCTCTATCACTTATAAAGGCATGAGAGGGACCCATCACTTTATGGCAATAAAAGCCATCATTTGTTAAGCTTTGTGCCAGATACTACATTAAACATTTTACATACATGATCTAATTTAGTCCTGCTCACCACCTTATGAGGAAAGTTCTTGTCATCCTAATTTTATAAATGAGGAAAGAGGTTTAGATACTTAGGCCAGTTACACCCAGCCACAAATACACAAGTACAGACAGAGTCTACCTAACGCTTTTAACTTCCACTCCATATTGCTTTCTCCTCCTTCTCTTAGTTCCCATCCCTAGAACATGGGGCTAATAGGATTCCCTATGCCCACTGCAGGAGATTTGAATATGAAACAAGAAACTGTACCAAAAAGCATTATAAATAGCAAAGCTCCGGTCTCATGTAGACCTGTTACAGACAAGAAAATGGGCTCAAGAGCTGATGGCGGTGGCGTAACAACAAATCAGTAGCAAATCACACCTCCTGATTCTC
Source organism: Lipotes vexillifer (assembly GCF_000442215.2). Taxonomy (NCBI): domain Eukaryota; kingdom Metazoa; phylum Chordata; class Mammalia; order Artiodactyla; family Lipotidae; genus Lipotes; species Lipotes vexillifer. The sequence continues at coordinate 901,945 of NW_006778610.1, read as the reverse complement.
TCTCTGGGCCCGAAAGAGCTGAGGGTTCAGTGTGGGCCAGTCCACGAATGGGCCTTGGCGGGTAAGTGCACCCCCCAGAGATCACTGTCACACTGGATGCTCAGATCTCCCACAGGGCAGGCCATCTAAGCTGCTCCTACCCATTCTGGAACTGTGACTCCAAAGGTTAGGATGCTAAAGGATTTCTTGAAGATTTAGGCTGGACAGTCAAAACAGAGCAGTGTGAATACCTGTAAATTTTTGCATACCTCACAGCTAGGACAATTTTTCTCAACTCAGGCATTAAAAAATAGTGATAGGAAGGGTGAGAATGGTGAAAAAGGGTGGAGTGCAATCTTCTGAGAGGAGATATTTTTATAAGTGTCTTAAGATCCTCAAAGAAAAGCTGAATTCAGTGGCACAGAGAAAAGGACACATGGGAAGAGGAATAGCACACTCTTATCCGCCATGACCGTCACTGTGAGGTCTTCTGAGGGTAAATGTCATAATTCTGGGGTCTGGAAAGACTTCATTAACTAATGAAACTATGGGAGTCTGACCTCTAGTATCTGGAGACCTCAGTGTCCTCTGGTGCAGAAGAAGGGGCTGAACTAGGTAATATCTACGCATCATTTCAGTATTGGATCCGAATATGCCCAGAACAACAGTACATTAAGCATTCTTCCACTTGGAAATGAGGGAAATTAAGGAAGGGAATGATCCTCTAAAGATATCACCACCTCATTCAGATCTCTGGCTCAGTTTTTAATACGGCTTTTCAGGCCCACTCAGACAGAACAATATCCCTAGGCCAGTCTCACCGGAAGACTTCTTGGTAGTAGAAAGCTTAAGTTGACTAGAAGAACCCACTTCAAAATTGGGCTTTTTTCCTGTGATCTGCACAGAGAGCAGGCTGTCACTGTGGTAACCCAGGTGTTCTCGGACAGACTGAATCTCCTCGGGGCTCAAGAACTTGCGCTGCAGCTGAAATTCAAGATATCAGAGGATTAGGCCACGCTTTTTCTACCGTATGGTGGTGTACTATGTCCCCCTCACAGGTGTCAAACGCTCACGTCTGCAGTAAGCGCATGACAGCAGGAGATCGCAGACGTTGCCTCGTGCCACACGTTCGGTTTCTCACTGATCAGGACCCTGGAGTGTAACTTCTGTCTACGTGTTTATGTTGAGCCTGCCCCTTGGAGAGTTTTATCAAATATCTGTCTATTAGGTACAAGGCACTGTGCGAGGCATTGTGGAGATTGTAATGATTATGATTATCAAGATGAATCGGACATGCTGAAGAGGCTGTTGAATGGAATCGAAGCCTGTGGCGGGGGAGCATGCCCACAGTAAAGATGCTAGAAATGAAATACGCAGTAGAGAAAGAGAACCACGGGGGGAGGGAAATGCTTTCTATGTTCCTTGGGAAGAAGCAGCAGACAGGAAAGGTCGGGAAGAAGCTGGGGGTGCTACCTCTATGTCCGACAATTATGGAACCGCTACATAAACCACAGTCCATCTAGAGCACTGAACGCCGTTCCATAATTAGTAAGAAAGTGGGTCAATACACTAAGATGGATAATGTCAAAGACAGCTAAAGGTGGGGGAAAGAGCTAGTGACTGAACACTGTATACATACGACCTTATTTACATTAAAAAATGTGTATACACACACACAAAACACACTTGTAAATACATAAAAAGAAGTCCGAACAGCCACACCAAAAAATGTATTGGTGGCTCCCGCTGGGGAGGAAAGTGTAAGCAAGGCCTGAGATGTCACTTTATATTCTTCAGTCTTAACTGAATTTTTATGAACATCCCATATTTTGGAATAAAAGATGGAAGAACTTTAACTAAAGAGAAAAATAAGAAAGGGTAGGTGTGAAGAAACTGAGGCCCTAGGTCATGTACAGATCAATGGTATAACAGCTATTGTGGTATAACACTTCTCACACAAGAAAATTTCAGCATTGGAGAAGAATGGAGAACCATAAATACCTCTATTTAATGTTAATATTTCTAATGAATTGTCAGAAAAGGATTTCCCCCTCCAACCTATTCTAGCCTCCCACCCAAAAGCTGAGGAAAATACAGGCAACTGCCCTTCACTTAGGCCTAAGATTCGTGTCCACTAAGAGATGCCTCAGTGGTCACCACTAGTACTGAGACCAAAATATGTCCCAACCCACATGGGCCCAAGCTGAGTCTCTTCAGAGGAGATTGATTTCAGAGGTTTCGTCCTTCGAGGCATCTGGTTTCTCCCATGCAGAGCCCTTCTCAACTTGTTTCCTAGTTGAGTGACACTGATCACCTCACCTTCAGGGTTGTTATTTCTCCCAGATTCTCTCTGTATCGTCTGACAAAAGAGATACTGGGTTTAGTCACCCAAGGCTTAAATTCCCAGCAAAGAAGGTCGTCTACAAACATACCTCTTTTACTTCCACAAGACCAGAAAGAGTCAGGGCTGAACACAGCTTAGATGCCGTCTTCACTTTGCTATTGTTAACTGCTAAGAGGAAAACCCCAGTTAATAGCTTTATAGGCCAAAGCAGGAAAAATAATAAAGGCTCTCTCCTATTCAGGTCAGCAGGCATTAAAACAACAATAACCTATTCTGTTCAATATATATATATTTTAGTGATAATATTTTAATTGGACAACTCCTTTTGGTTGTTCAAAGTGCTCTTACTGATGCTCTTAAGTGTCATATAACCGGCTCGGTTCTTTGTGGCTGTCTGGAGGGGTGGGATAGGGAGGGTGGGAGGGAGGGAGACAAAGAGGGAAGAGATATGGGAACATATATATATGTATAACTGACTCACTCTGTTATAAAGCAGAAACTAACAGACCATTGTAAAGCAATTATACCCCAATAAAGATGTTAAAAAAAAAAAAAGAAAAGAAAACAAGCAAAAAAAAAATCTCTTGGTCAAAGTTCCCAGGAACTTAATAATTATAGGCTATATTTTATATATATATATATATATATAATTTATATATATGAGCCCAGATCCTATATATCAGAACTTTGGAAATCTTAGACATTCTTCATGTTTTCAACTAGCATCATGATGCAGCTCTGTCCTATCTTCTATCTGTCCTTTCTGCAATGCTTTTTAATTTATACTCATTAGTATAAATGAGTGTCACTGCTATTCATGAAATGTTTCAATATCTGAGGGTAGCTTAGTGTAGATACATATATATACAGTTATATTACAGGTCTGAGAGTTTTGTTTTGTTTTTTAATTACTGAGCTATTCTAAGCATAACCAAATACTGTAAAAGAAGGTTTTAAAAAATAAATTATCCTGCTAAAAGCAATTTATATAAAAATATAAAATATTTTGAATGACCTTGCTCAATAGTACATATTTCTAGCCATAATAGAAGCCAAAGAAATAATCATATTTTCTTGGGAAATTAAGTCAAAATAGGATAGGTTTTAGCTTCCTGAAGTTTAAAAAGAAAGTTATATTTGGAAAACTGGGCATCATAAGAATATTATATTAACTTTCTGTAGTGCTTTTTGAGTTTGCAAAACACTTTCAGCTATATTACCTTTTCTATCTTCATGATAGCTTCATAAGACAGACAGTGCAAGTCATCATTTTCCAGATTGGGAGATTGATGTCCAAATTAGTTACCTGTCCAGGTTTATGCAACTCTCAGCCATGCCTCTGATTCCAGCCAAGTCATGGTGAACACTTGAGTATAGATTTTGACTCACTTCCTTCTGCCAGTGCCCATCCTCAGATATAAGCTCCTGAATGCTAGCTTCCTTCCAGGGGCTTCTCTGACTCTCGTGTGGGATGTCCGTTTCAAGGGAGTCCACCCAGCATTGAGTTGAGCCACCAGAAGCATGAGGGAATAAACACCAAGTGGGGCAATTCTCAACAAATGGGGGAAGGCAGACAATGGATAAAGCCTCTTCCTTTCATGCTCTGTGTGGACAATTCTGAGAAGTCTTTTAGGAGTTTTGTGTGAGTCTTTATAAGGCTCCTGAGAAGACCAACGCAACATAACATTCTCCAACACCCTTAAAATAGCATTCTCTCCTTCCATTTCCCCTCTGCCTGGTCTCCAACTTCTGTTCACATCCCCAAATAAACTACCCTGTCTCAGACTCTACTTTCCAGAGAGGATTCAAGTTAAAATAGTCACCTACATAGTCAGAGTAGGTAGTGGGAAGTAGTATGGTTTTGGACCTCAAGAGAGGAGTAGACATTTGAGATACGTAGTTGGAAATAATTGTTTAAAAGTAGTATGTAGGGAATTCCCTAGCGGTCCAGTGGTTAGGACTCCGTGCTTTCACTGCCGAGGACTCAGGATCAATCCCTGGTTGGGGAACTAAGAGCCCGCAAGATGCGCATCTTGTCCAAAAAGTAATAATAATAATAATGTGTAAAGCTTTAGGAGTACATGGTAGAAGAAGAAAAGAGGAGGGAGAATCCTGAAAAGAGAGAAGAGCTACAGACAGAACAGTAGGGAAGAGCAACATCAACAAGAGACATAGAGGAAAAATATCTAGCAAAAGAGAAAGAGAAAGAATAGTCAGGGAAGTAAGAAAACCAGAAGAAGGTAGTCATGGAGGCCAAGAAAAGAATTTCTACAAGGAGCCATTTTCCACCTGGTTCAGTGCTGTGTTCCAAGATGCCCAACATGAAAGACTAAAGAAAAGTAGGAAAGATACAGAAAGGGGAAACAGTGTGCTATACTGGACACATGTTTGGTTTTTGTTGCACTACAGAGTATAGCACATGAGCACACAGACAATTCCAGTGCTTCTTCCCAGTGGCTGGTAGATGAGTTTCTAATTGTGACCTCCTATAGCCTCAAGCTGAAAAACACACTTCACAGTGGGTATCTCTATGTATTTTCCTGAGTATGCTTTACAAGATAAAATGCCAGTTGTCCAGGGAGCTTATCATCCTATCTGGGTAACCATAAAATGATCTAGAATACCATAGCAAAATAATTTTTCAAGATTATTCGTTTTCTTCTTAGAAGCATTTGCTGCAATCCCACATGTGTGTATGTGTGTGTGTGTGTGTGTACATTGAAAACGTTTGGAAAAACATATGCCAACATAACAGTGGCAATCATTGGGTGTTGGGATTACTGGAATTTTTTAGTTTTAAAAAATATTTTTATTTTCTGAGATTTGTGGGAAGGGTATGTTTTTCTCTTAGAATTAATACAAAAACTATCAAAAAAATTTTAACCTAAATTGAATTATGTAAAAAATGTTTCCTTCATAAGTTGTTGGCTACTTAAACCATCTCATCTTCAATATGTTGTCAACTCTTCTATTTGCAGCCCAGATAAATGGGGTTTTCTTCCAAAGCAGTTACCTGTAGATGGAGGTTAAAGTGGTACAGAAATGTCTCCCTGCTGGCTTAGTGCAAATAGATCAAGGCAGGAAAACTGCACACTAATGCAGCTCTTGTTGTCTGTGGATTAAAAGATATTAGTCCTTATTGTAAATATCTGGGACATCAACTGTGTATTAATTTTCCCCTTTAAGGAGAGGTGTGAAGGGAAACTCACAAAATTTAATCCTAAAACTACCTGATTCTGAATCAGAGGTATTCTCCTTAGAAGGTGATGGTTGGATTTATTTTGGGTTTTTGGTTTTTTTATTTCATTTCTTTAGGCTAACAGATGTGTCAACTTTCATGCTATCGTTTGAAACACTGAATGGATTCAGCAGAAGCTAGTTGATTTTCTCTGATAGGAACCTGAAATGTTTTCTCTTTTGAGGGTTTGGAGTATATAAAATTGATTTTAAGAAGGAAAATTCTTCAGCAAAAGGCTTTAATATATAGGAAACAACTTGCATCTCCAAAGACATAACTTTGAACCCTGCTAAAGATTTGGTGTTGGGTGAACCCTGAGGGCACTAAGAGTCTATCTGGTTTACTGTGCAGGGCACCAAATCCCTTCCATCAGTGGTTTCCAACTCCTCAAGGTTAAGAACTCTTTCTACTAAAACTAAAAAAAGACAAAACTCTCTGTAATAGTTGCTGATTAGGGAAATACATAATGTCAGAGAGCTATTATAAATTCATTATGTCTTTGAAATAAATGTTTTATTTTTTAAAATTCCATCAGCATCCACACACATTCGAATATATAAGTTATTTATCTGGGAGTCTAAACAAAGAAAGCATCAAAAATGGAAATTTCCGATTTTTCTCTATGACCATAATTTTTTTTAGATCTCCATTATAATAATTGAAGGACAATTTGTTATAATGCATAATATGCAAGGAAGACATCATACTGTAGGAGCAAATGAGCAATATTGACAAATGTGGTATGATTCAAACAGGTGAAATGCCCACACATTGGTCTTGCTGTTTGTATATTTTGGCAAGTAACAAACGTTTTAAAGATTTAAACTGCAATGGTTAAAATGCTTATTTTTATGCATCTTCTTTCTTCACCTATATAACAGAAAGAAAACCCAAAAGAATGCATCCAGAAAATTTGGGGTATACTTGTTTTGACTTGACGTATCTAAATTTTGGAAATGTCATTAATTTGAAAGTGGTTGTTTCCATTTAGTCTGAATAAACACCCTTCTACTGGGAAGATGCATGTGGAAGGGTAATTTTTTGAGATCTTAGCATCTGTTTTGTTTACTTTTTGATCTTTCCCTCCCCTGCATTGTGATCATGAAGCACAGTGTATCAGTAAAGACCATGAGTAAGGACTCTCAGTCACAGTGCAAAGTGAAATCAACACAAAAGCTTACTGATTGGCTTCCCTAGAAAGTCCAAGCATGGCTAGAACCAAAGCTCAAATGTTGCTACCTATCTCTGCCTATCTCTGCTCTGCTTTTCTTTGGACTGTTTCCATTGTCTTGTGGGCTCCCACCCCAGCTCTCAGCAGCTCCAGAAAAAAAGCCTCTATCCCCATAGTTTCATCTGTCCTAGATTGGGTCTTACTGGCCTGGCTTGGGTCTTCTGTGCATCTCTTACCAAGCACTGTAGTTAAAGAGATAAAATACTCTTATTGGTCAGGATTGGGTTATGTGTCCAGCTCAGCAAAAATTCTTCCCATATAAGCCAAACAAACTAATAGTGGGGAAGAGTTGTATTCCCCAAGGAAACCAAGGTGCTGTTACCAAAATAAGGAAAAGTTACAGGGCAGACAAAAGCAAATATATTCAAATCTCCCTGTCTCAGGAATTTTTACAGAGATGAAAGCAGATGTTGCTTGAAGACCACATTCCGGCAGGTCCTGAGCCCTCAGGGATCCAGGCAGCCTGGAAGCCAGAGAGCAGTAAGCCTTGCAGGGAGACCAGTGAGAAATGCAGGGGCTTCCTCAGGCTTTGGTGCTACACAAAGACTGAGGACTCTGATACAACCAAGGGGAAGGAAACCCAGTGATGATTATGACAAAATATCCCATCAGCCTAGTATGTTGGGTGCTTGGTATTTGATGACTAAGGTTTATGTGACCACCCATATTATTCAGGAAACAGAAAGTACTTAGAGCATATGGACTCATGCCATCTTTGACAAAACTATGACACTCTAGGAGCCTGTGAGCTCTGGGTTGGAAAGTAAATTCCAGATCCACTTCAGCAGTATTATGCATAAACACACTGTTGTGAAACAGATATCCAGAACTTTTTCATTTTACAAATCTGAAACTATACCCACTAAACAAAAACTCGTCTTTTCCTCCTCCCAGCCCCTGGTAACCACAATTTTACTTTCTAGTTTCATTCCATTTGTGATTGAAAAAAATACTTTCTGTGATTTTAATCTTCTTGAGTTTGTTAAGATTTGTTTTGTGGCCTAACATGTGGTCTATCCTGGGGAATGTTCCATGTGCACTGAAGAAGAATGTGTATCCTGTTGTTGAATGGAGTGTTCTGTATATTTGGTCTAATTGGTCTTTCCTATTGTTTAAGTCCTCTATTTCCTTATTGATCTTCTGTTTGGTTGTTCTAATTAACCTTTATAAGTCTCAATTCCTCATCTGTAAAATGATGAAAAAAAGCAGTACCTACCTCACAGGTTGATATAAGGATTAAAAAAGCTACTCCTCATTAAGTGTTAATACTTGACATGTAGTAACTGCTCTTTAATGTCAGTTACTATTATTAATCCCAAAGAAAGCATGAAAAGGTCAGAGTATATCCATCACCATATTTCAAACATCAGTGCAAGATGCTTAGCCAAAAGACCAAAAGGTACAATTAGTTGAATTATTGAAGGACAGATTTGCCAAGCAGTGGAAAAGAGGAATATTACAAATTTCGTTTGTATTTATTGTAACCCAGTTGTCAGCTGGATGCCTTCCTACCTCCACCTGCAGCCATCTACCAATCAAGAAGTCTCCCTGCTCTCACCTATATGTTCTCATCACAAGATTTGGGAATACTTGACATAAACTCCTAATTTTCATGACCCAGAAGGGTCCAGAGCCCTCCCCATACTTTCTACCAATTTGTAACAGTTTGAATTCTAATATTTTCCCTGAAACTGTATAGGATGCCTTGTTTCAGCCTCTGCTGACCTAGATCCAAAATTCAATTTCTTAGCTGATGTCCACAAAAGATCAATTTGAGCTAACAATTTCATGCATTCTAAAACTTTCCTAAAGTTTCACAAGGTCATGGGAAGAGGTCACATCCCACTCTGCCATTTTGCTAGACCTACCCTGTTCATTCTCTCCTTCCTTTGCTCCAACCTCTCTAGAGTAATAAGCAATCCTTACTCATATCCCTTGGAATGAACTTTTTACTTTCAAGTACAATTATCAAGATATATTTCCCAAGCAAATGTAGTTTTCTTATTGAGGAATTCTATTGCAAATGTTAGACAAATAATATTTTTAAGCCCATGACATTCAGTTAGGCTCCATTATATACTCCCATTCAGGAGACAGAAATTGTGCCCATTCTTCATAAAAGTTATAGTGCAGGAGCGAGACCTTTTTTTCTTTTGGCCACACTGCATGGCATGCGGGATCAGACCCGTGCCCCCTGCAGTGGAAGCGTGGAGTCCTAACCACTGGACCACCAGGGATTTCCCAGGAGTGAGATCTTGAGCCGAAATGCTACTACCTAATCTACCGCAAATGAAATAACATTACATCTGTACCAATTACTGTAACAATAATGAACACCAAGAGTGTAATGAATCTGCAAGAATTTTAAAGCGAAATATTACTATGTTTAAAACTCCAAATTATTATGACTATCTAAGTGTTTATAATTGCAGACTTACTTTTATCTCTATTTTCAATGCTGATATTTTGTATAATTTGTATTTATTTCATTAAACTCTGGGGATTGCAACTAAGACAAAGAACGTGATTTTCTGGTCTATAAGAGATTAAGATTCCTTCAAATTATCTGTGTTTCCAAGAGAAGATAACTCTGAGATTACAAAAGTATTTACTTAGAAAGTTAATAATAGATATAAACTCCAGGAAGGCAGGAACTTTTGTTCACTAAAGTATCCCAAGCTCGTAGAATAGAATCTGGCAGGAACTCACTTCACTCTGGAAAAATTAATTAACATGTAATAATTTATAGAACTTCATTTATCCAAATTACATTTATTATGTGCCTGTTTTATGCATGGCTGCTTCTAGGTGAATTAGACTTTCAATTTATCCAATTTTATTTTATTTATTTGTTTGTTTGTTTGTTTGTTTTTGCTGTGCACGGGCCTCTCACTATTGTGGCCTCTCCCGTTGCGGAGCACAGGCCCCGGACGCGCAGGCTCAGGGGCCATGGCTCACGGGCCCAGCCGCTCCGCGGCATGTGGGATGTTCCCGGACCGAGGCACGAACCCGTGTGCCCTGCATCGGCAGGCGGACTCTCCATCACTGCGCCACCAGGGAAGCCCTGTTTGTAGATTTTTCTCCGTGGCATGTGGGATCCTCCCGGACTGGGGCACGAACCTCTGTGCCCTGCATCGGCAGGCAGACTCTCAACCACTGAGCCACCAGGGAAGCCCCAATTTTATTTTTAAGGTCCCTAAGTATTAAAACTTCCATCACTTTCTTAGGGAGATTAACACCTCTTATAGTTAGGAAGCTTTCCCTGACAATTAAATATTTTATTTTTCTTTTTATTCTCTCACACAGCTCAATCCTTCAATTTCCTTCTCAGGTGATCTTTACTGAACTATGTGCAGCATCTTTTCTGCATTGTATGACTTGTGCTAATCAAAGCATCATGTTCCAGATGTGAACTCTTGAGTCATTTTGCAAGGAGCTATGAGTTCTCTGTTAAGCACAATAATTAAGTGTAGTTTTTTGTGGCATTCAATTTTTATTGACATAATTGCTACTGACAATTACCTTTCCTTTTTTCCCTTCATTTGGAACTTTTTCAGGATGACTGTCTTTTGTGTTTTCATCAGTATATTACTAAAGCTAATATCTAAAAAACTTCTACAGCTAACTTTGAGAGTCATTTTACCTACATTTCCTCATGTAATTCTCACAATAAAATCTCAGTGACATAAATATTATTATTATGGCCACGATATAGGTGGAGGATGGGGTCACATAACTATATTGAACTGAGATTTGAATCTGTCTGTTGTGACTCAAACTCGTAACCACTCTGCTATTGTTGTCACATGTTAGATCGAGTTTATTTACACTTAACTACTTTTGGTTTAATATTTAAACTTTCCTTAACTACTTTTGGTTTAATATTCAAACTTCTGTGCTTATTGTTGGTCTATATCTCAGGACAAAATCTTGGGATGGAAAGGTTCTTATTTTTCTCCACGCTCGGTACAATAATACACATTCAATTTGGAAGTAGATGTTTGTTGGTAGCCTATCAGGTATCCATTCCTGTCTTTCCCCTTCCTAAGAGCAACCAGATTTTCCTCTGGGGGATCAGTCTTCCCCCATTGTGCAGCAAGCATATGGTTTGAATGAAATTGACCCCACTTCCTGCTCTAGGTGTGGACTGTGACATCAATCCACCTGTTCATCCAATCCCTGATGGTTGAGGAAGGAACAGTCATTTAGATTAAAGTCAATCAGAACATGACATTCATTTGACTTCAGAGCCTGGTTTAGCTTGGTCCAGGGTGAAATTCGGGTGTTTATGATATGGTGGAGGGAAGAAAAGCCCTCTCTCTTGCTTTGGGTAGTGTCATGAATGCCTGGAGACCTGGAATTGCTGCAACTGTTTGGTTATCATGATGGAGGCCAGTCTAGACAAACCAATGCATAGAGTGAGACTGAGCCAGGTGAACTGATGGGAATTTCAGCCAACTTCCTGGTTAAACCATGACTGAAGCCCACTCTGTACAGATGAACTAATAGTTATATATGCCAATAAATTTCTTCTGTCTTTTGTTGCTTGGAACTGACATCATCCAAACTGATAGAACTACTCTCATTTTTATTTCTTCTTAATTTTCCTTTTCTTTTACTTGACCAAGAAGTTTCTCTCGAATTTCTTTTTTTTTTTTTTTTTGCTGTATGCGGGCCTCTCACTGCTGTGGCCCCTCCCGCTGCGGAGCACAGGCTCCGGACACGCAGGCCCAGCGGCCATGGCTCACGGGCCCAGCAGCTCCGCGGCATGTGGGATCCTCCCGGACCGGGGCACAAACCCACGTCCCCTGCATCGGCAGGCGGACTCCCAACCACTGCGCCACCAGGGAAGCCCTCGAATTTCTACTTTTGAAGGATATATTCTGTGTTGAACTTTGTCCTTGGAATAACATAAATTTTAAAAACTCATTTAAATTAGTTTCTAGATTTCTCTAATTTCATAGTCATTTCCTTTTTTGGTGCTTTATTCACTGGAAATTCTTTCCCTGAAGCCCATTTATCAGTGTACTGAATTATCACAGTTCAAGGTCACCGTAGCAAAGTTGCCTCTTAACTTCACATTGCCAATCAATTAGTTCCTGCCAGTTAAGCTGTAAATATAATATAAATATTCCTGTCAATCAGCTGTGGATACAATATGGCTTTGCATCCATTCAGACCACAAAAACCATATAATCTTAGTGGTGGAAGGAACCTTAGAAGTCATCTAATCCTGCTTAATTATTTTACAGATTGGAAAATTAGAGCCAAAAGGAATTACATGACCTGCCTAAGGTCACACAGCTAATGGTAGGTCTCCTGTGATTCCTGGTTCTTTCCATTAAATCATGCCTCCCCATGTGCAATGAAGCCTACCAAAATTAAATAAATATAACCCAGTATTTCAGGAGACTAGTGTAATTCCATAATGTCTCGTGTAACCAGTGTGCCATAAACCTTGGAAGCAACATAAAAAGGGCACTGAATTGAATTGAATTGATTTTCAAGTCTCAGTGGAAATTAATATAATTATCTGTGGTTAAAACTCTATTTGAAATTTGACAATCACTGAAGATTGATTTTTAATACATTTTGGATCATAAAGTTGACTTCTTAATGCTAAAAAATTTCACTGAAGATACAATGTAGATTGTTTTCATAAAACAACAGAAATTTTAAGTATGAAAGAACATGATTTGGGGTGGACTCTTTTTTCCCTACTTGAAGACAGCGATATTTATATATTAAAATTATTTTTCACATACTTCCTATAGAGCAGATACATTCTTCTGTTGTTCTCCTAGTCTGTAGCATGGCTCTCATTAGAATCAGCCTGGGAGAGTTCTAAAATTACAGATTCTCGGGCTTCCCTGGTGGCGCAGTGCTTGAGAGTCCGCCTGCCGATGCAGGAGACGCGGGTTCGTGCCCCGTTTCGGGAAGATCCCACATGCCGCGGAGCGGCTGGGCCCGTGAGCCATGGCCACTGAGCCTGCGCGTCCGGAGCCTGTGCTCCGCAAATGGGAGAGGCCACAACAGTGAGAGGCCCGCATAACGCAAGGAAAAAAAATAAAATAAAATAAAATAAAATAAAATAAAATAAAATTACAGATTCTCAGATGCATCTAGAACCAGAAACTCAGAAGGAGAGCTCAGATATCTGTATTGTTTTAAAAGTTCCTCTGGTGATTCTGCTAGTTGGTCAAGTTTAGGAAGCACAGCTCTATAGCATTCTATAAAATATGTGTCTAGAAATGTTTTACTGTAAAAACAAACAAATAAAAAAACTCCAGTGTACAAACACACACGCTCATTCTGTGAACAGTGGATGATGACTACAATACTTAACAAGATAAATAGTCACATCTTCTGTGTTGGTGAAAATAAGCATGCAAAAAAAGCCAAATTTCATTGACTCCAAGATACCATTGACTGCAAGATGCACCATTATTTATGTACCGCTTGGGGGAAAGGAAAGTTACTAAGCTGACATGCCATCAGTTGTAACATGCCCTGTGATTTCAGAGATGATAAAAAAACATGCATCTTAAAATGTTCTACTCTTGTAATTGGAGTTATAATGGTGCCTGCCAGGTTGAAAGTGAATAAAAGAGGGAGATTAACTTCTAGAATATTAGGGTAAGGGGAAACCGTATTAATGATCCTAGCAATGCTACTAAGAAATCTCTGTGGATCTTATATGCATCAACTTCCAAGGCTTTTCTGATAACCAGAAATCCATCCTGCTGAGATATGAGCTCCCATGACGTCTTAGGGAGCTCTGGTTAAAATTGATGGTGGGACAAGGCCCTTCATCTACAGATCTCACTTGATGCATACCACCTCCACCCACACCCTGCCCCCCACATTCTTCTCAGAGGGGTCACAGAGAAGCAAAGCACTGAAAGCAGAACATGCAAGAGAAAAAGAAAGTGACTGTTCATAAGGGTGGCACTCAATTTTTATTGTGCATTGAGGTGAGAGAATCTAATTTTAAAGGGTTTCATATTATTGTTGCTTGAACCAAAATTGTAGTTGTATTTTCTGTTAGGCTGCTCAACTTGGTTCCTATAGCCAACTCTAGAAATGCTTTTAGTTTGTGTCACAAAAGAAAAGCCAAGATTTATTGAAAGCTTTTGGTGTTAATAGGTGAATAGTGACTGAAAAATGTGGACTGAACTTATGTTCTAACCAAAGTAGACCTCTTACCCCTCTCCCTCCTTGATATTCATCGTAAATAATGATGCATTTGGATTTATCTGTCTTCTTTGTTTCAAAACTACCTATACTAATTTCATGGACATAATATCCTTCCTTGTTTATAATATTAATGCCGTATATTTTAGCATTCCCTCTGGCTGCCCTGCTGACTCGGTTTCCTTTGGTCCTGAGGATACCGCCTACCTTTATGCTGTTGGCTTTTCTTAAGTGTGCCTTAAGAAAAGGATTTTTTTGGATTGTGCCTTTATGTTTACCATTGGGAGTCCTTATTAGATTGTCTTGACACATCTATTCATGTAGTTTCTTTGGCAGAATGTGGGCGCTGCTGTTGCAGCTTTCATGCCACACTGCTTTTAGTGAGAAAGGGTAGGGCAAGATATGCCAACTAGGCAGTAGCCGTTTTTGTGATCTGGGGTGATTCCTCCTGTAATCAGAGTGCCCGTTTTCGTTGTCCGTAACTGGAGGCAGACTTTATGTTTAGATTTTGTGGTCCAAGGTAGGAACATGAATAGAGCTCAACATTCATTTCTACTCCTTACGACTGACTCCAAATAATGATCCTATCCAATGTCCCAACTATGCGTGGCTTCCTCTCACTCTGTCTGTGACCCACCACTAAGTGCTCCCCTGCACGCATCCTGGCCCACAATTTCTCTATTTAACTTGATGTCATCTGCTTTCTAACATTCATGGGTTCATCACGGGTTTCAGTCATCTGAGTTTTATGTCTTATTTTCATGAGCAGTTATATATTTATGCACGTTGTATGTGTAATTTTAGAGGTTTGGTAAAGGAGGGTTGAATGTCAGTTTGCCAGATTGGAAGATTGGAGGAGGGGAAAAGTCAGGGTATTTCCCTTCTGTTTCCTCTGAGTTTTGGGGGGCATCTCTAGCAACAGTTCTGTTTTCTCTGTGGCTTCAATACCCATTTACCCCACATTTAAGGATCCCAGACAAAGGCTACACCAATAGCTGTATGGTTCTACCCTCTAAGCTCTGTTCCCAGAGCTTGTAAATAGTGGTTTCCTGCTATCGTATGCCTTTTATTTCTCTTGCCATCTCCTCTTTTCCTTGTCTACATTTTGATTGTGTGGTAACCAATCACCTGTATTAAATTCCTTTCATTTAAAATGCCTGGGACTTTCCTGGTGGTGCAGTGGTTAAGAATCTGCCTGCCAACGTGGGGGACACGGGTTCAAACCCTGGTCTGGGAAGATCCCACATGCCACAGAGCAACTAAGCCCGTGAGCCACAACTACTGAGCCTGTGCTCTAGAGCCCACGAGCCACAACTGATGAGCCCGCATGCCACAACTACTGAAGCCCGCGCGCCTAGAGCCCATGCTCTGCAACAAGAGAAACCACTGCATTGAGAAGCCCGCTCACAGCAACCAAGAGTAGCCCCCGCTCGCCGCAATTAGAGGAAGCCTGCAAGCAGTAACGAAGACCCAACGCTGCCAAAAATCAAAAAATAAGTAAATTTATTAAAAATAAATAAAATGCCTAGAATGGTTTGTTTTCTTGCTAGTCCCTAAATGATAGAGTGGAAGACCAAAGCACGTTCTCAATCCACCATCTTAAAATAAACATTTACAAATGTTAATAATATTTTAAGAGCACAGTTGAAATGTTATTTAAAATCATCTAGGAAACCACAGATCTATTTTCTGTACCAGGTCCACAACTCCCTAGCTGAGTAATTTGACAGAGCAGTTGGGACCATTCTGGTCGTTACATAGTCCGCCATTTCCAGGCATACCTGTAACTGTGCTTTAGTGACAGTGATTATTATTTATCTAATACTGTTTATTTCCATTTTTAATTTGCAACCAGAAAAACTGTTTTCAAACTGCACTGCACCTGTTTTTATGTTCAAAAGAATTTTGATGTCAGCTCCAGCCAGCTGATGCAGTTTGGTGTTGCCATGCTTGCCATGAAAGACATTACTTCAGCCACCAAAAAGCCTTTAATTGTCTACATATTTTAATTTCTTTGGCAAGCACTTTGCCCATTTACCCCAAGAGATCAAAATTCTTGTATTTTCTTTGTCCAACGAGAATTTCCTCCCTGCATTGTCCTTGTCTCATGGCAAGTGAGGAAGAGAGAGTTGCCAAGGAGCCACTGTATGCAACTCCTATTTCTCCAAGGCCCTGTTCTTCTCAAGAACCATCAGTAGCTCTTCTCCCAATTTACTCCTTGCTTTCAATTAAAATTTTAGGTTTAGATCAGTAATTGCATATTATTTTATATAGAATGATTTAAGATTACCCATTAACAAGTTCAGCATGATGTTTTTTAACAAGAGATTTTTACAAGGCCTAACTTCTTTTTTTCTCATGAATATTTGTACCTCTGAACTAAACACAAGAGCTTTAAGTCATCCAGGTGATGGTTTGTTCACAGGTAGCTGTAATTAAAGCAAATCTTTTTTTTTTTTTTTTTTTTTTGCGGTACACGGGCCTCTCACTGCTGTGGCCTCTCCCACTGCGGAACACAGGCTCCGGACGCACAAGCTCAGCGGCCATGGCTCACGGGCCCAGCCGCTCCATGGCATGTGGGATCTTCCCGGACCAGGGCACGAACCTGTGTCCCCTTCATCGGCAGGCGGACTCTCAACCACTGCGCCACCAGGGAAGCCCTAAAGCAAATCTATTTTAAAGTGACCTTCCATATGTGGACACATCTTGTACCTGAATTATAAACATTCATTATAATTAAATAGGACAGCTAAAATTTTCAGTTTGGATCTTCCTTATCTAGATTTCTAAAGCAACTCAGTTTTTTTTATAGGCCCTGAGAAACTGCAGTTTGATAACCACATAGCAGCTTTTGAAAAACAGGCCTCTGACAAAGCAGATTCCAAGCACAGTTTCGCTAGAGTTTTAAGAGGACCATCATTTCTTTGTCAAATCACAAAAAAAAAAAAAGAAGAAAAACTCAGTCTAAAATATTCCATAAGTGTAGACCCTTTGAAGATGGATGAAGAACAGCTACAAGGCAAGAAAACAAAGTTTTCATTTCTTCTGGAACTTAGAATAGCTGCTTCTTCGTTCTGCACAATCTCACCCACTAGTAGTTTCACCCACTGGTCTGACTGAGGCAAAATAAGTCATAGGCTGTATCTCAGATATTTGTTCTGACGGTCAATGTCTTACTTCTCAAACAAGCTAAAATAAGGCACCATGAACTCTCTACAAAGGAAGTACACAATATATATCACCTGTATACTGGTGTACTCACCCTTCCCCAGATTTCCATCTGGAAGCACCATTTTCAAGCAAGCATCACAGATATGTGGGGGGCCAAACTGGCTGGCTGTGTAAGTACTTATGCCTCAGAAAACCCTTTTATTCATGGCAAGGCTGGATTCCACTGGGACAGCCAACGTGGGCACATTTAGCATTGGCTTTTAGTCCTGGCTCATTCCTTCTCGCCTGAGTTTCTGAGCCACGTATACTTTAATCATTCCAGCACACTGATTCCTTGAAAAATAAACACCGAGGCGATAATTCATTAGAAAGGCTGCATATTCTTCTCCTACAGCAAGTTGAGTCTCTTCCTGCCAGAAATTGACTGTCAGGAAAGGAGGTGTGTAATATCCTTATGTTTTGGTTTACATTGGTTCATTTTTCATCAGATTCTCCAAGCTTTGATACCTGTGGCTTAATATTCATAACATTTTGCTTGGATTTTTGACTTTATCCAAAACCCATATAACTTCCACAACCCATTGAGACAAACCAGATGAAAGATTTCAACCACGTCCACTCATCAAACCAATGTGTTGCTGTTTTCTTAGGTTTCCGATTCCCCCATCTGTGTGGCTTGGTTCATGTGAGGCCAAATTCAGAAATGGGTGGGAACATATTGCCTAACTAAAGGAGTGTTAATCATTTCCACTAATAGAGGGAACCTTTTTATTGCTACTTTACTGATGGAATCCTTCCCCCAAGGCGAGAAACAATAACAAAATCCCTCCTACCTCCCTCTCCCAAAAGAATTATAATCTGTCTGGGAAACAGCCATCCCCAAGAGATGTTTATTGAATGCTCTCAGGGGGTGATACTCCTCTGGAAGTAAGCAGCAGGTCAGGAGAGAGTAAGCACTGCACTGGGAGGCTCTGGGTTCCAGTTCTGGTCTGTCATTTATATCCGTTCTGACCTTGGAGAAGAACAGTCATCATTTACTGAACAGCTCAAATTTGCCAGGTATTTTCCATCCATTTAAAAAATGTCAGTAATGCTACAATAATGATTAACCCCCCCATCTTATAGACTAAAATGAAATAAGGCACAGAGAGGTTCAGTGACCTGCTCAAGTACTAATAGCTAGCTAGCAATTTGCAGAGCCAGGAGCTAGCCCTGGGTTTGATTTTTCAGACACCAAAGCCTACTGCCGCTTCACTGTACTATGACAAGTAATTTTCCTTTGCTGGGTTTTAGTTTTGATTTATTTTAATCTGAAAAAATAAGATGATTGGACTAAAACTTAAAAACCCCTTTGAACATGGACACCATATGATCCTATAATTGAGCCTAAGCTTTAAACGTGTAGAGATTATAGTTTGGTTCAGTTCAACCCAAACAATACACGTATTTATAAAATAAATTTGGGCGGCGGTGGGGAGGGGTGGTATGAGATTAAGGGTCTGGTATTAATCTGGGAAAGCTTCCGGCCTAAAGGGTTTTCATCGGGTACAGGCAGGAAGAGACACGATGTAGGATGGCAGATAGGAGGAGGTCAGCTCCAGCCTCCGAGGGTCTCTGGGCAAACACGGTCGGGGAGGATTCAAAGTAAGAGAACATTAGAATGACAGACTCTCTGGATCAAGGCATCCATGCTGAGGAAACGGAAAATGGGTCCTTTACTCAGTATTCTTCCCTCCATGGGAATTCAATAAACATTATTGACAGACTAGCTGAGGTGAACTCAACTGCAGAATTGCTTTGAAGCCCACAGTTACAAGCTATAATTGAGAAACTGTCAAGAGATTCAAATTCATGGAAAACCAGGAAAGAATAATGTTTCCATGTTTCAGAGCTTGCCAAAATATAGTTTCCTTTCTGCTGTTCATTTCCTCCCCCGCTTCTAATTCATTTTTTAAAACTTTTCCATCAAGGAGAAGTCTATTTTGTAACTATGCATAATTAATGTTTTAGCATCTTTCTTTCTTTTCAGAATATTGGGAACTGTAACTTTTCTAGTACCCTAGGGGGAAAGGGGCACTAGTTGTAAAGACTGTTCTATTTGTTTTCCCTGATAAAGGACCCTATTAAGAAAGGAATACTAATATCCACAGGATCGCTAGCTACCAAATAACCATAAATAAATGCAGGTTGAGAACTATAGCCCAACTCTGTACAGTGAGTTCTTCCAGTCTTTTTCCTCTAACACTGTATTAATCGTCGGCTCCTGAGTGGCTTGAAATATGCGATCTTTGAACCTATAAAACAATCATATATACTATATGCCAGGCACCTTTTGCTAGACACTTTATGTATATTACCTTTAATCTTTGAAACAATTCTTTAAGGAAAAGGAGATGTCAGGGCAGAGTAACATGCCCGTGGTGGTAAAGCCAGGTCCTAACCCTGGTCTTTTTGACGTCAATCCCTTTCTCCTTCCCCTCTGCACCTTTCAGAAGACAGGTATCGACCAGCAGGTACCTGTGCTTGTCCTTCTGACAAAATCACTGATGTGATCTTTAATCATTCTTTCAGAGTATCTTTGGACTAGTCCTTTACAGAATCATGTGAAATGTGCCATAAAGCACAGCCACTTATACCCAGATATGTCCCGCACCTTAGTCTGGAAGGAAATTTTCCATTTTGAAGTTAATGGGTGAAATTTTAAGGAAAGGGCATAGGTGTGAAGAACTGTTTACCAGAAAGTTAAAATTACTGTTTAAGCAGACCTCTTCGTTAAGCAATAAAGGCAAACCTTGGGATGGGTGAGATCCTGCTACATTCTCACGCAGATTAATAATTGCCCTACAAACGGAGCACATCACACCAACACTCAGTTGCTCCAGGTGAATTTCCTGCAAAGATAAACAATGACATGGGCACTACTAAAATCAAATGCATCTGCTTAAACCTATATGCCTATATGCCCATAAACGTGTACATATGGTATATTAGGTTGTTTTCATTTGACAATTTTTTTAATTAATAAAATTCACTCACAATTTGACTCTCTAAGGAAAACCCAATGATTGATCATATTCCAGGTTATCTAATTAAGTAGGTCTAAATAAAAGTTTGCTTTTCTCAAAGGATCCATGTAATATAAATATTAAGAAAAGTACAGAGTGGATTTGTCAGCTAACTCATCTTAAGTGAAGGAACAAGAGGTCTCGGAAATCACAATGGTGTGTTCATTTCACTTTGTTGAATAAAAATGATAGATGCCATGGCAATTTCAAAAAACAAACCTAAGGAAACACAGTGTGAGGGCAGCCCATGAGGAAATTAGTAGAACATGGAGAACAGTCTTCTTGATCTGATTTTTGATCCATTGCAATTTACTATGTATCTTCATGCTCTTTGAATCTGTGATTCTCTGTGAAAGTTGTTTCTTTGTTCTTAAAGCAGAAATTAGGTGCAAATACTAGGAATGAGACAGAAGTAAACCGATGTGGTTAGCCCATGAGCTCAGGGCTGAATCCCAAGCTATAAGTTTTTCAAGTCAAAACAAATGTGTAAACTAAGAAAAATGTCTTGGTAAATGCCACCAACCCAGCTATTCCCACAGGCACTCAAAAAGCCTCAGCTACAAAACTACTGCGGAAGAGTTGAGTATTTGGAGACATTAGCTAGGATAGCCTCAGTCAGCAGATAGCATTTGGATCAATAATCACTCCAAAAATAATCACTCCAAAAGCAGTCAAAGGCTTCTTATTGTTTACATTAGATTTATTTGTGTATTCACGCACTTACTCTTGACACTAAAGTAGCAAGTCTTTTGTTCAAAGTAGAAAACTGCCATTATTTTATTTATTTCATGCCTTCATGATTAATACATTGTCCTCCTTCTATGGCACCACTAATAACCTTGATATGTTCTTTTTTGGCAAATTCTTGAAGATAAAAATTCAATAAAGACAGAAATGTTAAATTTCTTGAAATCAATTTGGACCATTTTTCAGTTCTTTTCTCTATAATTCCTCCGTTTTCTTGCTTTTTAAAAAACATGACGCAAAGCTTAGACTCAGAAGAATTTTATTTTCAAATTCCAAAATTTAATTAGAAAACCTTACTTATTAAACAGTAACTGGATATCAGTTTAGAACCATTTTCCCCCAAAGGGCTGGCGGTATACATGGGAGTCTTTGAAATTTTCTGGCACATCAAACACCTAACACCTCTAAGCCTTTCCTTTCAGGGGAAGAACTTGCCCATAGAACTGTTTCACTACAGTTTTATTAAGCAACTAGTGACAAATAATATTTTTATATCAACCCAGGGAGGTAATCTAAATACCTTGAATTATTGGCTCACTGTTCTGAAAATGTTAAACATATATTGCCCTCATGTTTTAAAATGTATCCTAAGAAACAGACTTGCCTTAGGACATTGCAGTGGACAATCTCTAGAGTGTGGGCCACATTCACAGAAGTAACTGATATAATTGTCTGATATCTAAGTTATTGGTAACCTCCACCAGTAGCATACAAATGAACTTATTTACAAAACAGAAATGGACTCACAGACATAGAAAACAAACATGGTTACCAAAGGGGATGGGGCAGGGGGAGATAAATTAGGGGTTTGGGATTAACATATACACAGTACTATATATAAGAGAGGTAGACAACAAGGACCTATTATATAGCACAGGGAACTCTACTCAGTTTCTTGTAATAACCTATAATGGAAAAGAATCTGAAAAAGAATAGATAGATATGTATAACTGAATCACTTTGCTGTACACTTGAAACTAACACAACATTGTAAATTAACTATACCTCAGTTTTAAAACTGTAATTATAAAGAAGAAAACCAAACCTTCACTTTATGGTACTGGATTAGGCACCACACAATCGTGTGCAAAAGATACAAGCTGTTCCTGCCACTAGCTCCAAAAATAAAAATGACTATGTCTTCATGTTATCGCATATAATATATGTTAATTCCATCAAAGTGATTTGAGTCCTGATTTCTAGTCTGCCTTAGTATAAGAAAAAAATGAAAAAAAAAAAATTGTGTTGACCAGAATTCTTTTCAGGGAAGACACTGAAATTCTTCAGAAAAAACTTTCACAGACTCTTGGGATTAAAGGTACAAGTGAGGCTGCTCTTCAAACTGTTCTGCAAGACCAAGTGGAAGAATTTCCTGGCTATATCAGAGAGGTAAGGACAGGAGTGGAAATGAAAGGAAAATGGAGGAAGAGGAGAAACAAGAGTGCTAAGAAAAGTCTGTCACTCCACAGTGAGACCCCATTCACCTAATATCTTCCATACAGTTACAGAACCCCAAGCTGCTTCAGTTCATGTAGATGAATCAGTAAATTTATTCACTTTTTAACTTAGTTATGAAAACAGGTGACAGGAGGGCAGCTGGGACTGCAGGTTTTAACAGAGAAGTGAAGTAGATATAGAAAGAGGAGATAAACTTTAAATCAAATTTTACTAATACCCCAAGGGGAAAATAGGCCCCAGATGGAGGATGGGTTGCATACGGTTGTTCCAGACCTTTCCAAACACTGCACAGTGAGCTTCCCAAGCACAATAAATAGTCTCATACTGTATATAGAAAACTATCTCCTGAAGGACACTGCCGTTTGCCCTAGTTTCATATGAACTTTTTTACTGACTATTCCTATATCATATAGACTTACCTTTTATGCCTATAATCCTGATAGTCTTCAGTTAGATTACAGCAGAGTTAGGGACAAATAGAGGTATTTCAGGTGTCCTTTTACACACAGATTTCAAAATAATGTACATCTTTCAAAATGTTTAGAATTTATCATGAATTACATATTTTCAAAGTATGAAGATGAAGTAAATTATAAGTTCTCTTTATGCTGTTGCCATGTGGCAATGCCCACATGGGGGCTGATAAAGAGAAATGCTTGTCACCCTTTTTGAATGATATGGGGAAATTAGTCTTGAATAATGCAGATTATTCAGGGTAATTGGGAATGTTTCTTTGGCATAGAGTATGATCACCCTGCTGTTAAAGAGATTGGAAAAAGCATCAGAGAGTAGCTGGCATGAGATATGGAACTTGAATGACAGGACTATAACAGGCAGAAATGAGAAGATATCATTTAGAAAGAGGGAAGACACGGGGACAAGAAATCAGATGTGTTTGGGGGAAGAGCCTACAGTCCCATTCATCTGTAGGGTGAGGTCCAGGAGTCAGCTTTGGGAGCCAGCTCTTGGCACGAGTGTCAGTGTTCTCATGATGGAACAGTGGTCAGCTCCTTCATTGAGCTTTTTATGAAGCAGGCGTTGACAAGAGGAAAGCAGAAAGTAAGAAGTTGGAAGATGCTAAGTGTTGACTACAGCTGGCAAATGGGTGTGATTGGGCTCAAAATTATTAATGTATGACTGTTGCCAGCCTTTCCCATCCACCGACTGGCTCAAGAGGAGTCTTGCTTTTCTATGCCATTTCTTCCCTTTCTCCAGCTACCTAGGAGGCCCTTGCCTTGTCAGTTTCATTCTGTAGGTTCTCACAATCAAGAATGGAAAATAGACAAAAGAGCACATAATCAGAGAGGCAGAAGAAGCCCTGTGCCATTGTTATTGGAATATAAAGGAATACAACAATCTTCAGGAAAACCCCATACACAAGCTGAAAACAGCTTTCTTTTTCTTTTTCTTTTTCTTTTAAATCCAAAGCAAAGTTAGATAATAAGAACCAGAAGTTTAAGGAATATCCTCTGCAGGGGGTAGCTCAGCACCATTGTAATTTGGACATAAATATAAATTATATTCATTGGTTAGTGGGATCAGGGCTATTACGGTAGGCATAAATAATAGACTGGGGAGATTTTGCTTAATTAGACAAAGACTAGGGAGACTTTGAGGGCTCCTGAACAAGGTGGTGATGTGATTAGTATTCTTCTTTAGGAAGAATTATCTAACAGCTTTATCCACATAAATGAGAGAGGAAAAAAATTGAAGACAAGTAAAATCAGATAGACTTTGCAATATGCCAGGTTAAAGGTAGTGAGGAACTAAAAGGGCAGAGTGAGGACAGAAAAGAGAAGATGGCAAGGTATTTGGAAAGCAAGCTCAACAGTACCATTATGAGAGGAAAAGAGATAACAATTTGAAGTTTGAGGCCACAGAAATTGAGGGAATAGAAGTGCCATTGACAAAAGTGAGGATACCAGAAGGAAAAGCTGACTTCAGGGCAGACATCATTAGGTCAATTTTACATCCATTGTTTTTTATGTACATCTGGGTGAGAATGTCCCATGGACAAATGGAAATGTAAGCTCCAAGAGGAAAGGCCTGTGTCTGTCTTGCTCCCTTTGCCCCATGGTATCTCTGAAGCCCAGCATATAACAGGTGATGAATAAACACTGCTGAATAAATGAAGAATGACTGAAAGTCTACCCAATACTCTGAGTTCTTATGATACATGATTACAGTTTTTCATGCTTGTTTCTCTTTATTTATAGATTCTGCTTTATACACACGCGTCTTAGATCTCCATTTCCGAGTGCCCTCAACCCTTGTTTGTTGAATTAATGTTAGTAGATGCTCTTTAGTCGTAGTTTATGTACAACCCCATTCACAATTCTCATCTGCTTTTAGCGTATTCAAATAAGATAAAACTCACTAAATGCCATATTAATATAAATAGAGAAATATACATATCTCTAATACTTAGTTTAAGGAAAGAGCAACACATATAAGTAACTACAGGTATAACTACATAAATAACCATCAGCATTTCAACATTTGGTCATCCTGTCTGGTTAAGAGCCTACTTGAAGTTGTCAAATATTACATTTCCTTTCAACTACAAAGAGCCTGAAAAAGACTGTTGGGCAACAACTTGGAAAAGATTATTTAAAAGGTAAATATGGGTCCTGGTCAAAGATGGCAGCGGCAGCTGGAGCCCGGGTTTCTGGGCTGCTAGGTCGTTCCCGGCTGTTGAGCCAGCCTATGTCGAGTGGTGCCCACAGTGGCGCCCACAGCGAGGAGGGCTCAGCTCGCATGTGGAAGGCCCTCACCTACTTCGTGGCGCTCCCCGGGGTGGGAGTGAGCATGCTGAATGTCTTCCTGAAGTCGCACCACGGAGAGGAGGAGAGACCCGAGTTCGTTGCCAACCGTATATCCGCATCAGGTCCAAGCCCTTTCCCTGGGGAGATGGTAACCATACACTTTCCATAACCCTCATGTGAATCCGCTTCCAATTGGCTATGAAGACGAACAAAGAGAACCTGGACCACTACCCAGTGAAGACCACAGTACTGGTTTGGACCATTACTCTGCACACATGGACCAGAAAACTGTACGGGACCTTAAGCTCACCTCCTTGTATCCAGTGATGACCATTATACTGATCTTCCGTCCCTTTGCTTATAGCAGGAGATGGCTTAAATAAATAACTTAGTCACGAGCTGCAAAAGAAAAAAAAAAGGTAAATATGTTTTAATTTCATGAATGGCTGGAGATTCCCTATACTCAGCAGTAACATGACTCACATTTGTCCGTGGCACAAACTTGTAGCGTAAATACAGATCACAAAACTGACTGTCTCACAAGGCTCCTGTGATACAAACTTTTCCCAAGGTCCTCTCTCTCCTCCTGCAGTGTGTGAGGGCCTTCATAAGGAACATGGTGTTTCTATTTCAGAAAAACTGCACATCCCATATTCTATTTTAAAAGATTTGACAATATATGAGCAGTGTATATATTTATATTGAAAAGGTCTCTTTGGTCATTATGGATGATTCACTGGAGGTGTTCCTCATAAGCATGGTTTAATAGTAAAATATAAATTCAATATTTTAATCTGCAGTGATTCGCCCTACCCCTTGGACTGAGATGGCTTCATGAAAGTTAGGTTTTTTTTTTTAAAGGCAAACCTTGAAAACAACATCTGGTGTTGAGTTCAGAAATTAGAACCAGATATGCTTCCTTATCCATATTTCGGTTCACATGAGTAGGCTGCCAGAATGGTGAAAGGGAAAAGGTTTGCTAATTTAATTTTTGTCTTGTTTTTAAAGAAATAATAGAAATATTTTTATGCTCAAAGTAGTTATGGGTCTTTTTAAGTATAAAGACCATCCCTGAATATACATAAAGAGATATTAGAATTAATATAAATTTTAGGTAATAGCATTGTAACAATTCACATTCAAAGGATTCGCCAAGGGTTTCCTCTAAGTAACAAGAGCCAAACAGTATAAAGACCCCATAGATTGCTTTTAAAACCAGTTTTCCAAATAATTTATGGTATATGTGTTTCCCCAAGAAAACTGAGACAGCTAATAACTATTTGATTCAGCTATATTTCGAGCATTAGTATACATCCCATCCAGAATGCCAACATGAAAGAACACCTAGAATTTTTGTTTTCTAAAACTTCAACAATAAGTAAAGGTATGCACAGAAATGTTGGGGATGGTGATTAATAGAATCCTAATTTGGTGTTTACAATTTACCAAGCACTACAGAGCCTATTTTATTTTGCATTTATAATAAGCTTAAAGTAAACCAAGCATATATTGTTATTTCCATTTAACAGATGTTAAAATTGAAATCTTCAAACATAATGTGTTACATAGTTACTTTCGTAGATCCAGTAAGTACTAGAACCTAGATCGTCTGTATCTTAGAGCTTTTTCTATTATTTCATAATACCTTTCTGCATGATGAATATCCAACAAACTGTATCCCTAATTGGCTGGTATGTGAAACCTAGGTTTTAACTGCACTCAATTCTAGAAAAATCAACCTGAGCGAAACAACAGCATTAAAAAACAGACATACTAACATTGCACTTGGAATATCTGTGTGGTAAGGAATCCATTAGATCCGGAACTCATTACTTTGACAGGATATCTCTATTAATGAATTGTTCTAATTGACTTTGTAAGTATGATTTTTATTTTCTACTTTTTTTCAATTGTTTACATGTAAGTTTCTCCATAATCTTTCCATTTCAAGCACTTCTACATCATGAAAATATGTCCTTTGTTCTTCCAAGTGTAGAAAGGGTATAAAATTGTCTAATCCATTTGCTACATCAATAAGATTTATTTTCCTTTTTTGGTGGGGTGGGGGTGAAAAGCCATCTTTTAAATTCTGCTCTACATCTTACAAATGAGAAAATTGAAATGGAATGTTTCCCTTTTTTGAAATAGGGTTTTTCTTGGTGGCATAGCCCTTTGGCTATTCTGTTGAGGTCAAAGTCTTATTCCAGCACTAGATTATCGGGTTTCCCAAGATGAGCATGAACCCTGGAACATTTTGCCTTTTTCTTACTCCCTCCCCAAATAATGGATAGTCAATCCATCTCTTTATGTGTGATTAATAGCAACAACAACAATAATAGATGTCTTTCATTATAAAATTTAGTGTTTCCAGGTGTGGAAAAACAGTAAGAAGGGATGAGAAAATTACAAAATAATGATAATGCATACTTTTTTTGTACTTTATAGTTAATACAATTTGGCTGACTCCTCAAAATCTATGATGTAGACAGTGAAATTTTTATTCTTTCCATGCTCAAGAGACAGAAGTAGGGGCTCAGAGAAGATAAATAAGGTGTGCAAGTTGATATGCTCAGTAAATGGCAGAGGTGGATTAAGAATCCAAGCAGCTCTGCTCTGCTACTGATTTGCAGTGTTTATGCTACCAAGTTCTCTAATTCTGAAACTACATTCACTTTGAATAGCCAGATGAGACAAATGCAGACCGGTCTGAAATTCAGGAGCTCTGAATTCCTGTCTCCACCCCATTTGGCCTGATTTAGTATTCTCAAGTAGCATGACATCACAGTTAAGTGCATGGGCTCCAGAGGCACCCAGACCTGGCCTTACATCCCCATTCCTCCACTTAGCATCTCAAGGAAGCTTCACAAGTTAGTTTCTCCAAGATTTAATTTCCTCATCTGTAAAACAAAAATTGTTATGAAACTTAAATATAACAAATGTAAAAGTCTTGGCCACAAGAAGTATTGGATAAATCATTGCTACTAGCACTTCACTTTATGCTGATTTCTCTTTTTCCATTAATACATATATTTCTTGGAGGAAAGAAAGTGAAAACCCATATAGGTTTCATCACACACAAAATGCTGACCACACACAGAGAGCCCTCCCCCAGGCACTTACGTTCTACCTTGGACACCTTGGAAGTATTGCAAAGGTTCTTGAATCCAGATGTACAAGAATAATTTCTTTGAACTGAATAAGTAGTATGTCTTACAGAGCTATGTGACTCTATTTCTTTTATCTCTAGGGTTTTGATCTCATAATAAATAAACTGAAAATTTACTAAAAAGGTTTATTGAATTCCAGTATAGATTTTCTTGATCAAAGATGGTTAGAGTATTACCATAATTGTAGATGGGGTAGGAAAGCATTGCTTTGTGAAAATATCTGACATTATTCAAAAGGGGTAGGAATCAATGTTAGCTTTCAAACCTCAATCAGCATGAATTCATAAGTATTTCTAAAATCAGATGGTACAGTTTGATACTGATTCCTAGAGGCTAGAGGATTCTTTTTAATTTATGGCTTGGATTCATTTCCTTGAATGTATCCCAACGACTAAAAAAAGATCATGTTTGATGAAATAATC
Organism: Lipotes vexillifer; assembly: GCF_000442215.2. NCBI lineage: Eukaryota > Metazoa > Chordata > Mammalia > Artiodactyla > Lipotidae > Lipotes > Lipotes vexillifer. The sequence goes on along the minus strand of NW_006778610.1, from coordinate 873,164 downwards.
ATAGTTAACGATGAATGCCCTGTTTTTTCCTTGTCTCCTTTTAATTCTGTTACCATTCCAAAAATGTAGGATTGGAATACAATAGTAATAAATGTAAAGGTGAGAAACTCAATTATAATTCCAAGGGACTCATTCAAAGACACCCCAAAATCTTTACACAAATATTAGGTGTTGATAACTGCATTAATATACTTGTGTACATAAATTCAGAGTATTTGTGTATCATTTACCATGTTCTCAGTAACAAGTAATAGGAAGCTCAAAATGGATTAAACATTAAGGAAACTATTGGCTTTCATAGCTGGAAATTCAGAGGTAAGGTGAACTTTGGAGGAGGCATTATCCAGTGGTTCTGGTTGGGTTCTCCGACAGTTTTCTCAGCTCTGTCCCACTCCTCAGGATGGAGCAGAATAGCTTCAGAAGATACAAACACCACAACAGCAAATGACCGCAGCCAAGAGAAGAAAAAAGTAGCTTTCAAAACTCTCTCATGAAAGAAAGAGAACTTCTTTCTGAATCCCCCAGCAAATTCCCCCTCAGATGTGTTTGGTTGAAATTGAGTTGCATGCTCATTTTTGTTCCAGTGTTTGAGGTGGTAGAGTGATGGAATTGTGGCCACTCAAGGTCAACTTTCCCTGAGGTACTTGGCTGTGTAATAAAAGGGTAATGAATGAAACAAAACTGAGATTCTCTTGGGTAGGAATAAATGGAGAATATGTACCTCTACATAGGCAACGATCAGTGTCTTCTGCCTCTTTCAATATCTACCCATTCATTTTTCTAAGAGGTATTAACTGAGATAGTTAAGATCCTGAAACAAAAATACTCCTTCTGATATACTCTTGGAAGAAAAGTACAAATATTTTAAGTATTAAATAAATTGGCTTGAGCTATGAAATTCTTATATTGCTGGCAAGCAACCATGTCACAAGTCATGGACAAGATTAAACTTTAAGTTTAATGGCTGAGATAAATCCAAGTATAAGAAAGGAGCACTCTGAAAATATGTTTCATGCTCATACAATGGTGCATATCACCTCTTAAAAACGTAAACCAGAAGATTTCATGCACACTAGCATTAAAGAGGAAAAACACGTTTTCTCATAGAAAGCACTCAGCTTTGGGATAGGTTTTCAGGAGTGGGATGGTATTAAGATTCATATAATGCCAGATGCTACTATGATCCACAAATTAATTTTAACCAGTGATCTGTCCAGAACCCAGTAACAAAAAGACTTCCCTGGAAATGAGATTTTACTTACAAAAAGATTTGTATATGACTGTTAATGTTTACCACGATTTTTAAAAATGAAAAATGAAGATTTTCAGAGGTCTAATGAAGCCAAGAGGAAAATAAAGACTTTCTGGAAATGGTATTTTGGATAGTGTTGACTGTGTCAAAGTAGGAAATATTTTTTTTTATTTTAGAATTTCTTTTTATTCATGCCCTGTAATTGTTCTTAAAGCACTTACAAATCTCTTCCCCGAAGAATTTTGGGCTTTTCTTTATATATATATATATATATTTTTTTTTAATGTGACTTTATTTGGAAATAGGGTCTTTTAATTTATTTAATTTATTTATTTTTGGCTGCATTGGGTCTTCGTTCCTGCACTCAGGCTTTCTCTAGTTGTGGCGAGCAGGGGCTACTCTTCCTTGCAGTGCACAGGCTTCTCATTGCAGTGGCTTCTCTTGTTGCGGAGCATGGGCTCTAGGTGCGCGGGCTTCAGTAGATGTGGCACTTGGGCTCAGTAGTTGTGGCTCACGGGCTCCAGAGCTCAGGCTCAGTAGTTGTGGCACACATGCTTAGTTGCTCCGCAGCATGTGGGATCTTCCCGGACCAGGGCTCGAACCCGTGTCCCCTGCATTGGCAAGCAGATTCCTAACCACTGCGCCACCAGAGAAGTCTCAACATCCATTTTTAATTAAACCTAAAATGAACATCTTTACCCTCTTCTCAATGCCCTCAAGAATTTAAAATCTATTTGAGGACATCAATCCAAAAATATAAGAAACAATTAATAAACAAAAAATGATAGCATTTAATTAACCACTGAATTGTGAATCAAGGCATAGTCATATAGAAAAGACCAGATGAGGAAAATCATGTTCTTCAGAGAAATTACAGAAGCCTTATTAACATCATACTAGCATCTATTGAATACTCACCATGTACCAGATATGTTTAATAACATATCATTTAATCCCACTACAACCCTATACATTCCAATCATTATCATCAATATTTTACAGACAAAGAAATTGAGGCTTAGAGAGATTAACTTGCCCAAGTTGAAAATTTAGTAAAAAGCAGAATTGGGAATTGAGCCCATATAGTCAAATTCTACCATGTGGTTACTTAGTTACTAAGGTATTCTGCCTCCATGGAATATGACAAACTTGGTGAGCACTTTCAAGACTTAGAGGTTCTTCTAAATCAAGGAGGATAGAGAGAGGTATTTTAGGAAGGAGGACCAATACCAGTGAAGGCATAGTTGCTGGAGTGTCCATGGTATATATTAGGGCCCTTAAAAGAAACTGCACAGACTGAGTCTAAAGTTTGAACCAAGTCAAAGAGAAGAAAAGATTGGACAAATTCAGTGGAGTTGGGTTACAGAGATTAACAGAGGCATTGATGAGTTTTACAAAACAATTTCTCAATATAAATTAACCGTTTGAAGGACTTCCCTGGTGGCGCAGTGATTAAGAATCCGCCTGCCAATGCAGGGGACACGGGTCCGAGCCCTGGTCCGGGAAGATCCCACATGCCACGGAGCAACTAAGCCCATGCGCCACAACTACTGAGCCTGAGCACCACATCTACTGAGCTCACGTGCCTAGACCCCGTGCTCCACAACAAGAGACGCCACTGCAATAAGCCCGCACACCGCAACGAAGAGTAGCCCCCACTCGTGCAACTAGAGAAAGCCCGCACACAGCAATGAAGACCCAATGCAGCCAAAAATATAAATAAATAAATAAATTTATAAATAAAAGATAGCTGTTTGAACTCTTTCCTCCCCTCTCTTTCTCTTCCTCAGCTGCATCTTCAAATTCCAAAAGACTTGAAATGAATCACCATAGACCACCCAACATCTTTCAGACATTTAGATTAAACTCAAAAGCATAGAAGTGTTCGTAATAGCTAAAAGGTTAATACTTTTCAAATCCTGGGTCAGCCTACCCCAGGGAGAAAGCAAGAGACATCCTGGTGACCTGGAAAGCCCCCAGGCCCCCAGGTGACCTTCCAGGGAGCTCCTCCACATTCCACATATTTTTCAGTCTAGCCTTGCCTTGTCAGTTCGAAATGGAATGCAGGCTCACACCGTGTCAGAGCGGAGGGTCTCCTAAACTGAAATGGAAATAGCTCTAAAACTGGAATAGCTTATACCTGCATGTTTGTAAATACGTGGTTAATCTCTGGGATAAAAACTGGCCATTGTGATTGCCTCAGGGAAAGATAGCTGGATGGCTGGGGAACATTCAAAGAGAAGAGACTTGCTTTCCTTCTCCCTACCAACCCCTTGGACTTTTTCAATTTTGAAGGCTATACATGTTTATGCAATATGTCTATTGCAAATGAATTAACTTTTTAGTGGCCTCTTTGCCTGTCGCACAATGCATTCAAAGCACCATTGGCAGCCAAATTCCCAAAAGCACAGTTCCCATCACATCCTGCTCCTATCCCAAACCTTCAGTGCATGCCCATTACTAATAATAACTAACTCACAAGGCTCACAAGAACTGATTTACTGACATCTTTTATGTTTCACACCACATTTTGAAGTAGGTTATGCCTCATATGACAAGTATTAAAATGGCATGTAGTGAATTTAAAAGATTTGTTCATGGTTACACAGCTAACTGGTAAATGCTGCTGAGACTTGAGCTTTTAATACATGCCACTTTCTGTGATATCATGCAGCCTCTCACATACATCATAATCAGATAAAACCTCTTTAGCCTACCATTGATTCCTAACCTTCCTTGGAAGTTTTCTCATGCAAATCCCCAACACTTATCCTTTGCTCCAGGTAGACTAGTACTTAAACTCTGGCTCCCCAAATAACCTCTCACTCTTCTATCACTGTATCTTTTCTCATGTTCTCTCTTTCCCCTTAGAATGTCTCCCCACTTCATTTGTCACTGAAAATCTTCCAGTTAACCACAGATCGTCCCCCTTAACGAACCTTTCCCAGATTCCCCCAGTTTTCAATGATTCTTTTCTCAGTACTTTATTATATCTCCCACAAAACTACATGTTAGTTTTAAATTGCAGTTGAATTGGTGTTTGTCTTAACCTCATTACAAAACTGTAAACATTGAGAACAAAGATCATTGCTATCCACGTTCGTGTTTCCAAATATCTAGGAAACTATTTTCACTTATTAGAGGCTCAGAAACATTTGTTGAATTCAGTTTGATAACTGATTTTTCTGGAACACCAGGGGTGCGTTGTAAGATGAAGCAAACTTTGGACAGAACCCAGAAAATGATTTTACAGTAGGGGTCACGAACTGGTAGTTTGTGACACTCTGAAAGACATGTGTGTTGTTAGCACAGGGTTTGTTTCTTTGGGGGTTTAATTTTTAATTTGAATTATTTGCCAGCATTTAAAATCAGAAGATCTCATGTAAAAATCTAAATTTCTAGCTTTTCTTGAAAATGGGAAAATCTAGCAACACTGAGCCTGCCCTACCACATGACAAAATTGGCTAGAGTTGGTAAAACCTGCCCGTTTTCAATAAGATGCAGGCTGTCTGGTGTGCCACAGCCCACCATACATGGTTGTCTCACACCGAGGGGGCTATACTGATTTGTGATACCTGTTGGATGCTATACATTTATGTTTGCAAGTCCTACCAGAAATGTTGATCCTTTTTCCTTCAGAAAAAAGTCCCTAAGGCTCATTACCTCTACCCAGAGCTCTACACCTATTTCAACAATGGCCCGGTGAAAGCAATTTTCTCAACCATCTTTGAAAAAGTAGCTTACCCTCCTCATGTAGGAAAACCTCAAGGAGAAGTTAAGTCAGTTGTCGCATTCAGGTGTATTAATGGAAATACAGAGAAATTCTATACACAGAAAGAAAACTGTCGTTTGAACTACAGGATGTCACACTGAGACATTGCCAGGGAAGCTATTTACTAGTGTCCCACAATCAGGGGAAGCAGAATACGATGGAGGTGATGGAATCCCATAGCAAGAAGGAATCTAAAGAAAGGCAATCCAGTGCTTTAATTATTTTTATGACATTCCTACCAAATTGATTTTTTATATCTTCAGCTCTCTGATGAGGGCAAGCCCATTTAAATTTTCACAATTTGTACTTCAAAAGCATTCTTTTTTGCATGTAATGAAAAGATGATTTGTTGTAACTTTCCCCCATTAGTCCTTCATTTTCCCTCCGGGGTAACAATAATCACATGTGACAAACTTTTTTTTATATTTAAAGACAATGATCATAGTTTCCTCAAAGTCTTCCTTTCTTCAGGTGAAACACATTTGGTTTCTGGTTAGTAAGACTCTCTTCACCTCCTGTTTATTTCTTCTCTGGTTCGTTATATTCCATCAAAATTCTGGGCGCCCCAAACTGGCCAGAGCATTACAGGTATTGTCTGGTCCAACAGAGCGTAGCAGAGAATACTGAATCACTTTGTTACAATAACTTTATTTATGCAGTCTTGAAGTTTAATTAGTTGTTTTGACAGCTACAAATCTCTGTTGACTCACGTGGTTGCAGTCGACTGGAACCGAGTTGCACCACCAAGTTCTGTTAAAGCTCATCTTCACCATAGTGTGCTTCCGCAATTAGCTTTCTGGACCTCATATTTATCCCCATTAAATCTCATCATGTTTATATTGCCCCATTATTCCAACCTGTCAAGGTCTTTTTGGGTTTGATTCTAGAACTCCCTCTCCTTGATTTCTTTTTTTTTTTTAACATCTTTATTGGAGTATAATTGCTTTACAATGGTGTGTTAGTTTCTGCTCTACAATAAAATGAATCAGTTATATATATACATATGTTCCCATATCTCTTCCCTCTTGCATCTCCCTCCCTCCCACCCCTCCAGGCGATCACAAAGCACCAAGCTGATCTCCCTGTGCTATGCGGCTGCTTCCCACTAGCTATCTACCTTACGTTTGGTAGTGTATATATGTCCATGCCTCTCTCTCGCTTTGTCACAGCTTACCCTTCTCCCTCCCCGTATCCTCAAGTCCATTCTCTAGTAGGTCTGTGTCTTTATTCCTGTCTTACCCGTAGGTTCTTCATGACATTTTTTTTTCTTAAATTCCATATATATGTGTTAGCATTCGGTATTTGTCTCTCTCTTTCTGACTTACTTCACTCTGTATGACAAACTCTAGGTCTATCCACCTCATGACAAATAGCTCAATTTCGTTTCTTTTTATGGCTGAGTAATATTCCATTGTATATATGTGCCACATCTGCTTTATCCATTCATCCGATGATGGACACTTAGGTTGTTTCCATCTCCGGGCTATTGTAAATAGAGCTGCAATGAACATTTTGGTACATGACTCTTTTTGAATTATGGTTTTCTCAGGGTATATGCCCAGTAGTGGGATTGCTGGGTCATATGGTAGTTCTATTTGTAGTTTTTTAAGGAACCTCCATACTGTTCTCCTCAGTGGCTGTATCAATTTACATTCCCACCAACAGTGCAAGAGGGTTACCTTTTCTCCACACCCTCTCCAGCATTTATTGTTTCTAGATTTTTTGATGATGGCCATTCTGACTGGTGTGAGATGATATCTCATTGTAGTTTTGATTTGCATTTCTCTAATGATTAATGATGTTGAGCATTCTTTCATGTGTTTGTTGGCAGTCTGTATATCTTCTTTGGAGAAATGTCTATTTAGGTCTTCTGCCCATTTTTGGATTGGGTTGTTTATTTTTTTGTTATTGAGCTGCATGAGCTGCCTGTAAATTTTAGAGATTAATCCTTTGTCAGTTGATTCATTTGCAAATATTTTCTCCCATTCTGAGGGCTGTCTTTTGGTCTTGTTTATGGTTTCCTTTGCTGTGCAAAAGCTTTGAAGTTTCATTAGGTCCCATTTGTTTATTTTTGTTTTTATCTCCATTACTCTAGGAGATGGGTCAAGAAGGATCTTGCTGTGATTTATGTCATAGAGTGTTCTGCCTATGTTTTCCTCTAAGAGTTTGATAGTTTCTGGCCTTACATTTAGGTCTTTAATCCATTTTGAGCTTATTTTTGTGTATGGTGTTAGGGAGTGATCTAATCTCATACTTTTACATGTACCTATCCAATTTTCCCAGCACCACTTATTGAAGAGGCTGTCCTTTCTCCACTGTACATTCCTGCCTCCTTTATCAAAGATAAGGTGAGCATATGTGTGTGGGTTTATCTCCAGATTTTCTATCCTGTTCCATTGATCTATGTTTCTATTTTTGTGCCAGTACCATACTGTCTTGATTACTGTAGCTTTGTTGTATAGTCTGAAGTCAAGGAGCCTGACTCCTCCAGCTCCGTTTTTCATTCTCAAGATTGCTTTGGCTATTCGGGGTCTTTTGTGTTTCCATACAGATTGTGAAATTTTTTGTTCTAGTTCTGTGAAAAATGCCAGTGATAGTTTGATAGGGATTGCATTGAATCTGTAGATTGCTTTGGGTAGTAGAGTCATTTTCACAATGTTGATTCTTCCAATCCAAGAACATGGTATATCTCTCCATCTATTTGTATCATCTTTTATTTCTTTCATCAGTGTCTTGTAATTTTCTGCATACAGGTCTTTTGTCTCCTTAGGTAGGTTTATTCCTAGATATTTTATTCTTTTTGTTGCAATGGTAAATGGGAGTGTTTTCTTGATTTCACTTTCAGATTTTTCATCATTAGTGTATAGGAATGCAAGAGATTTCTGTGTATTAATTTTGTATCCTGCTACTTTACCAAATTCATTGATTAGCTCTAGTAGTTTTCTGGTAGCATATTTAGGATTCTCTATGTATAGTATCACGTCATCTGCAAACAGTGACAGCTTTACTTCTCCTTTTCCGATTTGGATTCCTTTTCTTTTCTTCTCTGATTGCTAGGCTAAAACTTCCAAAACTATGTTGAATAAGAGTGGTGAGAGTGGGCAACCTTGTCTTGTTCCTGATCTTAGTGGAAATGCTTTCAGTTTTTCACCATTGAGGATGATGTTGGCTGTGGGTTTCTTATATATGGCCTTTATTATGTTGAGGAAAGTTTCCTCTATGCCTACTTTCTGCAGGGTTTTTTTTTATCATAAGTTGGTGTTGAATTCTGTCGAAAGCTTTCTCTGCATCTATTGAGATGATCATATGGTTTTTCTCCTTAAATTTGTTAATATGGTATATCACATTGATTGATTTGCATATATTGAGGAATCCTTGCATTCCTGGAATAAACCCCACTTGATCATGGTGTATGATCCTTTTAATGTGCTGTTGGATTCTGTTTGCTAGTATTTTGTTGAGGATTTTTGCATCTATGTTCATCAGTGATATTGGCCTGTAGTTTTCTTTCTTTGTGACATCCTTGTCTGGTTTTGGTATCAGGGTGATGGTGGCCTCGTAGAATGAGTTTGGGAGTGGTCCTCCCTCTGCTATATTTTGGAAGAGTTTGAGAAGGATAGGTGTTAGCTCTTCTCTAAATGTTTGATAGAATTTACCTGTGAAGCCATCTGGTCCTGGGCTTTTGTTTGTTGGAAGATTTTTAATCACAGTTTCAATTTCAGGGCTTGTGATTGGTCTGTTCATATTCTCTATTTCTTCCTGATTAATTCTTGGCAGGTTGTGCATTTCTAAGAATTTGTCCATTTCTTCCAGGTTGTCCATTTTATTGGCATAGAGTTGCTTGCAGTAATCTCTCATGATCTTTTGTATTTCTGCAGTGTCCGTTGTTACTTCTCCTTTTTCATTTCTGATTCTATTGATTTGAGTCTTCTCCCTTTTTTTCTTGATGAGTCTGGCTAATGGTTAACCTGTTTTGTTTATCTTCTCAAAGAACCAGCTTTTAGTTTGATTGATCTTTGCTATCGTTTCCTTCATTTCTCTTTTCATTTATTTCTGATCTGATTTTTATGATTTCTTTCCTCCTGCTAAGCTGGGGTTTTTTTGTTCTTCTTTCTCTAATTGCTTGAGGTGCAAGGTTAGGTTGTTTATTCGAGATGTTTCCTGCTTCTTAAGGTGGGCTTGTATTGCTATAAACTTCCCTCTTAGAACTGCTTTTGCTGCATCCCATAGGTTTTGGGTCGTTGTATCTCCATTGTCATTTGTTTCTAGGTATTTTTTAATTTCCTCTTTGATTTCTTCAGTGATCACTTCGTTATTAAGTAGTGTATTGTTTAGCCTCCATGTGTTTGTATTTTTTACAGATCTTTTCCTGTAATTGATACCTAGTCTCATAGCATTGTGGTCGGAAAAGGTACTTGATACAATTTCAGTTTTCTTAAATGTACCAAGGCTTGATTTATGACAAGATATAATCTATCCTGGAGAACTTTCCATGAGCGCACTTGAGAAAAATGTGTATTCTGTTGTTTTTGGATGGAGTGTCCTATAAATATCAATTAAGTCCATCTTGTTTAATGTATCATTTAAAGCTTGTGTTTCCTTATTTATTTTCATTTTGGATGATCTGTCCATTGGTGAAAGTGGGGTGTTGAAGTCCCCTACTATGAATGTGTTACTGTCGATTTCCCCTTTTATGGCTGCTAGTTTTTGCCTTATGTATTGAGGTGCTCCTATGTTGGGTGCATAAATATTTACAATTGTTATATCTTCTTCTTGGATCGATCCCTTAATCATTATGTAGTGTCCTTCTTTGTCTCTTCTGATAGTCCTTATTTTAAAGTCTATTTTGTCTGATATGAGAATTGCTACTCCAGCTTTCTTTTGGTTTCCATTTGCATGGAATATCTTTTTCCATCCCCTTACTTTCAGTCTGTATGTGTCTCTAGGTCTGAAGTGGGTCTCTTGTAGACAGCATATATATGGGTCTTGTTTTTGTATCCATTCAGCCAATCTGTGTCTTTTGGGGGAGCATTTAGTTCATTTACATTTAAGGTAATTATCGATATGTATGTTCCTCTTCCCGTTTTCTTAATTGTTTTGGGTTTGTTATTGTAGGTCTTTTCCTTCTCTTGTGCTTCTTGCCTAGAGAAGTTCCTTTAGGAGTTGTTGGAGAGCTGGTTTGGTGGTGCTGAGCTGTCTCAGCTTTTGCTTGTCTGTAAAGGTTTTAATTTCTCCATCAAATCTGAATGAGATCCTTGCTGGGTAGAGTAATCTTGGTCGCAGGTTTTTCTCCTTCATCACTTTCAATATGTCCTGCCACTCCCTTCTGGCTTGCAGAGTTTCTGCTGAAAGATCAGCTGTTAACCTTATGGGGATTCCCTTGTGTGTTATTTGTTGTTTTTCCCTTGCTGCTTTTAATATGTTTTCTTTGTATTTAATTTTTGACAGTTTGATTAATATGTGTCTTAGCATATTTCTCCTTGGATTTATCCTGGAAGGGAATCTCTGTGCTTCTTGGACTTGATTAACTATTTCCTTTCCCATATTAGGGAAGTTTTCAACTATAATCTCTTCAAATATTTTCTCAGTCCCTTTCTTTTTCTCTTCTTCTTCTGGAACCCCTATAATTCGAATGTTGGTGTGTTTAATGTTGTCCCAGAGGTCTCTGAGACTGTCCTCAGTTCTTTTCATTCTTTTTTCTTTATTCTGCTCTGCAGTAGTTATTTCCACTATTTTATCTTCCAGGTCACTTATCCGTTCTTCTCCCTCAGTTATTCTGCTATTGATCCCATCTAGAGTATTTTTCATTTCATTTATTGTGTTGTTCATTGTTGTTTGTTTCATCTTTAGTTCTTCTAGGTCCTTGTTGAATGTCTCTTGCATTTTGGCTATTCTATTTCCAAGATTTTGGATCATCTTTACTATCATTATTCTGAATTCTTTTTCAGGTAGACTGCCTATTTCCTCTTCATTTGTTAGGTCTGATGGGTTTTTATCTTGCTCCTTCATCTGCTGTGTGTTTTTCTGTCTTCTCATTTTGCTTATCTTACTGTGTTTGGGGTCTCCTTTTTGCAGGCTGCAGGTTCGTAGTTCCCGTTGTTTTTGGTGTCTGTCCCCAGTGGCTAAGGTTTGTTCAGTGGGTTGTGTAGGCTTCCTGGTGGAGGGGACTAGTGCCTGTGTTCTGGTGGATGAGGCTGGATCTTGTCTTTCTGGTGGGCAGGTCCACATCTGGTCGTGTGTTTTGGGGTGTCTGTGGACTTTTTATGATTTTTGGCAGCCTCTCTGCTAATGGGTGGGGTTGTGTTCCTGTCTTGCTAGTTGTTTGGCATAGGTTGTCCAGCACTGTAGCTTGCTGGTCGTTGAGTGAAGCTGGGGGCTGGGGTTGAGATGGAGATCTCTGGGAGATTTTCGCCGTTTGATATTATGTGGAGCTGGGAGGTCTCTTGTGGACCAGTGTCCTGAAGTTGTCTCTCCCACCTCAGAGGCACAGCACTGACTCCTGGCTGCAGCACCAAGAGCCTTTCATCCACATGGCTCAGAATAAAAGGGAGAAAAAGTAGAAAGAGAGAATTAGTAGAAGTAGAAAGAAAGAAAGGAAGGAGGGAGGGAGGGATGGAGGGAGGAAGGAATGAGGGAAGGAAGGAAAAAAGAAAGAAAGAAGATAAAGTAAAATAAAATAAGATCAAATATAATAAAGTTATTAAAATAAAATAATTATTAAGAGAGAAAAAAAGGATGGATAGAGCCCTAGGACAAATGGTGGAAGCAAAGGTATACAGACAAAATCTCACATAGAAGCATACACATACATACTCATAAAAAGAGGAAAAGAGGAAAAAATCATAAATCTTGCTCTCAAAGTCCACCTCCTCAATTTGTGATGATTCGTTGTCTAAAGCAGGGAAGGAAGGAAAGCAAGAATGATGATAAAGTAAAATAAAATAAAAGTTATTAAAATAAAAAGTAATTATTAAGAAAAAAATTTAAAAACAAAACAAAACAGAAAAACAGACCGATAGAACCCTCGGACCAATGGTGGAAGCAAAGCTATACAGACAAAATCTCACACTGAAGCATACACATACACACTCACAAAAAAAGGAAAAGGGGGAAAAAATCATAAATCTTGCTCTCAAAGTCTACCTCCTTAATTTGGGATGATTCGTTGTCTATTCATATATTCCACAGATGCAGGGTACATCAAATTGATTGTGGAGCTTTAATCCGCTGCTTCTGAGGCTGCTGGGAGAGATTTCTCTTTCTCTTCTTTGTTCTCACAGCTCCCAGAGGCTCAGCTTTGGATTTGGCCCCGCCTCTGCGTGTAGGTCGCCGAAGGGCGTCTGTTCTTTGCTCAGACAGGACGGGGTTAAAGGAGTAGCTGATTCGGGGGCTCTGGCTCACTCAGGCTGGGGGGAGGGAGGGGCACGGAGTGCGGGGTGAGCCTGTGGCGGCAGAGGCCGGCGTGACGTTGCACCAGCCTGAGGCGTGCCGTGCGTTCTCCTGGGGGAGTTGTTCCTGGATCATGGGACCCTGGCAGTGGCGGGCTGCACAGGCTCCCTGGAAGTGGGGTGTGGATGTGACCTGTGCTTGCACACAGGCTTGCAGCAGGCTTAGCGTCTCATGCCTGTCTGTGGGGTCCGCGCTTTTAGCCGCGGCTCGCGCCCATCTCTGGAGCTCCTTTAAGCAGCGCTCTGAATCTCCTCCAGGTACGTGGGAGGTTTCTTGCCTTTTGGGAGGTCTGAGGTCTTCTGCCAGCATTCGGTAGGTGTTCTGTAGGAGTTGTTCCACGTGTAGATGTATTTCTGCTGTATCTGTGGGGAGGAAGGTGATCTCTGCATCTTACTCTTCCGCCATCTTCCCAGAAGCCTCCACTTATGCTCTCTCCTTGATTTGTATCTCTGCAAATTTCATGTGTAGTCAATTATTTCCTCCAAGTCGCTAGAAAATAAGCAGAGCAGGAAAGGACTTTGCTTCAGGTCCTCCTTCCTGGTTTCCAGATTCAAGCTGGTCCCTCAATATGTTTTGAGAAGAGCCATTTACCTGTCAGTGAACCACCCAACTCTATTGTTAGTTTTTTGTATCAGTCTTTAAGAATACTGTGGGAAAAGAAATGTTGAATCCCTCAAGTGCACATGCATACACATAAATATATACTTTCCTCGGGAGAGGATTCATAGCTTCCACTGGATCGTCAGAAAGTTTCTTGACATAAAAAAGATTAAGAACCATTAACTTATTAATTCTCCAGATACACAATATATTAAAATAGTTCTATTTTTTAAATCTCTGATGATCATTATTTATTGAGTGCCTACCTTGTGCCAGGAAAGCTCTAAATATTGAGATATCATTGTGAACATAATAGACCAATCCTCTGCCCTCATGGAGTTTATATTCTAGCGAGGCAGAACGTTGGCCATAATGACCAAGATTAATAAGGAAGCCAATAGTATGTTTAATAGTGATTAGTGCTAAGGAACAAAAATAATGTAGAGTGAGGGGATATGAAGTGTTGAGTGAGAAGGCTGCCTCACTGAGAAGATGACATTTGTGTAAATACAGCAGCAAGTGCAAGGCACCCTGTTAGCAAAATTCTTAGTCTACCCAACGAACAGCAAAACTGCAACAGAGTAAGCCAGGGGAAATAGTAGAGGTGATTTAGGAGAGGATTGTGCATAGGGAAGCCAAAATTATTTCTCTGACGTGGAGGGAGTTCCCCCTTAGGGTGCAGCTGGAAATGTGGGAGAGAGGTTTTTTTAGTTGTCACAAGGACTCCGGGACCCTACTGGCACTTAAGGGGAGCAGAGACACTCTGTAGGACTCTTTTGTGTGGTGGAAAACTGTTTTGCCCATTGGCAACAATGGGCTTTACTCCGAATGAGATGGGAAGCCGTTAGAGATCTCAGTGCAGGAGAGTGAGTGGTCTAACATATTTATCAAGGCTCAGCCTAGCCGTCGTGTTGGAGGTGACGAAGACCACAGCAGAAGCACAGAGACCAGTTAAGAGTCTGGATTACAATAATCCATGTAAAAGATGATGATGGCTGAACCAGGGTGGTAGAAAGAAGGAGATGACAACTGGTTGGATTCTGAGTAAATACTTAAGATTGAGTCAACAGGTATTGCTGATGCAGTAGAAGTGGCATGAGAGAAAGAGAAGAGTAGAGGATGAATCCAAGATTTTAGGCCTGATTAGTATCTATCGTTTGGAAGGATAGAATCGTCATTTGTGGCTGTGATGGAAAACTCAGAGGGAGCACAATTTTGGTTGGAGGCGGAGGGATTAGGATGAAAGGCCATATGGCATAGCCACTTAGACTGATGGATGAATGCAAGTATATAAGGATATGTATTGTATGTAGATATAGTTACAGAGAGATAAAGATACAGATATGAGTACTGACACAGAAAAAATATAGAGATGGGGATGTAGGAAGAAATCTAAAAGAGACCAAAAATGTTAACACCAGCTATCTCTAGCTTTTTACTTCATATAAAGATTTTTCTCTTACATGTTTCCTAGATTATTTACATTAAGCTGTCTTAATTTTGTGAGATGTAAAAATTTTGAATATCTACAACACTCATTTATGAAAGCGACAGAGCTCTGATGTGATTTTTCTTTTCAGTAGACTCTACTCCTCCCTCTCCAACTGCTTAGGCATCAGTTAGCAATGGACTCCCCACTTGCGAGGCCACTTGTAGGGATTTTAAATCTCAGCCTTACTCTACTGTGGTCATTATAACCATGCAATACATTTCCAGACCCCCAGGATTTTCATTTCAGGGAGAAACGGTGGAATTGTTAGCAGCTGGATCCTCTTTGAAGGAGCAAGCCACACATATTTATAGAGCTTTGGGGGATTGTAGGAGGAGCGAAACAATTGTCACTCAGGTCCCCTTTCCTGGCAGCACCTCAAAGGTTACCAAGTGAGAACAGCAGTGCCCAGCTGCCCTGAAAATCCAGAGAGAGTGAAATTTAAAACTTGAATTGCCTCTCTCTTCTCATTATATATTATTTGTCAATCATGGATAAAAAGTGGTTTTTGCCCTCCAGCTGCTAGCCCTGGGGTGCACATATCACTCAGTGGTGCCACTCTCTTGTGGAACATTGCAAGAAAAATCAATGATTACACCTTTCTTTGAAAGGAAATGTGGTCTTTCTTTTCCTCATTTTTTTTTTTTTCATTTTAACCTGATGGCTTAAACTAAGAAGGCAAGTCACTTGGAAAAATATAAACTTTGTTGTTATGGTGATAGACATCTTAGATATGGAAATAATGTGTATTAGAACACATGCACTTTCCTTTTTCCTATTGGAGCCAACATGTCTGAAATGTACTGAATGACTACAGCCTGGTGGGAGAGGGATACTGTACTCCTTTGTACCGGACCTTGCAAATGAGCAATAAAATGCACATTATCACTCTATATGAAATTCAGGCCTTTAAAAATAGATTCATTTTGATGCCGGCCTTTCAGGCTTGTTTTACAACATCAAAACACATCGCCCTCATTTGTACATTTCACTCATGTGACGATGGAGTGCTTTTTAAATTTTTTTAGCACTATTTTAGGACTCAGTAACTTTTTATGGTACTATGCAGGGAGTGAAGATACAAAGCTCAAATACGTTTTCAGTTGATGTGATAAATACACATTAAGCCATACTGCACACAACTTTCTGTCTAACGTTCTTAAACAAAGTACCAAAGCATCATCTCAGTTATTCAAGCACATTCAAATAGGAAACATTAACATCTATTTGTTTCTAAAATTTGCACCTTTGGCTTGTATAAAGGAGAAAAGTCCCAATAGGGGCAATGCTGAACCTTTTTTTTTTTTTTTTTTGCGGTACGCAGGCCTCTCACTCTTGTGGCCTCTCCCGTTGCGGAGCACAGGCTCCGGACGCGCAGGCTCAGTGGCCATGGCTCACGGGCCCAGCCGCTCCGCGGTATGTGGGATCCTCCCGGACCGGGGCACGAACCCATGTCCCCTGCATTGGCAGGCGGACTCTCAACCACTGCACCACCAGGGAAGCCCCAATGCTAAACTTTTTTAGAGATTTATTTAGCCAGGAAAAATACACTAAAGGCATCAGTTGTCACAGTTTTATTCTTTTGTAAGTTAAATACCACTCACCAAACAATTCAAAATTGTGGTTAAATGTACATATTTTACAGGTGAATCAAAATGCTAACATAATTGATAACCTACATAATTGATAACCTGTTAAATTAAGATAAGACGATATTGTCTCACTCTCATTCTTTTCTTTTTGTCATAATTCCACCTAGGCACAGACATGGATGCCAACTGGAAAAATCCAATAATGGAAGCCCCAGCAGGTTCAGCTTCCCCTTTCATGCTCTAATTTACATGGAAATGTGAGGTGATCACATATGTCATAAATTTTACAGAATGTAGGTTTGGGCAGTAAGGACAATCCAATAGTTTGGGCCCACCTATTTCTTCAAGCTTCTTATTTTCTGTGGGCAGGATATGCACCCTGCAGTAAGCTCAGGTTCAGATGGAACACACTGAACTGACTGGGCTTCTGGCCAAAGCTCTGCATTGCCATGGCATTTCATATGGTTTCCACCTGAGTACTGAAGGATGTCTGTACCTATGAATGTATGTATGCAGGCTGCCACCTCAGCTGGTTCTGATTTACACCTAATTCTCTACAGGATCCCTAGAAGTGAACTTTGGTGAACTTTGTACAAGTTCGACCTTCAGAACAGACCTGAAATCCCAGTTTTGTCTGGGATTCAATTTCAAAGTGAGGATGTCTTTCCAAGGTACATGTTTCCAACTATTGTTGATTATTTGGCCCCAGTATCTATCATGTTTAATATTGTACATACCTGAATATCTAGACAATGTAAGAGAATTGGAACTTAGAGGACCAGCACCATGGAATGGGTGGTTGTAGAACACCTACAGTTTCAAAGTGTGTCTCATTAAAGAAGCTTCCAAATACGTGAGGATTTTGTGGTGGTCCATGGCAACAAATATCTACTAGTTGCTTTTATTTATTTATTTATTTATTTTATTTTATTTTTTGCGGTACGCGGGCCTCTCACTGTTGTGGCCTCTCCCGTTGCGGAGCACAGGCTCCGGATGCGCAGGCTCAGTGACCATGGCTCTGGTCCCAGCCGCTCCGTGGCATGTGGGATCCTCCCGGACCAGGGCACGAACCCGTGTCCCCTGCATCAGCAGACAGACTCTCAACCACTGCGCCACCAGGGAAGCCCCTACTAGTTGCTTTTAATGCTCCTCTTTTTCTCTTTATACCTCTTTACTCTTCCCAACTGACCCATCAAAACTGAGATAAGTCAGCCAAACTGAATGCTTGCTCTTGCTTTGTTGATTGTCTCTGAGTTCCCAATTTTATGCCTTTGTTCTCCTGTCCTTTACACTGGCTACCTTTCTCTTTTTGCAATGTGTTCATAACCTCCCTAATCATAAGGCTCCATTTACAGCCTCTTCATCCATGAAGACTTTCCTGACCCTGTCAACTGGAAATAATCCCTCCTTTATCTGAACTTCCATAACTCTGATGGATTGGTATCATCATCATCATGCATATACATATATTATCCCCCACACTAGACTATAAGATGCTTGAGGGCAGGACCAATTTAAAAAATTTATTTTTATTGAGGTATAGTTGATTTACAATGCTGTGCCAATCTCTGCTGTACAGCAAAGTGATCCAGTTATACACATACATACATTCTTTTTTTTAATTCTTTTCCATTATGGTTTATCACAGGATTTTGAGTGTAGTTCCCTGTGCTATACAGTAGGACCTTGTTGTTTATCCATTCTCTATATAATAGTTCGCATCTGCTAATCCCAAACTCCTAGTCCATCCCTCCCCCCCCCCCCTCCCCTTGGTAACCACAAGTCTGTTCTCTATGTCTGTGAGTCTTTCTGTTTTGTAGATAGTTTGATTTGTACCATATTTTAGATTCCACATATAAGTGATATCATATGGTATTTGTCTTTCTCTTTCTGACTTACTTCACTTAGTATGATCATCTCTCTTGCATCCACGTTGCTGCAAATGGCATTATTTCATTCTTTTGTATGGCTGAGTAGTATTCCATTGTATATATGTACCACATCTTCTTTATCCATTCATCTGTCGATGGACATTTAGGTTGTTTCCATGTTTTGGCTATTGTGAACAGTGCTGCTATGAACATAGGGGTGCATGTGTCTTTTTGAATTATAGTTTTGTCTGGGTATATTCCCAGGAGTGGGGTTGCTGGATCATGTAGTAATGCTATTTTTAGTGTTCTGAAGAATCTTCGTACTGTTTTCTATAGTGGCTGTACCAACTTACATTCCCACCAACTGTGTAGGCGGGTTCCCTTTTCTCCACACTCTCTCCAGCATTTATTGTTTGTAGACTTTTTGATGATGGCCATTCTGACTGGTGTGAGGTGGTACCTCATTGTAGTTTTGATTTGCATTTCTCTAATAATTAGTGATGTTGAGCAACTTTTCACATGCCTACTGGCCATCTGTATGTCTTCTTTGGAGAAATGTCTATTAAGGTCTTCGAGGGCAGTACTAATTCATCTTCCTATCACTCAATTGTTAGAAAGATGATAGAGTCACTCAAATGATTTGTTGAAAGAATAATGAATGAATAGATAGATGAATATTCATTATATTCAAATATAAAGTGACAGGAAGACTTAAATACAGGCAATAATTATCATAAGAGAAGGTTGCAGTGATTAAAAAGTATTTAAAGAGGAAAGACATTTTCAGGGCCCTCATTGCTCTTGTGTAGTGTCTAGTTAGTGCCAACGTCACCACCACTGTGAGCCTCAGAAGGACAAGCACCTCATGGTCCTCATTCAAAGCTACATACCCAGTCCCTATGCCCAGTAACTGGCATATAACAGACATTCAATAAATGTTTTTTGGGGGGCTTCCCTGGTGGCGCAGTGGTTGAGAGTCTGTCTGCCGATGCAGGGGACGCGGGTTCGTGCCCTGGTCCGGGAAGATCCCACATGCCGCAGAGCGGCTGGGCCCGTGAGCCATGGCCGCTGAGCCTGCACGTCCGGAGCCTGTGCTCCACAGTGGGAGAGGCCACAACAGCGAGAGGCCCGCGTACCGCAAAAAAAAAAAAAAAAAAAAAAAAAGTTTTTTCTCAATGAATAACATGTTGAATTTTTTAAAGCAAAGACTCTTTACATAATGTAAGCCTCTGGGCTAGAAAGAGAATTTTTAGGGACATCAGAAGGAGAAGATTTAAAAAACAAACAAACAAACAAACAAAAACACCTAAAGCATCTTAAGGCAAAAAACTAAAAATGTTCTTCCAATTTCTACCTGTCTGACCTTGTCTTAGCCTCCTTGAGCTTTGAGTTCTCCCCCTGTTCAATGTCAAGTTGATGAGACAGCCACAAATGATAATCTGTGTAAACTCAACCACTCTCTCATTAGCCCAGAAACAGATTAAAAAAACTGATACCGGCTCTTGAGAGTTCTTCTGTAGAGCACTCTCTTATTTCCAGAGTAGCTCCAAATTTGATAAGATCCAAGCCTTTGGAGGAAAGATTAGCATCAAGCCCAGTGGGGATTTTTAATCACATTAAAACAAGATAACATGTTATCTGAGAGAAAATTAATCCTCACATCTAGGCCATGTTATTTATGCAACTTGACACATGGGTATTCTTTTAAACAGTTATCTGGTCCATTTCATTTCATAGGCTTTATTGCCTTGACACCTAAATATCTTTAATTTATGAGCATTCAAATGTTTCTTGATTAAAATAACTAAAAATTTTATTATTTCTTGCTTCATAAAATAAGTCATATAATCAAACTCCTAAAGAGAGCATGTTGACATCATGTTTCCAGGTTTATAACATCAGGTACCCAAAACTGACAACATAAACAAATTCATTTAGTTCTGCACTTACAATTGAATATTAGCTGGAAAAGATCTACAGAAAATTACCTGGTGGCTGGTGCTCATTCATGAAGTGATGAAGAAAGGTGGATGTATGTTTGAATGAACTTTGTAAAACAACTAACCGCTTGTTTTGGTATCATATCCTATTTCAAAATATGCAAAACCCTTATTTATTTATTGAACTAGCTATTCACACCTCTTTCCACAAATGACTTTATTTTTTTTTTAACATCTTTATTGGAGTGTAAATGACTTTATTGGAGTGGCGTGTTAGTGTCTGCTTTATAACAAAGTGAATCAGCTATACATATACATTTATCCCCATGTCTCCTCCCTCTTGCATCTCCCTCCCACCCTCCCTATCTCACACCTCTAGGTGGACACAAAGCACCAAGCTGATCTCCCTGTGCTATGAGGCTGCTTTCCGTTAGCTACCTATTTTACATTTGGTAGTATATATATGTCCATGCCATTCTCTCACTTCCTCCCAGCTTACCCTTCCCCCTCCCCGTGTCCTCAAGTCCATTCTCTACATCTGCATCTTTATTCCTGTCCTGCCCCTAGGTTCTTCAGAACCTTTTATTTTTCTTTTTTTAGATTCCATACATATGTGTTAGCATATGGTATATGTTTTTGTCTTTCTGACTTACTTCATTCTGTATGACAGTCTCTACTTCCATCTACCTCACTGCAAATAACTCAATTGCGTTTCTTTTTTATGGATGAGTAATATTCCATTGTACGTATGTGCCACATCTTCTTTGTCCATTCATCTGTCGATGGACACTTAGGTTGCTTCCATGTCCTGGCTATTGTAAATAGAGATGCAATGAACATTGTGGTACATGACTCTTTTTGAATTATGGCTTTCTCAGGGTATATGGCCAGTAGTGGGATTGCTGGGTCAGATGGTAGTTCTATTTTTAGTTCTTTAAGGAACCTCCATACTGTTCTCCATACAGGCTGTATCAATTTACATTCCCACCAACAGTGCAAGAGGGTTCCCTTTTCTCCACACCCTCTCCAGCAGTTATTGTTTGTAGATGTTTTGATGACGGCCATTCTGACTGGTGTGAGGTGATACCTCATTGTAGCTTTGATTTGCATTTCTCTAATGATTAGTGATGTTGAGCGTCCTTTCATGTGTGTGTTAGCAGTCTGTATATCTTCTTTGGAGAAATGTCCATTTACGTCTTCTGCCCACTTTTGGATTGGGTTGTTTGTTTTCTTGATATTGAGCTGCATGAGCTGCTTCTATATTTTGGAGATTAATCCTCTTTCACTTGCTTAATATGCAAATATTTTCTTCCATTCTGAGCATTGTCTTTTTGTCTTCTTTATGGTTTCCTTTGCTGTGCAAAAGCTTTTAAGTTTCATTAGTTCCCATTTGTTTATTTTTGTTTTTATTTCCATTTCTCTAGGAGGTGGGTCAAAAGGATCTTGCTGTGATTTATGTCATAGAGAGTTCTGCCTATGTTTTCCTGTAAGAGTTTTATAGTGTCTGGCCTTACATTTAGGTCTTTAATCCATTTTGAGTTAATTTTTCTGTATGGTGTTAGGGAGTGTTCTAATTTCATTCTTTTACATGTAGCTCTCCAGTTTTCCCTGCACCACTTATTGAAGAGTCTGTCTTTTCTCCACTGTATATACTTGCCTCCTTTATCAAAGATAAGGTGACCATATGTGCAGGGGTTTATCTCTGGGCTTTCTATCCTGTTCCATTGATCTATGTTTCTCTTTTTGTGCCAGTACCATACTGTCTTGATTACTGTAGCTTCGTAGTATAGTGTGAAGTCAGGGAGCCTGATTCTCCACCTCTGTTTTTCTGTCTCAAGATTGCTTTGGTTATTCGGGGTCCTTTGTGTTTCCATACAAAGTGTGAAATTTTTTGTTCTACTTCTGTGAAAAAGGCCATTGGTAGTTTGATAGGGATTGCATTGAATCTGTAGACTGCTTTGGGTAGTATAGTCATTTTCACAACGTTGATTCTTCCAGTTCAAGAACATGGAATATCTCTCCATCTGTTGGTATTATCTTTAATTTCTTTCAGCAGTGTCTTATAGTTTTCTGCATACAGGTCTTTTGTCTCCTTAGGTAGGTTTATTCCTAGGTATTTTATTCTTTTTGCTGTGGTGGTAAATAGGAGTGTTTCCTTAATTTCTCTTTCAGATTTTTCATCATTAATGTATAGGAATGCAAGAGATTTCTCTGCATTAATTTTGTATACTGCTACTTTACCCAATTCATTGATTAGCTCTAGTAGTTTTCTGGTAGCATCTTTAGGACTCTCTATGTATAGTATCATGTCATCTGCAAACAGTGACAGTTTTACTTCTTCTTCTTTGATTTGGATTCCTTTTATTTCTTTTTCTTCTCTGATTGCTGTGGCTAAAACTTCCAAAACTATATTGAATAGCAGTGGTGAGAGTGGGCAACCTTGTCTTCTGATCTTAGTGGAAATGGTTTCAGTTTTCCACCATTGAGGACCATGCTGGCTGTGGGTTTGTCATATATGCCCTTTATTATGTTTAGGTAAGTTCACCCTGTGCCTACTTTCTGGAGGGTTTTTATCATAAATGCATATTGAATTTTGTCGAAACCTTTTTCTGCATCTATTGAGATGATCATATGGTTTGTATCCTTCAGTTTATTAATGTGGTGTATCATGTTGATTGATTTGCATATATTGAAGAATCCTTGCATTCCTGGGATAAACCCCACTTGATCATGGTGTATGATACCTTTAATGTGCTGTTGGATTCTGTTTGCTAGTATTTTGTTGAGGATTTTTGCATCTATGTTCATCAGTGATATTGGCCTGTAGTTTTCTTCTTTGTGACATCTTTGTCTGGTTTTGGTATCAGGGTGATGGTGGCCTAACAGAATGAGTTTGGGAGTTTTCCTTCCTCTGCTATATTTTGGAAGAGTTTGAGAAGGATTGGTGTTAGCTCTTCTCTAAATGTTTGATAGAATTCACCTGTTAAGCCATCCATTCCTGGACTTTTGTTTGTTGGAAGATTTTTAATCAGTTTCCATTTCAGTGCTTGTTTATATTTTATATTTCTTCCTTGTTCAGTCTCAGAAGGTTGTGCTTTTCTAAGAATTTGTCCATTTCATCCAGGTTGTCCATTTTATTGGCATAGAGTTGTTTGTAGTAATCTCTCATGATCCTTTGTATTTCTGCAGTGTCAGTTGTTACTTCTCCTTTTTCATTTCTAATTCTATTGATTTGAGTTTTCTCCCTTTTTTCTTAATGAGTCTGGCTAATGGTTTATCAATTTTGTTTATCTTCTCAAAGAACCAGCTTTTAGTTTGATTGATCTTTGCTATCGTTTCCTTCATTTCTCTTTTCATTTATTTCTGATCTGATTTTTATGATTTCTTTCCTTCTGCTAACTTTGGGGTTTTTTTGTTCTTCTTTTTCTAATTGCTTTAGGTGTAAGGTTAGGTTGTTTATTTGAGTTGTTTCTTGTTTCTTGAGGTAGGATTGTATTGCTATAAACTTCTCTCTTAGAACTGCTTTTGCTGCATCCCATAGGTTTTGGGTCATCATGTTTTCATTGCCATTTGTTTCTAGGTATTTTTGGATTTCTTCAGTGATCTCTTGGTTATTTAGTAGTGTATTGTTTAGCCTCCATGTGTTTGTATTTTTTACAGATTTTTTCCTGTAATTGATATCTAGTCTCATAGTGTAGTGGTTGGAAAAGATACTTGATACGATTTCAGTTTTCTTAAATTTACCAAGACTTGATTTGTGATCAAAGCTATGATCTATCCTGGAGAATATTCCATGAGCACTTGAGAAAAAAGTGTAATCTGATGTTTTTGGATGAAATGTCCTATAAATATCAATTAAGTCCATCTTGTTTAATCTGTCATTAAAGCTTGTGTTTCCTTTTTTATTTTCATTTTGGATGATCTGTCCACTAGTGAAAGTGGGGTGTGAAAGTTCCCTACTATGATTGTGTTACTGTCAATTTCCCCTTTTATGGCTGTTAGCATTTGCCTTATGTATTGAGGTGCTCCTATGTTGGGTGCACGTATATTTATAATTGTTATATCTTCTTCCTGGATTGATCCCTTGATCATTATGTAGTGTCCTTCTTTGTCTCTTGTAACAGTCTTTATTTTAAAGTCTATTTTGTCTGATACGAGAATTCCTCCTCCAGCTTTCTTTTGATTTCCATTTGCATGGAATATATTTTTCCATCCCCTCACTTTCAGTCTGTATGTGTCCCTAGGTCTGAAGTGGGTCTCTCATAGACAGCTTATATATGGGTCCTGTTTCTGTATCCATTCAGCCAGTCTATGTCTTTTGGTCGGAGCATTTAATCCATTTACATTTAAGGTAGTTATTGATATGTATGTTCCTATTACCATTTTCTTAATTGTTTAGGGGTTTTCGTTGTAGGTCTTTTCCTTCCTGTGTTTCTTGCGTAGAGCAGTTCCTTTAGCATTTGTTGTAAAGCTGGTTTGGTGGTGCTGAATTCTCTTAACTTTTGCTTGTCTGTAAAGTTTTTAATTTCTCCGTCGAATCTGAATGAGATCCTTGCTGGGTAGAGTAATCTTGGTTGTACGTTTTTGCCTTTCATCACTTTAAATATGTCCTGCCACTCCCTTCTGGCTTGCAGAGTTTCTGCTGAACGATCAGCTATTAACCTTATGGGTGTTCCCATGTATGTTAATTGTTGTTTTTCCCTTGCCGCTTTTAATATTTTTCTTTGTATTTAATTTTTGATAGTTTGATTAATATATGTCTTGGCATGTTTCTCCTTGTATTTATCCTGTATGGGACTCTCTGTGCTTCCTGGATTTCATTAACTATTTCCTATCACATATTAGGGAAGTTTTCAACTACAATCTCTTCAAATATTTTCTCAGTCCTCTTTTTATTCTCTTCTTCTTCTGGGACCCCTATTATTCGAATGTTGGTGCATTTAATATTGTCCCAGAGGTCTCTGAGACTGTCCTCAATTCTTTTCCTTCTTTTTTCTTTATTCTGCTCTGCAGTAGTTTTTTCCACTATTTTATCTTCCAAGTCATTTATCCGTTTCTCTGCCTCAGTTTTTCTGCTACTGATTCCTTCTAGAGAATTTTTAATTTCATTTATTGTGTTGTTCATCATTGTTTGTTTGGTCTTTAGTTCTTCCAGGTCCTTGTTAAGTGTTTTGTGTATTTTCTCCATTCTATTTCCAAGATATTGGATCATCTATACTATCATTACTCTGAATTCATTTTCAGGTAGACTGCCTATTTCTTCTTCATTTGTTTGGTCTGGTGGGTTTTTGCCTTGCTCTTTCATCTGCTGTGTATTTCTCTGTCTCCTCATTTTGCTTAACTTACTGTGTTTAGGGTCTCCTTTCCACAGGCTGCAGGTTCATAGTTCCCATTGTTTTTGGTGTCTGCCCCCAGTGGCTAAGGTTGGTTCAGTGGGTTGTGTAGGCTTCCTGGTGGAGTGGACTGGTGCCTGTGTTCTGGTCAATGAGACTGGATCTTGTCTTTCTGCTGGGCCAGACCACATCTGGTAGTGTGTTTTGGGGTGTCTGTGACCTTATTATGATTTTAGGTAGCCTCCCTGCTAATGGGTGGGGTTGTGTTCCTGTCTTGCTAGCTGTTTGGCATAGGGTGTCCAACACTGTAGCTTGATGGTTGTTGAGTGGAGCTGGGTCTTAGTGTTGAGATGGAGATCTCTGGGAGAGCTTTTGCTGTTTGATATTACGTGGGGCCGGGAGGTCTCTGGTGGACCAGTGTCCTGAATTTGGCTCTCCCACCTCAGAGGCTCAGGCCTGACACCTGGCCAGAGCCCCAATACCCTGTCAGCCACTTGGCTCAGAAGAAAAGTGAGAAAATGAAAGAAAGAAAGAAAGAAAATTAATAAGATAAAATAAAATAATGAAAATAAAAATATATTATTAAAAATAAAAATATATAAAAGTAATTTTAAAAAGGAAGAAAGAACAACCAAACCAAAAAAACAATCCAACAATGGTAACAAGCACTAAAAACTATACCAAAAAAAAGAAAAAAAGAGAAAAACGAACAGACATAACCCTAGGACAAATGGTAAAAGCAAAGCTATACAGACGAAATCACACAAGGAAGCGTACACATACACACAGAAAGGAAAAAAGGAAAAAATATACATATAAAAAAAAGGAAGAGGGCAACCAAATCAATAAACAAATCTACCAATGATAATAAGTTCTAAATACTAAACTAAAATAAACATAAAACCAGAAACAAATTAGATGCAGAAAGCAAACACCAAGTCTACAGTTGTTCCCAAAGTCCACCACCTCAGTTTTGGGATGATTCGCTGTCTATTCAGGTATTCCACAGATACAGGGTACATCAAGGTGATTTGAGGCTGCTGGAAGAGATTTCCCTTTCTCTTCTTTGTTCGCACAGCTCTTGGGGTTCAGCCTTGGAGTTGGCCCCACCTCTGCATGTAGGTCGCATGAGAACATCTGTTCCCTGGCCAGACAGGACAGGGTTAAAGTAGCAGCTGGTTAGGGGGCTCTGGCTCACTCAGACTAGGGGGAGGGAGGGGTACAGTATGCAGGGCAAGGCTGCAGCAGCAGAGGCCAGTATGACATTGCAACAGCCTGAGATGTGCCATGTGTTCTCCCAAGGAAGTTGTCCCTGTATCCCGGGACCCTGGCTTTGGTGGGCCGCACAGGTTCCCAGGAGCGGAGGTGTGGATAGTGATCTGTGCTTGCACACAGGCTTCTTGGTGGCTGCAGCAGCAGCCTTAGCATTTCATGCCTGTCTCTGGAGTCCACGCTGATAGCTTCGGCTTGCGCCAGTTTCTGGAACTCGTTTAGGCAGTGCTCTGAATCCCCTCTCCTTGCACACCCCGAAACAATGATCTCCTGCCTCTTAGGCAGGTCCAGCCTTTTTCACAGACTCCCTCCCGGCTTCCTTTGGCACACTATCCCCCTTCAGGCTGTGTTCATGCAGCCAACCCCAGTACTCTCCCTGGGATCTGACCTCCAAAGCCCAAGCCTCAGCTCCCAGCCCCCGCCCGCCCCAGTGGGTAAGCAGACAAGCCTCTCGGGCTGATGAGTGCTAGTTCACACTGATCCTCTGTGCGGGAATCTCTCCGCTTTGCCCTCCGCACCCCTGTTGCTGCACTCTCCTCCGTGGCTCCGAAGCTCCCCACTCCGCCACCCGTAGTCTCTGCCCGCAAAGGGGCTTCCTAGTGTGTGGAAACCTTTCCTCCTCCACAGCTCCCTCCCAGAGGGGCAGGTCCCATCCCTATTCTTTTGTCTCTGTTTTTATCTTTTTTCTTTTGCTCTACCCAGGTACGTGGGGAGTTTCTTGCCTTCTGGGAAGTCTGAGGTCTTCTGCCAGCGTTCAGTAGGTGTTTTGTAGGGGTTGTTCCCCATGTAGATTTTTTTTTTTTTTTTGTGATACGCGGGCCTCTCACTGTTGTGGCCCCTCCCTCCGTGGAGCACAGGCTCCAGACACTCAGGCTCAGCGGCCATGGCTCATGGGCCCAGCGGCTCCGCGGCATGTGGGACGTGAACCCGTGTCCCCTGCATCAGCAGGTGGACTCTCAACCACTATGCCACCAGGGAAGCCCTGTAGATGTATTTTTGATGTATTTGTGGAGAGGAATGTGATATCCATGTCTTGCTCCTCTGCCATCTTGAAGGTCCCTCCCACAAATGACTTTAAATGGATTCTTCCCTGATATGATTTCATTAGAAATGAAAGGGAAAGTTTACCGTTATTTAACAAACTTTACCTGGTTAGTGAAAATGAAAGGTATAAATGAGATTATAAAGAAAGAGTTTAAGATATGTCAATACCTCAAATACCTTTAACAATTTAATAAATATCTTTCATATATCAATTACCTAGCCAGGAAACATTTCTCAATCACTAATATTAAATGAAGCAAGTACAGCCAAAAGCTGTTTAAATCCAATAATATGAAAATTAGCATTATTACATTATAACCAAATTACATCCAATGAACTACCAGTTATTCTTATTTACTTATTATAAAGAAAGCTAGTCCCAAAAGCTCTCTCTGTTACTTGGGTTGTTACTATTTATAACTGTAGCAATCAAGTTCCTATAAAGTCACTTAAAGCATATTTAATATCACATTCTCAAACTAAAATTTTACAATATCAATTACCAAAAAGGTGAGAGTACAAACAAATTTATTTAGTTTAGTCACTTATTTTACTTTAAAATGTTCTACTTTGTGTGTGATATGCATTCTAGCAAGCTACTCATAGGATGCATTCTAATTTTCACATACAAACTACAAAGGCCTGCATAATTACATTTCTGATTTGGACAAATGCAGTAAAACAGTTTCAAAATTCTGATAAGGAAAGCATTCACTCAATATTTTCGGTAATCATTAATTTTTCACCTGAGAACACAAAGTGACTACCTCAATGATGAGATCAAGCTTAATCATAGGTTCCAAAGTGTTACGTTAGTTAAAACATAACAAACAACCACAAATCAGCGGTTTTTTTCTACCCTCACTTATTCATGGAAATGCTATGACCAGGACAAAACTACACTATCACATATTCCCTCTGTTTTGAAAATTAAAACCAATAAAGTAGGCAGAACAGGCATTCTCACTCCATTTAACATATGAGAAATTTGAGACTCGGAAGATCACACAGTTGGTAAACAGCAGACCCAGAGAGCCAGATTGCTGGGAAAAGAATTTGCCAGCAAAAATTAATGAAGCATTTTGCATTCAGGTCAGCCATAACCACTAGCTCTTCATTTCCTATATTTTTTCCAAGAACCCTTATTTGCTTTCCTATGGATCAACCTAATTTGTTTCTACTCTACTCATATAGTAGCATGTCTTCTATATGTGATCCATTTATTCCAGTCAGATTTCTATTTTCCATTGTCCTTGGACTCAAGTGTTGGTATCCTTACACAGTTTTGGGGGTTTTTTTAGGTTGTCAATCAAAGGTCTTATAAGTTTTTCTACCTTTCAAAATACCCTGTACCTCAGAAAAATTAGAAGAGCAGAAATAAAATTCAGCCAGGTCAAAAACATATCTTAAGAAGAAATTTGCTTTGTGTACTGCCATTTACCAAGTACTCACTTGATTCCTGCCATGTATCTGACAATGATTGAGGGAGTCAGTACCTAACAAGGAAGACATATAATAAGCCAAAGATGACTACATGTACCATGGTATGTGCTCTAATAGAAGCAACGAGTTAGAGAGCTTCCAGGAGTGGGTATGTAACACTGGGGGAGTTAGGGAAGGTTAATAGAGAAGGGTCATTGAAAGATGAAAAGGAATGAGCAAAGAAGGCAAATCCAGGTGAAGAAGAGAGTTGCACAACCTGGTGTGGCACTTTTAAGAACCTGCCCCTTTCTGGCAGAATGTGATGTGTCCCACAATGTAGAATTTCCCATTGCATGCTCAGTTTTACTAAACTTTTCTTCTTGAAACTTCATTTTTCGCCAGCTTTGTATGATCCATCTGCTACTATTCTATACGTTGACCTCTACCCCATTGGCTCGATAAAGGAGCCAATCTGTCTTACACTTTGACCCTAGCAATGGTTCATATCTCAGCATAATTGTGGAAAATTCTTGGACAACACCACCTCTATTCAACCCAAAGTCTAGCACCTTCCAATGATCCATAGCTCCTTAAATCACTTCTCTATCAAGTCTGCCTCTTCCTCCTGGGCAGGACCTGAAAAATGGTGGGAAATCACAGGATATCCTCCAGAGACAGACAAAAGTTGAATACGGCTAGAAAATGTTTGGGAAAAAACAAATACTAGAGCTAGAAAAGTAAAAACAACAACAGTAATAAAATTTTTCAAGCATTGAGCAGTAGCTATCTGTCAGGCATCATGTCAAGAATGTTTGTGTTATCTAATTTAATCCTCACAACAATTTCATAAGGTAGATCCTGTTACTTTCCTTATTTTACACATGAAGTGACTGAAGTTCAGAGTGGTTCAGTAATTCCTGAAAATCACACAAATGGTAAAGGAAACAGTCAAGCTCACCCACACTCCAGAACCCACACTCTTAAGCTATATGCCTCCCAAATGTAGATCAGGTTAGCTTGTAAAACCCCATTTCGTGCTTCATTAAAAATCTGAATTTGATTCTTATGCAATGAGCCATTGAAGGTTTTTAAGCAGGGGAGTGTTTAGACTTGAATTTTAGAAAAGATCATTCTGGGGACATAGGATAGGATAGAGAGAATGGAGAGAGTTCAAAGAGCGCTGCAGGACCCCATGGTGATGAAATGAGACCCTCAACTTGTATGGTAGCCATGGCAAAAGGAAGTGACAAGAAATATTTGAGAAGTAACTTACCATGTGTGAATGGTTGAGGAAGGGGAATCAAAGAGCCTTCCAAAGTCTTTCATCTAGCTGGCTATTAGTGGCTGTGAACAGTATCAGCAAAGAGAGAGAACACAGAAGGAACTGGTTTAAGAGACAGGGTAAGGAGTTGTATTACAGCCCACCACCAGACACACTTCCCTCCATGATCAAGCTTGCTTGGTCCAGATTGTTCTTCCAAGTCAATTTTATAGCTGAAAAAAATTTTTTAAATGTAACTTTCTTGGAGATCTTTCAAAGAGTATAAAATCCATGGAGACTAAGAATTTGTGGACAGTCTGTTCTAATGGGTCTGGCTTCACATTCCCTTCCTACTCCATTTTCTAGAATATTTGTAGGCACCACAAAGAGAATCCACTACTATCTTCCAAATCAGCATCCAGGCCTTACAGGAAAAAGCCCACCCAGCAGGTTTTTAATTACCTCTACATCGAACCACCCAAATATCTTCATTATCTTCTCTCTTTTTTTTTTAAATGCCATGACTCATCAGACCACCAGGTAAAAAGCCTCAGGTCAGCAAGCCAGCAGCCAGGGAGAGCACAGAAAGGAGAGAGAATGGCTCTTAAAGTCTCTCATTTCAAAAAGCTTTTGTAGCTTATTCTTGCAGAGCAGAAAGCAACTTTTGAGTGGTCCAATTTATTGAGATACCACAAGGCTGACACAGTTGAAAATCAGTCCTAATATGAAAATATAAATTGGCTTCCCATGCTGAGAAAAACATTTCCACAGAGCCAAATATTTCATCACAAGAACTAAAGCCTCTGTCTTAGTTCTAGGTCATGTGTCAATAAGAGGGTTGCTTATTTTTTAAACCTTGTGTCATGTGACCCAACTGCACCATCTATAATAATTTTCTGGAGTGAAACAGACAACCAAGACCCTCTCTCAAACACAAATACTGAGGCCAAGTCAAATCAGCAGCTGCTCTGTTTCTGAATGAGCTGTTGTAATTTAAATGTCTCATTCCATTGGGAACTAAGGGAGGTGACATAACCCAGAAGAAGCTCGGAAGTGAGAGTGTTTGTGGGGGTGGCTGAACTATGTGACCTTTAAGGTCACCTTTAAGGTCTGCCCTCCAATTCTGTCTTCGGGAGTCAATGAAAGTACTTCAGGAGTTTTTGGTGCTCAGGACAAGCTCCTTGAGAGTTTAATTTGAAAGAAAAAGAAAAGTGAGGCTACAAGTAGGTGGATATGATGAAAGGTTTTTCTTTACATCACCTTCCATGGAAAGTATTTTTAAGTAGCTAGTTAAACAGTGGATGTCTATTATGCTCTGTATTATGAGAAAACAGGAAGTTCATTTTCTTGGACCAAATCCATACTACAATGAAGAGTGCTTGAGCAGCAGTAACGGGCAGAGATCAAGTTGATTCTAGGACTTTGCTTTAACTCAGCTGACTATCACTAAGCACTCTCTATATTCTATTGTTGAAAAAACAAAATAGAGATAGTTAAAATGGACTTGGAACATGATGCACAGACTGTCACTTCAGTACTGTGGTCAAATTTTCTCATGAAAGGTGGATCTCAGTTTTTATTCTAAATTGTACACTGAGTCCGTTTTTCTGTTTACTAAATGGTATCATTCAGTTAGCATTCAATAATGCCTAATTTAAAAGATCATATAATTAGCTCAATAGATGCAGAAAATCATCTGACAAGATGATAAGATTCAACATCCTTTCAGGATAAAAATCTTCAACAAACTAGAAATACCATGTAGTCTTAAAAAGAAGAAAATCCTTATCGTTTGCAATAATATGGATAAAACTGGAGGACATTATGCTAAGTGAAATAAGCCAGACACCGAAAAATAAATACTGCATGATCTCACTTATATGTGGAATTTTAAAAAGTCAAACTCTAGAAGCAGAGAGTAGAATGGTAGTTACCAGAGGATGGGGGTGGGAAAAATGCAGAAATGTTGGTCAGAAGGTACAAAGCTTCAGTTATGCAGAATGAGTACATTCTGGAGATTGAATGTACAGCATGGTAACAATACTGTATTGTTCGCTTAAAATCAGCTAAGGGAATAGATCTTAATCTTTCTCATCAAAAAAAAAGATAACAATGTGAGGTGATAGGTATGTTAATTAGCTTGATTGAGTGTGGTAAACATTTCACAATGTATACATTTATCAAAACAGCACATCGTACCCCTTAAATACATACAATTTTAGTTTGTCAATTATACCTACATAAGGTTGAAAAAAATAATGGAAATGACTAATATACTTCCACTTAGAATTTGGCTTGTTGTATTATATTCCAGTTTGGAGAGGAGGGTACAGTATAAGACATAACTCTTCTTATTGACTAAACATTCCAAGCAGGGTTTTTACCATTTATTTTTAATATTCTTTAGAGAAAATTTATCAGCATGATTTTTTGGTTGAGCCAAGAGCATTTTATAGATTTATATTCATTACATTGAACAGTAGTATGTACAATAAATATCTTAGAAATTTTCCAGCTAGTTTAGGCCTCTTATCCTAAAGTTAAGATTGCTATCAAAGCTAACATTTATGGAAAGATCATGATGAGATTAAGAAAGTATTGAGATTCTGTCTTTGTAAAAGCATATAAGGTCCCTGAGTATAAGGGTCTAATTATCATGGTATAAGGTCATGTGCCACATCCTAGACCTTACCATGAACTCTGAATTTATGTCTCAAGTGATATATAGTGCTAATTTCAATTCCAAAGGATCTAGAAGTTACTCATATTTAATCATTTATGTTATATATTGAACCAATTTCTCACCCTCTATGAGAACTGCCTGGGATGTTTTATGAGCCTGAAATTCCCCCATAGGCCATCTAGTGTGTATCCAAGTGTTCTGTGTTACTTGGATCAAGGTACTCTATTTACAGCCTTTGGAATACCACACAGCTTCCAGTGATTTCTGACCTTCTGTGGAAGTTTGGATATGGGAGTGCTTGTCAAATTTGTCTAGTGGACACCCCCTAGATGTGGGGTCTGGTCCTGCTCTGTTCTTGCCCTCCCTTAACCCCCAAATCCAGGATTGCTGGCAGGGTAGTTCATACATAACTCAGCTTGGAAGTGGAGCACACCCATCCAAGCCTTAACAGAAATGAAACCACTGCCTCCACTGATCTCAAAGACAGAAGTATCCTAACCAGCAGAGATGATTCAGCCATACCAATCTCTTCCTACTTCTTCTGGCCTCTGATCGGCTTTAGTCTTGAGTTCTGGTTTCTTTCTTGTTTGGGCTTTGTTTCTATTTTCTGGCTCTCAGCTTAGCTTGGCCCTTGTTTTTTATTGCTTAAATAGAGCTGTTTAAAGAACACTGAGTAGTGGATTAATGTGACACTGGAGGGAGCTTTTCAGAAACCTGTGCAGAGAATCCTTTGCCCTATTGTCATATTCACCTATTCCAATGGCTTGGATAAGACATTATGCTTGTCAAAATTTCAAACTCTACATGGTAGAATTGATAATAATATGCTTTATATTTACTCAGGGCTTTGCTGTTTTAAAAAGTTTCTGCATATAGTATCTCATTGGATTCTAGGAATGATGGGTGCAGACGATAAGATAAATTTCAGTTCAGTATGAAAGACAGCTTTCCATAAATTGACCTGTCCAAAAATGAAACAGCAAGCTTCACAAAGAAATGAATTCCAGGCAGTGGAAATGTTTGAGTAGATGGTAAACAGTCAACTCTCAGGGATTTTGTAAAAAGATCCTTGGTTTGGGTGAAATCTTGGATTAAATGACACTATGATGAGAAAGAGAGAAAATGAGAGGAGATACATATTAATTCAAATATATTGTCTCGGGAGAGAGAAAAAAGTGAGAACACAGGCTACAGTTTTCTTAAAATCTTTGCTAGATTATAGAACTCCCAAATACAGCTTTAATATAGCACATGTAGTTGAGCAATTCATCATTTTTTAGGTTTTGTTTCAAAAGTTCAATAAGAATCTGAAATAGTATAGGCTTAAATCATGGTCTCAGGATTACAACAGGGATGTGTGATTTACTTCTCCTCAGACCAAAATGACCTAAAACTGAAGAGTTAATGGGAATATCTGAAGGGTTAAGTGTAAGTGGGAGTAAGATGCATGTGAAGACTGAAGACACTGCCCGGGTACAGATAGAAGGATGGGGGTGGGAAGGGCAGCTGGCTGTGGAAAATGCTGGGGTGGCCAAAATGAAGAGAGTAGAATTACCAACCCAACATAGGGCAGGGCTAGAATGAGGTCACTGCCCTTTTGAATTAGAAGCAAAGGAATCAAACAAACAGCAGAACTGGTTTGCATTAGTGCTTCCATAGTTGGAAGAAATGCCTCCCTTCTTCCCTCCAAGACCAGCTCCAGTGGAATGTTTTAGTAAAGTATTCACTTGGCCTAGTCCAACGTTACCTTAAGAAAAAAATCTTTTTGTAAGTTCTTAGAAAAAAGTTCTTAATGATTGTGTGGTACTGGGACGGGCAGGTAGGGCAAGAGACCAACACATTTTCCTCTCTATTTTACTGAGGTGATTTTTTGGGGGGTTTAATATAATACAATGTAACATAAATACCATTAAACTCAAATCACTTGCTGTCTTTCGTATCTGACTCACATCACACACAAAAAAAGATTATGAAAAGTGTTATTTGCTTGGCTTGGGTACATTTTCTATCCTACACCTGGATTGCCATTGACAAGAATGCCAGGCTAAAGATGCTCTTCAAATTTTACCATGTGTAAATGTGTAACTTGGAAAACGTTCAGGATAGTTGCTCACTTTTTTCAGGGGAACCTGATTATAAATTACTAACAATGCTTTATAAAATGATAAGTACCTAGCAATCAGATCTTGTTGTTTTTGTTTTGTGTTTTACCATTCTCCAATAAAAGAAACCAGGGCTTCTTGGAGGAACATCAGATTCTAGGACTAGAACAGGAAATATATAAAATGATCCTGGAACATAGTGCCAGAAAGTAAGGAAGTTCTCAAAAACAAAACAAAACAACAAAACAAAAATAATCTAAAAAGACCACAATGATGGTGGGGGGCGGGGGATGTCAAAGAAATACAGGCACCAACTGAAAGCTCTCCCAATGGCCCAACCAAAGCAGAAATGATTTGAGCAGCCAAGTAAATAAAGTTGTATTGGATAATAAGCCAAAGTATAAAATAAATATTCATGAGTCCAGACAGCTATAAGAAAATAGGGTTGGTTAAAAAATAATAATAGGGGCTTCCCTGGTGGCACAGTGGTTGAGAGTTCGCCTGCCGATGCAGGGGACACGGGTTCGTGCCCCGGTCCGGGAAGATCCCACATGCCGCGGAGCAGCTGGGCCCGTGAGCCATGACCGCTGAGCCTGCGCGTCCGGAGCCTGTGCTCCGCAACGGGAGAGGCCACAAGAGTGAGAGGCCCGCGTACCGCAAAAAAATTAATTAATTAATTAATTAATTAATAATAAATTGGGTAAAGAGACAAATCTTTCATGCAAAAATAATTCCAAATAATTTATGAAGCTATTCTGCCCTCAGGGAGGTGGAGCATAATTCCCTACTATTTTAGTTTGGACTACACATAGTAACTAACTTCCTGCCCAAGTGTACTGTATGGAAAAGGTAAAAAAGAGAAGCTTTAGAGTGTAGAAATCTGACAAACACCGCCTGAACCAAGTGGTCAAGGTTAACATCACAGTCATAAGTCATATGCATAGTGTGTGATGAGAAGGGCACTTTACATCTGTGCTCTTCCTCCCCCAAACTCATAACCTCAGTCTAATGATGAAAAAAAAAAAATCAAAGAAATCCCAGTTGAGCGCCATTCTACAAAATGCCTGACTAGTGCTCCTCTGAATTGTGAATGTTTTTAAAAACAAGAAAAGTGGGCTTCCCTGGTGGCGCAGTGCTTGAGAGTCCGCCTGCCGTTGCAGGAGACGCGGG